>NW_026652277.1:155773183-156090522 GCF_009828535.3 Hylobates moloch
TAGATCTTCCTCCATCCCTTTATTTTGAGTCTATGTGTGTCTCTGCACGTGAGATGGGTTTCCTGAATACAGCACACTGATGGGTCTTGACTCCTTATCCAATTTGCCAGTCTGTGTCTTTTAATTGGAGCATTTAGCCCATTTACATTTAAAGTTTATATTGTTATGTGTGAGTTTGATCCTGTCATTATGATGTTAGTTGGTTATTTTGCTCGTTAGCTAATACAGTTTCTTCCTAGCCTCGATGGTCTTTACAATTTAGCATGTTTTTGCAGTGGCTGGTACCGGTTGTTCCTTTCCATGTTTAGTGCTTCCTTCAGGAGCTCTTTTAGGGCAGGCCTGGTGGTGACAAAATCACTCAGCATTTGCTTGTCTGTAAAGTATTTTATTTCTCCTTCACTTATGAAGCTTAGTTTGGCTGGATATGAAATTCTGGGTTGAAAATTCTTTTCTTTAAGAATGTTGAATATTGGCCCCCACTCTCTTCTGGCTTGTAGAGTTTCTGCCAAGAGATCAGCTGTTAGTCTGATGGGCTTCCCTTTGTGGGTAACCCGACCTTTCTCTCTGGCTGCCCTTAACATTTTTTCCTTCATTTCAACTTTGGTGAATCTGACAATTATGTGTCTTGGAGTTGCTCTCCTCGAGGAGTATCTTTGTGGCGTTCTCTGTATTTCCTGAATCTGAATGTTGGCCTGCCTTGCTAGATTGGGGAAGTTCTCCTGGATAATATCTTGCAGAATGTTTTCCAACTTGGTTCCATTATCATCATCACTTTCAGGTACACCAATCAGACGTAGGTTTGGTCTTTTCACATAGTCCCATATTTCTTGGAGGCTTTGTTCGTTTCTTTTTATTCTTTTTTCTCTAAACTTCCCTTCTTGCTTCATTTCATTCATTTCATCTTCCATCAGTGATACCCTTTCTTCCAGTTGATCGCATTGGCTACTGAGGCTTCTGCAATCTTCCTGTTGTTCTCGAAACTTGGCTTTCAGCTCCATCAGCTCCTTTAAGCCCTTCTCTGCATTGGTTATTCCAGTTATCCATTTGTCTAATTTTTTTTCAAGTTTTTTAACTTCTTTGCCATTGTTTTGAATTTCCTCCCTTAGCTCAGAGTAGTTTGATCGTCTGAAGCCTTCTTCTCTCAACTCGTCAAAGTCATTCTCCATCCAGCTTTGTTCCATTACTGGTGAGGAACTGCGTTCCTTTGGAGGAGGAGAGGTGCTCTGCTTTTTAGAGTTTCCAGTTTTTCTGCTCTGTTTTTTCCCCATCTTTGTGGTTTTATCTACTTTTGGTCTTTGATGATGGTGAAGTACAGATGGGTTTTTGGTGTGGATGTTCTTTCTGTTTGTTAGTTTTTCTTCTATCAGACAGGACCCTCAGCTGCAGGTCTGTTGGAGTTTGCTAGAGGTCCACTCCAGACCCTGTTTGGCTGGGTGTCAGCAGTGGTGGCTGCAGAACAGTGGATTTTCATGAGACCACAAATTCAGCTGTCTGATAGTTCCTCTGGAAGTTTTGTCTCAGAGGAGTACCTGGCCAAGTGAGGTGTCAGTCTGTCCCTACTGGGGGGTGCCTCCCAGTTAGGCTGCTCGGGGGTCAGTGACCCACTTTAGGAGGCAGTCTGTCCGTTCTCAGATCTCTAGCTGCATGCTGGGAGAACCACTGCTCTCTTCAAAGCTGTCAGACAGGGACATTTAAGTCTGCAGAGGTTCCTGTTGACTTTTTGTTTGTCTGTGCCCTGCCCCCAGAGGTGGAGCCTACAGAGGCAGGCAGGCCTCCTTGAGCTGTGGTGGGCTCCACCTAGTTCGAGCTTCCTGACGGCTTTGTTTACCTAAGCAAGCCTGGGCAATGGCGGGCGCCCCTCCCCCAGCCTCGCTGCCGCCTTGCAGTTTGATCTCAGACTGCTGTGCTAGCAATCAGCGAGATTCTGTGGGCATAGGACCCTCCAAGCCAGGTGTGGGACACAATCTCCTGGTGTGCCGTTTCCCACGCCCATTGGAAAAGCGCATTATTAGGTTGGGACTGACCCGATTTTCCAGGTGCCATCTGTTACCCCTTTCTTTGACTAGGAAAGGGAACTCCCTGATCCCTTGCACTTCCCGAGTGAGGCAATGCCTCACCCTGCTTCAGCTCGTGCACAGTGCGCTGCACCGACTGTCCTGCACCCACTGTTTGGCACTCCCTAGTGAGATGAACCTGGTACCTCAAATAGAAATGCAGAAATCACTTGTCTTCTGTGTCGCTCACGCTGGGAGCTGTAGACCAGAGCTGTTCCTATTCGGCCATCTTGGCTCCGCCCTCCGCAAAAGAAGTTCTTAATGAAAAAATTTAGCCTTATTATCCAGAGATAGCGACTCTTCATACATTTTCTTTCTCTCTCTCTCTCTCTCTCTTCCTCTCTCTTTGTCTCTATCTCTCTCATTGTGGCTATGCATGTGCATAATAAATTGACATCCTGCTTTTATCACTTGTCAATGACTATTATGCATATACTCACATCAACAGTAATTATTATAAAGTTTAAATATGTCAGTTTAAAAAAATTAAAGTGAGTAAACAGTAAATTATGAAAGTCATATCCTGTTCAATCCAGTTCCCAGAAGTAACTACTGTCAAGATTGGTAGTATTAGTCAATGGTTTTTCCTTTGTCTCTCTCTATATATGCACATACACAAACACATCACACACATATGTAAAATGTGATATAACATATATATGTAGTACATATGTGTAACTTTGTGGAAAAATAAAATCACAGAAATCAAACTTTTCCTTTTTATTGTAGAATATATTGAGATCTTTTCATGTCAGAATACACTGAAATTTTTAAGTTATTTTTAATCTTTAAATTTGCTACATGATAGAGAGAGAGGTAAGCCAACAAGGAGCAAATAGATTGCTGTTTCAGAGGGGTTCAGGAGTGAAGGACAAAGTATATCTCTGAAGGCAAAGATTCAGGGTGGGGTTGAGCACAGAAGGATAGATTCAAAGTCTACAAGAAGCATCTAGATGGCCATTTCCTCTTCCCCACTACACAGTCAAGTGACTAGCTCTTCCCAGCCTTGGCAGAAGGCAGAATAAGGCATATGCTGAAAACATCACTGAAAAGGTAGAACAAAAAAATAAAGAAATGAAAAATGGGCTGGGCAGAGTGACTCATGCCCACAATCCCGGAACTCTGGGAGGCTGAGGTGGGTGGATCATTTGAAGTCAGGAGTTTGAGACAAGCCTGGCTAATATGGTGAAACCCAATCTCTACCAAAAATACAAAAATTAGCTGAGTGTTGTGGTGTGTGCCAGTAGTCCCAGCTACTTGGGAAGTGAGGCAGGAGAATTGCTTGAACCTGGGAGGCAGAGGTTGAAGTGAGCCGCAATTGTGCCACTGCACTTGAGCCTGGGCAACAAAGCAAGACTCCATCTCAAAAAAAAAAAAAAAGAAAAAGAAATGAAAAATGGAAGAGAAGGTAAAACAAAAAGGAAATAGATGGAAAATGGAGGAAAGGGACAGAAAATTAGAAGAGTAACTAACAGGTCCAATATATGGCTAATAGGCAGTACAGAAAGAGAGAACAGAAAAATGAAGGCCTTGGATAAAAGTGGATTAAAAAGCAAATACAATCTTACGCTAAGACACATCATAAATTTGAGAACACAGGAATGAAAAGAAAATATGAAAATCTTCACTTGATGAAAAGACGACTTACAAGAAAAAGATTGGAAATCAGAATGGCATCTGACCTCTCAAGTGCAGTACAAAAATTAGCAATGTAGCAGAGCCTTCAAATTCTGAGAAAAAATGATCTCCAACCTGAAATTCTGTATGTAGACAAACTATCAATCAAGTATAAGGGTAGAATAAAGAAGTTACCAGAAATGGAAGATGTATTAGTTTCCTGTAGTGCAGTAACAAAGTATCACAAACTGGGTAGCTTTAAACAACAAAAATACATTCTCTCACAGTTCTGGGAACTATAAGTCTTTAATTATGCTATTGTCAGGGCATGTTCTCTCTCTTAGCTTCTAGTGATTGCCAACAATACTGGACACTCCTTGACTTGTAGCTGCATAATTAACAATCTCTGCCTCCTCCATCACACAGCTCTCTACCCTCTGTGTGTCTGTGTCTTCACATGGCATTCTCTCCTCTGATGTGCCTCTGTGCTTTCTTTTCTCCTTCTTATAAGGATACCAGTGATGTTGAATTAAGGACCTGCCCTACTCCTTACATCTTAATTTACATCTTAATTATGTCTGCAAAGACCCTGTTTCCAAAGAAGGTCACATACATGTACCAGAAGTTAAGATGACAACATATCTTTTGGGTGGGGGGGACAAAAATTAACAGAGGATCTATTTACATCACATGTAACCATTCTTAGCTACTTGATAAAGTGCTTTACTCTAATGAGGGGAGAAAGCAAGAATATAAAATATAAAGGCTTGAAGAAACAGGAAATCCAATCAAGAGAGAAACAAAATAAACTCCCAGGATGATGGTGAAAGGAATTCCCAGGACAGCTGCACAGCAGCAGAGAGCAGCCAGGTCAAACTAGAGCAGGCATCTACATGTTCAATGCATTCAACAGGAAAAGAAAGAAAGAAAGGAAAAGAAAAAAGAAAGAAAGTGAGAAAGAGAGGAAGGAAGGAAGGAAGGAAGGAAGGAAGGAAGGAAGGAAGGAAGGGAAGGAAGGAAGGAAGGAAGGAAGGAAGGAAGGAAGGAAGGAAGGAAGGGAGGGAAAGAGGGAAGGAGGGAGGGAAGAAGAAAGAAAAAGAAAAGAGAAAGAAAGAGAGAGAGAGAAAGAAAGAGAAAGAAAAAGAGAGAAAGAAAGAAGGAAAGAAAGAAAGAAGAAAGAAAGAAAGAAAGAAAAGAAAAGAAAAGAAAAGAAAAGAAAAGAAAAGAAAAGAAAAGAGAAAAGAAAAGAAAGAGGCCGGGCACAATGGCTCACGCTTGTAATCCCAGCAGTTTGGGAGGCCGAGGCGGGCGGATCACGAGATCAGGAGATCGAGTCCATCCTGGCTAACACAGTGAAACCCCGTCTCTACTAAAAATACAAAAAAAAAAAATTAGCTGGGCTTGGTGGCAGGCGCCTGTAGTCCCAGCTACTCGGGAGGCTGAGGCAGGAGAATGGTGTGAACCCGGGAGGCGGAGCTTGCATGAGCAGAGATTGTGCCACTGTACTCCAGCCTGGGTGACAGAGCAAGACGCCACCTCAAAAAAAAAAAAAAGAAAGAAAGAGAGAGAGAGAGAAAGAAAGAGAGCAAGAAGGAAGCAAGGAAGAGAAATAAGAGCAAGAGGATGAGGCTTCTGAGAAGGATGTTTTCATGAGAAAAATAAACGCAGGGAAGACCTGATGCATTTTAATATAACCACAGGAGACTCTCAGGTCTGTTGAAGGGCTTCCAGATGAATTATTGCTTAATACATAGACAAATAAGGAAATAAAAAGTGAGCCAAGAATTAATTCCAATAAAAACAAAAAGCTGTAAAAGAAAGAAAATGAAATCATTTACTATAAGACACAGGTGAGAACAATACAGAGAGTCATATTGTAAAATGTGAATATTGATATAGCCAGAAAGAGTGACATAACACCACTGGGAAGTTGAGAAGAAGAGAAGCGTCTGTATGTGTGCATGTGTGCTTGGCCGTGTGCACACATGAGCATGTCATGCATGTGAGTGTTTGCATAAGTGCGGTGAGTGAGATGGATGTCAAAGTTACATCCTTATCTCCCATGGTATGAAGTCAATATAACATCAAAAACTTAAGAAAAAAAGGCACATTACTTTGAATTATGGAGGTGAATATCAGAAGAAGCAACTAGAACAGTTGTCAGTAATTACTTCGGGAGCCTGGACGCAAATGGTGAGGAGAGAATGGGTAGGGTTTCCTGTTTTCATGCTAAGCTCTTTGTAGCATTTGACTTTTTAAGTCAGCATATGTAATATTTTGACTTGTTTTTAAAAAGAACAGAAAAAGCTTGGGAAAATATTTGTCACGTTTCTGCAAATGAGTTAATAGTCATTAGGTTTAAAAAGAAATACTACTAATTGTATTTACAATGCTGTTGTAGAAAGGGTTTTACAATTTTTTCAAGTGTGAATAGTTGCAAACACCTTAACAAAATTTTGATTTTGTCTATTATAGAAACACATTTTTTATTTGGAAACATTTTAAACATTTAGAAAAGCATAAACGGTCCAATATGTACATTTCTGTACCTACCAACCGCAAGTAAAAAAAAAAGTGACCATTTTATCATTTCCCTTCAGTTTTTTGTATCAAAGAAATAGAATGTTATGGACAAATTTGAAGTCCTTTTCATTCTCCTCTGGTCTCATTCCCTTTCACCTCCTCTGAAGGCAATTCTCATTATGAATTTGGTGAATACGTTTCCAGTCCACGTTTTATGCTTTCATTACATATGGAAATATTCTCATAAGCCATGTAATATATTCTTGCTGTGTTTTTAGTATTTTGTAAATACATTCATACTGTATAAATTAGTCTGCAACCGCACCTGTTATCTAAAATTCTTTAAATTTATCTATGTTAATACATATAGATCTAGTATATTGGTTTTAACTGCTCTATAGTATTCCATGGTTTCAATTTTTTTTTTGAGACAGAGTCTTGCTCTGTCGCCCAAATTTATTTATCCAAAATTTATCTATTCTCCCATTCATGAACATTTAGATTGCTTCCAATTTTTTACTATTACAAAAATTACTTCAATGAAGGTATCTGTATCTTTCTCCTAGTACACATATTAAAACTTCCTCTGGCATTTAAACACAGCAGTTGAATTTCTGATCACAGGATACACACATTTTCAACTCTTCTCAATCTTACAAAATTGTTCTTCCAAATCATTTAGGTAACCTGCACTCTCACGAGCAGCTTATGGGTAGCTTAAGTAACCCCATGGAGTTACCAAAGTATTACCAAGGTATCTCACCTCACCAGTCTAGTAGTTATGAAATAGCACATTATTATTTTAAGTACCTTTTATCTGAAATTTAGTGAAGTTGACCATTTTTTCTTATATTTCTTGGCTGTTCAGGTTCCTGGTTTGTGAATTGCCTATTCGTATTCTTTGCCTATTTTTCTCTTGGGTTAGTTTCTGTTTCTAATTTATTTATATAAACCTTTTAAATTCTGGACACTAATTTATACACACACACACACACACACACACAAGCATACCTCAATTTATTGTGCTTCACTTTATTCAACTTTGCAGATATTACTTTTTTTACAAATTGAAAGTTTGTGGCCACCCTGCTTTATGCAAGTCTATTAATTTTCCAACAGCACATGCTTACCTCATGTCTCTGTCATTTTGGTAATACTCTCAATATTTTAAACTTTTTTATTATTTTTATATCTATTGTGGTGATCTATGATCAGTGATCTTTGATGTTACTATTGTCATTCTTTTTTGAGGGCCACAAACTGCACCCATATAAGACAGCAATCTTAATTGATAAATGTTATATGGTGTTCTGACTGTTCCACCAACAGCCGTTCCCAAGTCTCTCTTTCTCTTCTTGGGCTTTCTTGTTCCCTGAGACACAACAATATTGAAATGAGGCCAATTAATAACCCTACAATGGCCTCTAAGTGATTGAGTGAAAAGAACAGTCATATGTCTCATTTTAAATTGAAAGCTAGAAATGATTGAGTTTTGTGAAGAGGACATGTGGAAAGCCAATATAAGCCAAAGCCTAGGCCTCTTGCACAGCCAAGCTGTGACTGCAAATGAAAAGTTATTGAAGGAAATTAAAAATGTTACTCCATTGAACACATGAATGATAAGAAAGCAAAACAGCCTTATTGCTCATACAGAGAAAGTTTGAGTGGTCTGGATAGATTTCCTTAAGCCAAGGCCTAATCCAGAGTGAGGCTGTAACTCTCTTCAATTCTATAGAGCCTGAGAGAGGCAAGGAAGCTGCAGAAGAACAGTTTGAAGCTAGCACAGGTTGGTTCATGAGGTTTAAGCAAAGAAGTCATCTCCATAACATAAAAGTGCAAGCAAAGCAGCAAGTGCTGATGGAGAATCTGCAGCAAGTTATCCAGAAGATCTAGCTAAGATCATTGATGAAGGTGGACACATGAAATAACAGATATTCAATGGAGATGAAACAGCTTTCTATCGGAAGAAGTTGCCATCTAGGACTTTTCATTGCTAGAGAGGAGAGGTAAATGCCTGGCTTCAAAGAATAGGCTGACTCTCATGTTAGGGGCTAATGCAGGTAGTGACTAAGTTGAAGCCAAATGCTCATTGACCATTCCAAAAATCTTAGGGCCCTTAAGGATTATGCTAAATCTACTCTGCCTGTGCTCTATAAATGGAAAAACAAAACTTGGATGACAGCACATCTGTTTATAGAATGCTTTACTGGATATTTTAAGTGCACTTTTGAGACCTACTGCTAAGGAAAAAAGATTCCTCTCAAAATATTACTGCTCATTGACAACGTGCCTAGTCACTCAAGAACTCTTATGGAGATGTACAAGGAGATAATGTTGTTTTCATACCTCTTAACACAACATCCATTCTGCAGCCCACCAATCAAGGTGTAATTTTGACTTTTAAGTCTTATTATTGGAGAAATATATTTTATAAGGTTATCAATGCCATAGATATGGATTCCTCTGATAGATCTTAGCAAAGTAGATTGAACACCTTCTGGAAAGACCTCACCATTCTAGATCCCATTAGGAAGATTTATGGGTCATGGGAGGAGGTCAAAATATCAACATTAACGGAAGTTTGAAAGAAGTTGATTTCAACTGTTACAGATGACTTTTAGAGGTCCAAGACTTCAGTGAAGAAAGTAACTCCAGATGTAGTGGAAAGAGCAAGAGAACTAGAATTAAAAGTGGCACCTGAAGATGTGACTAAATTGCTGCAATCTCACAATCAAACTTGAACAGATAAGGAGCTATTTCCTAAGGGTGAGCAAAGAAAGTGCTTTCTTGGAATGTAATGTACTCCTGGAGAAGACGCTGCAAACATTGTTGAAACAACAACAAAGGATTTAGAATAGTATATAAATGTAGTGGATAAAGTAGCAGCAGGGTTTGAGAGGATTGACTCAAATTTTAAAAGAAGCTTTATTAGGAGTAAAACACTTTCAACCAGCACTGCGTGCTACAGAGAAATCCTTTGTGAAAAGATGAGTCCATTGATGTGGCAAACTCCACTGTTGTCTTATTTTTTTAAATTGCCAGAGCTATGCCAATCTTCAGCAACCACACTCTGATTAGTTGGCAGCTATCAGCGTCAAGGCAAGACCCTCCACAACAAAAAGATTATAGCTCACTGGAGCCTCAAATGATTATTAGCAGGTTTTTTTTTTTTTTTTTAGCAATAATGTATTTTTAATTATGGTGCATACTTTTTTAAACACAATGGTGCCACACATTTAATAGACTACAATATAGTGTAAATATAACTTTTATATGCACTAGGAAACAATAAAATTTCTGTGACACACTTTATTGCAATATTTGTTTTCTTGCATGTGTGGTGGTCGAGAACCAAACCTACAGTATCATTCGGGTATGCCTGTGTGTGTGTGTATATATATATATAGATACATATATACACATACACACATATATTATATATGTATGTGTCTGTACACATATATATATTATATAAAATATATGTATATATATCTATCTTGGTTTTCTAAATTACTGCATGACAAAAAATTTAAAAACGCCTAGAACTAATAGCACCATAAAGGCCTTAGAAAGCAATATTGCAGTATATTTGAAAAACTGTAAGATGAAGGAAAGCACTTATTACATGCTAAGTACTGGAATATCTTATTTAATCATTTTAGCAAAACTATGAGATTGATATATTTTTCCACTTTGCACATAAGTAAGCTGAAGTTCAGTGAGGTCAAACCCACTGCTTGGGCCATGCCATTAACTCGTGAAAGAGGCACGATTCTCTTTGATAAACAAAGTTACTATTTTTTCAAAACACTACACTGGCTCCAAATAATGCTGCATATCTACAACTATCTGATCTTTGACAAACCTGACAAAAACAAGCAATGGGAAAAGGATTCCCTATTTAATAAATGGTGCTGAGAAAACTGGCTAACCATATGTAGAAAGCTGAAACTGGATCCCTTCTTTACACCTTATACAAAAATTAATTCAAGATGGATTAAAGACTTACATGTTAGACCTAAAACCATAAAAACCCTAGAAGAAAACCTAGGCAATACCATCCAGGACATAGGCATGGGCAAGGACTTCATGTCTAAAACACCAAAAGCAATGGCAACAAAAGCCAAAATTGACAAATGGGATCTAATTAAACTAAAGAGCTTCTGCACAGCAAAAGAAACTACCATCAGAGTGAACAGGCAACCTACAAAATGGAAGAAAATTTTCGCAACCTACTCGTCTGACAAAGGGCTAATATCCAGAATCTACAATGAACTCAAACAAATTTACAAGAAGAAAACAAACAACCCCATCAAAAAGTGGGCAAAGGACATGAACAGACACTTCTCAAAAGAAGACATTTATGCAGCCAAAAAACACATGAAAAAATGCTCATCATCACTGGCCATCAGAGAAATGCAAATCAAAACCACAATGAGATACCATCTCACACCAGTTAGAATGGCCATCATTAAAAAGTCAGGAAACAACAGGTGCTGGAGAGGATGTGGAGAAATGGGAACACTTTTACACCGTCGGTGGGACTATAAACTAGTGCAACCATTGTGGAAGTCAGTGTGGCAATTCCTCAGGCATCTAGAACTAGAAATACCATTTGACCCAGCCATCCTATTACTGAGTATATACCCAAAGGACTGTAAATCATGCTGCTATAGAGACACATGCACACGTATGTTTATTGCAGCACTATTCACAATAGCAAAGACTTGGAACCAACCCAAATGTCCAACAACGATAGACTGGATTAAGAAAATGTGGCACATATACACCATAGAATACTATGCAGCCATAAAAAATGATGAGTTCTTGTCCTTTGTAGGGACATGGATGAAACTGGAAGCCATCATTCTCAGTAAACTATTGCAAGGACAAAAAACCAAACACCGCATGTTCTTGCTCATAGGTGGGAATTGAACAATGAGAACACATGGACACAGGAAGGGGAACATCACACTCTGGGGACTGTTGTGGGGTGAAGGGAGGGGGGAGGGACAGCATTAGGAGATATACCTAATGCTAAATGACGAGTTAATGGGTGCAGCAAACCAACATGGCACATGGATACATATGTAACAAACCTGCACATTGTGCACATGTACCCTAAAACTTAAAGTATAATAATAAAAAATAATAATAATAAAATAAAAATAAATAAAATAAAATATTGATTCTTTATAACCTACCAGTTCCACACCTAAAAATCTATTCCCAAAGAAAGAAATCTAATAGATAAATGCAAATGTTTATTGCAGCATTTATGGCTAGTGGCAAAAATACTATAAAAATCGAATCCCTCCACATAAGGGAATGATTTACTAAGACACCTCTGCTAATACAGTCTGAGGAATTAATAACCATGCTCTCTCAGGGAGAGTCCTTGCTACATCTGTTACTGGGTAACAAGAAAAGAATTCTTTAGTGATGAAGACAATCCACTGTGGTGGCAGATGAGTTCGTAGTTGCTTGAAGTGACATTCTGTGGGCCACAGAGGCAAATACTGTAAGGGATTCATTCATTCATTCATTCAGCAGCAGTAATAAGCCCCACTAGGCACAGACATTATGCTCTATGCAGGTGATAAAACACAAGACATGCCCATCAGCCTTAAGGAGTTTGCAGATAGTATGATGAAACAAAAACATCAATGTTGAGGGGTCAACATTTACACACTGTGACAAGCAAAACATAGCTCTTGTATTTTCCATACCGATACCAGCTTGCCCTTGGATAATGGTGGGGCAGTGGGGGAAGTTGGAGCTAGACTTAAACTTGCCAGTAAAAGGCAATTTAGCTTGTTCTTTTTTAACAGTCTCATTTAGGTGACTTTAATTCCTTTAGAGGTAAATATTTCATTGCCCAAACTCCAAACTTCTTTGTTTTGTCCTTTCCTCAAGGGTCCCCATCTGTGTCCTGCTTCCCCGGGAGACACCTGTAAGCAGGGAGCATTTACCTGTCTGTGGGAAAGAGGTAGTCTTCACAATCGATGAATCATAATCCTCATAACTGATTATCATCATCGATAATTTATTGTCAAAGGCCCATTCCTGGAATGAAGACTGCTCTGCCTTCTTGGTTCTAGAAAGGCATGGAGTTGAATTTTCGGGGCCCTTGGCCACAAACAGCTGTTGGCATGGCCACTCCTTGGCCTTAGCTGGTGCTATAGGAACCTGTAGCTCCTAGGTGGTGAGATGTCAGAAAGGCTACAAGATTGGCTGTCTTGCTAGATGGCCTGAGGTTGAGCCTTAGCCCTGCCATTAACTAGCTCTGTGATTTTAGCAAAGTTACTTCTTCCCTATGCCTTAGTTTCTTCATCTGTGCAATGAAATAATTTTTTAAATATCCATCTTGTTGGGTGATCAGGAAAATTAAATGAGATAACGCATATAAACAGGCATAGAACAATATCTGCAATATTATATGTGCTAAATAAATGTGAACTATGTTTCTAGCCTCTGAACTCATCAGGTGATTTGATAGCCCCATTCATCTTTCTTCAGCAGCACCGCCTGACATAATGGTGTGTGTGTGTGCGTGTGTGTATGTGTATGTGTGTGTGTGTAGGGGAAGATCTAAATCCCTTCCATGCCACCTGAGAGAGATGGCTTCTTTCTAAAATTCTCAGTGGGAAGCAGGATGCAAGACACCACACACACCCCTAGGTATTATTAGCTTCCCCCTCTATTGCTTTGTAATTTCTACTCTAATTCCTCTTCTCAACCCAGACCTTGGGGATGTAAGATTTTTAAGCCTGACCTTTTGCCTTGGTTTACCCTCTACTTCCACCCATAATTCCTCCTTTCAAGCAGAAAGCTTTCTGGTTCTTTCTGTTTAGTGGGAACTTTACATAAATCATATCCCAAGTTCTCTACCTATGGCTTAGAGCAAAACTTTGTTGTTACCTGGCAACAGCAAAGCATACTGCCATGCTTTGCTCTTACCAGATAACTCAAGGATGTTTAGAATATAGAAATCCTTTTTCTCTTCCAATTAGACTGACTTCAAAACTCAGGAGACTCCACCTAACACAAAGCAATGACAAGTGCTTGAGGTGATGGATATCCCAATTACCCTGACTTGATCATTACACATTGTATGCCTATATCAGGACAATTACCCTGACTTGATCATTACACATTGTATGCCTATATCAGGACAATTACCCTGACTTGATCATTACACATTGTATGCCTATATCAGAACAATTACCCTGACTTGATCATTACACATCCTATGCCTATATCAGGACAATTACCCTGACTTGATCATTACACATTGTATGCCTATATCAAAACAATTACCCTGATTTGATCATTACAGTGTATGCATCCGTATCAAAACATCACATGTACCCCATAAGTAATACAATTATTAGGTACTCAAAATAATTTTTAAAAATCATTTTAAAGATTTGAAATTTTTTTTAAAAAGAGAATCAGACAGACAAGGAGACAGATTGCTATTTCCATAGAATTGTCTAACTTTGACAGAGTACACAGTTTTCTCAGTGCAATTTGCTCTTTAATCATCCCATAAACCTGCTTTCCCATGGTGAGCGTACTGTGCTGTGTCTCCTGATCTCGACAGCTACCTCAAGGATGACACTCAAAAATCAATGTGTCTTCTGAAATAGGATGAAATGAAGATTTTAAAGCTACATTCTGACACGTATATCCATGTGATTTTCATTTTTTCAATCTCTTTAAAGAACTGTTTCACCGATGTTATCAGAGTTGACGTTTTTTACTGTTTTTCTAATCAAGTTTCCTAATGGATTTGAGTACCAATTCAAGATTAAATTTTTTTTAAAAGAAAGGAAAAAACCTCAGGAGACTCAAGTCAGCTTGGTGACTCACATCTGGTCAATTATCTCTTTATTTTTGTGTTTTATATCCTCTCTCTGAAGGGAGAAATGCTATACACACCCCTATACGTTATTAGCTTCCCTCTTCCCTCTCCTCTTCTCTGTGTTTCTGCCTCTCTGATTGCTCTTCTCAACCCAGAGAGAACCACAGCACCATAGGATTATGGAGGAAATGATGTTAGAAAATCTGGCTGTGCATGGTGGCTCACACCTGTAATCTTAGCACTTTGGGAGGCCGAGGCAGGAGGATTGCTTGAGTCCAGGAGTTCAAGACCAGCCTGGGCAACATAGAGAGACCCTATCTCTACAAAAAATGCAAAAATTATCTGGGTGTGGTGGCACCCACCTATAATCCCAGCTACTCTGGAGGCTGAGGTGGCAGGATTGTGTGAGCCTGGGAGGTCAAGGCTACAATGAGTGATGATCATGCCACTGCACTCCAGCCTGGGCAACAACAGTATGAGACCCCATCTCTAAAAAAAAAAAAAAAAAGAAAAGAAAAAATGTTTCAAAAACTACACCCATTATATGTAAATATATATAAATTATAACAAATTATACAAATTATAAATTCCTTGAACACTTCCTGTGTGCCAGACATTGCACTGAGCTCTTTTCTTTCAATCTATTCTCACAACTACAATTATCCCCATGTTATAGGTAAATCAAACGAGGATTAAAGATAATGAATATTTGCTGAATGTCACACCACTAGTAATGAGTGAAGATGTATGACAGCAGAGTCTGCTTGCAATCATGGTGCTATTTTATTTCATATAGATGCAATGATGCAGTGTAAAAATGATTTGGTGGGCCTGCTTGGGCCAGAGCTTGGTGGCTAGCTAGTGTCAGTGCTTCCAGGAGAGGGGGAAATGATTCTGGATAACATAAGGTAAAGAATTTGAGCATGTTGAGAGACTTCAAAACAGAAAGAATGGGAAAGGGTAAGTGGATGATAAGATGACCACTGTTCACTGTGACCACTTCCTCACCTCCTCCCTAAATCAACAGTGAAAGGCACAAACATTGAGAAATGCTTGTGCTGTCTGAGATCTTGCAAAAACATTAAAAGCTGTTGAGTCCTGCACTCAGGTGGATGTGGGAACAAAGCAGGAGTCAAACAGCTGTGGAGACAGAGGGAAAATGGAAACTGTAAGTCCAAGGGTTTTTGACAAAATCTGGGGGAATATTGCTATGAACTGCGTCCAGCCTTTGAATTTGTCTTCTTAAGAAAATTTCACGTAAAATGCAAGGGATGATGTATTAGTCTGAATTCTCCAGAGAAACAGAACCAATAGCATGGAATATATACATATATAGAGAGAGAGAGATACATAGATTTCTTATAATAAACTATGACTCATATATAAAATTTGTTATATAATAATTATATTATTATATATGATCTGTGATTTTATATATTCATAATTTATTATAACAAATTTAAAATCTTATAAGTAAATAGGGTTTATATATAAAGGCATTTATTGTAAGAAATTGACTCGTGTTTATGGAGGCAGAGAAGTTCCAGATCTGCAGTCTGCAAGCTGGAGAGCCAGCAGAATCAATGCCGTAAGTTCAAGTCTGAGTCTACGGGAGGAGAAGACCTATGTCTCAGCTTAAAGACAATAAGGCAGAGAAGTAAATTCTTCCTCACTCTACCTTTTTTGTTCTATTCAGGCCTTCAATGGTTTGGATGAAGCTCACTCACATTGAGCAGAGCAATCTGCTTTACTCAGTCCATCAATTCAAATGTAAATCTCACCCAGAAACACCCTCACAAACACATTCAGAAAAAATGTTTAACCAACTCTCTGGGTACCCCCATGACCCAGTGAAGTTGACACATAAAATTAGCTTTCATGATAGGGAACCCCAAAATGGTATCTTGCTCATATTTAAGACATAGAAAAAAGGGCTCATTCAGTTGAGACATTTTCCTAGTAGGTTAGGAAGTATGATGCATTGTCTAAATAATGACAGCTGGGAATATTTAGGTTGGGGGAGGGAGAGAGTCCAAGATATTTATTTTTATTTTTTCAATATTTTAATGTTAAAATTTACATATTATATTTATATCTAATATTAAAAGTTACAAATAATTAATATTTAAATATAAAGATAAAATATAAAATATTTGTTTTAAATATTATTTTATTTTTAATGTTAAATAAGTTAATATTTTATTGTGAAAAATATTTCAATATTATTTTAATATTTTAATTTAATTATTTTATATTTTTATATATTTATTGAGAACTCCAGCAAGGGTTCTGTGTCCCCACCCAAATCTCATCTTGACTTGTAGCTCCCATAATTCCTACATGTTGTGGGAGGAAGCTGGTGGGAGATAACTGAATCATGGGGGCGGTTTTCCCCCATACTGTTCTCATGGTACTAAATAAGTCTCACAAGATCTGATGTGTTTATAAGGGGTTTCCTCTTTCACTTGGCTCTCATTCTCTCTTGCCTGTCACCATGTAAGATGTGCTTTTTGCCTTCTACCATGATTGTGAGGCCTCCCCAATACTGTAAGTCCATTAAGCCTCTTTTTCTTTATAAATAACCCAGTCTCAAGTATGTCTTTAACAGCAGCGTGAAAACAGACTAATATAGTAAATTGGTATTGGTAGAGTGGAGAACTGTAAAGTGGAGTGCTGTAAAGATACCCAAAAATGTGGAAGTGACTTTGGAACTGGGTGACATGCAGAGGCTGGAACAGTTTGGTGGGCTCAGAAGAAAACAGGAAAATGTGGGAAAGTTTGGAACTTCCTAGAGGCTTGTTGAATGGCTTTGACCAAAATGCTGATAGTAATATGGACAATAAAATCCAGGTAAGGTGACCTCAGAGGGAGATGAGAAACTTGTTGGGAACTGGAATAAAGGTGACTCTTGTTATGTTTCAGCAAAGAGACTGGTGGCATTTTGCCCTTGCCCTAGAGATTTGTGGAACTTTGAACTTGAGGGAGATGATTTAGGGTATCGAGCAGAAGAAATTTCTAAGGAGCAAAACATTCAAGAGGTGACTTGGGAGCTGTTAAAGGCACTAAGTTTTAAAAGGGAAACAACATAAAAGTTTGGAAAATGTGCAGCCTGAATATGTGGTAGAAAAAAAAAAATTTTCTAAAGAGAAATTCAAGCCAGCTGCAGAAATTTGCATAAATAACAAGAAGCCAAATATTAGTTACCAAGACAAAGGGGAAAATGTCTCCAGGGCATGTCAGAGACATTTGCAGCAGCCCCTCCCATCACAAGCCCAGAGGCCTAGAAGGAAAAAATGGTTTCATGGGCTGGCCCAGGGTCCCCCTGCTATGTGCAGCCTAGTGACTTGGTGCCTTACATCCCAGCCACTCTAGCCATGGCTAAAATGGGTCAAAGTAGGCTGGGTGCAGTGGCTCACACCTGTAATCCTAGCACTTTGGGAGGCCGAGGCAGGTGGATCACCTGAGGTCAGGAGTTCGAAACCAGGCTGGCCAACATGGTGAAACCTTGTCTGTACTAAAAATAGAAAAATTAGCCAGGCGTGGTGGCATGCACCTGTAATCCCAGCTACTTGGGAGGCTGAGGCAGGAGAATTGCTTGAACCCAGGAGGCAGAGGTTGGGGTGAGCCAAGATCATGCCATTGCACTCCAGCCTGGTGACAGAGCAAGACTCCATCTCAAAAAAATACAAAAATACAAATAAAAGGGGACCAAGGTATAACGCAGGTTGTGGCTTCAGAGGGTGCAAGCCACAAGCCTTGGCAGCTTCCACATGGTGTTGAGCCCGTGAGTGCACAGAAGTCAAGAGCTGGGGTTTGGGAACCTTTGCCTAGATTTCAGAGGATGTATGGAAATGCCTGGATGTCCAGGCACAAGTTTGCTGCAGGGGCGGTACCCTCATAGAGAACCTCTGCTAGGACAGTGTAGAAGGGAAATGTGGGGTTGAAGGCCCTGCACAGAGTCTTCACTGGGGTACTGCCTAATGGAGCTGTGAGAAGAGGATCACCATCCTCCAGACCCCAGAATGGTAGAACCACCAACAGCTTGCACTGTGCACCTGGAAAAGCTGCAGACACTCAATGCCAGCTCATGAAAGCAGCCAGAAGGGAGGCTGTACCTTGCAAAGCCACAGGGGCAGAGCTGCCCAAGACCATGGGAACCCACTTCTTGCATCAGCATGACCTGGATGTGAGACATAGAGTCAAAGGAGATCATTTTGGAGTTTTAAGATTTGACTGCCCCACTGGATTTTGGACTTGCATGGGGCCTTTAGCCCCTTCATTTTGGCCAATTTCTCCCATTTGGAATGGGTGTATTTATCCAATGCTTGTACCCCCATTGTATCTAGGAAGTAACTAACTTGCTTTTGATTTTATAGGCTCATAGGCAGAAGGGACTTGCCTTGTCTCAGATGAAACTTTGGACTGTGGACATTTGAGTTAATGCTGAAATGAGTTAAGACTTTGGGGGACTGTTGGGAAAGCATGATTGATTTTGAAATGTGAAGACATGAGATTTGAGAGGGAGGAAAGAATCTCAGAGCTTGAAGACTATCTTTCTGAAAAAGACAGGCACAGAAGAATAGAGAAAAAAGAATGAAAAGGAATGAACAAAACCTCCAAGAAATATGGGATTATGTAAAGGGACAACCTATGACTGTTTGGGGTAACTGAAAGAGACAGAGAGAATGGAACCAAGTTGGAAAACATACTTCAAGATATCATCCAAGAGAACTTTCCCAGCCTAGCAAGACAGGCCAACATTCAAATTCAGGAAATGCAGAGATCACCACTAAGAATTTCCAACCCAGAATTGCATATCCAGCCAAACTAAGCTTTATAAGCAAAGGCAAAATAAGATCTTTTTCAGACAAGCAAATGCTGATGAAATTCATCACCACCAGGACTGCCTTGCCAGAGATCCTGGAAGAAGTGCTAAATATGGAAAGGAAAAACCATTATAAGCCATTACAAAAACACAGAGGTACACAGACCAGTGACACTATGAAGCAACCACATGAACAAGTCTGCAAAATAACCAGCTAGCATCATGATGATAGGATCAAATTCATGCATAACAATACTAACCTGAAATGTAAATGAGCTAAATGCCCAAATTAAAAGACACAGAATGGCAAGCTGGATAAAGAGCCAAAACCCATCTGTATGACATCTTTAAGAGACTTATCTCACATGCAAAGATACACATAGGCTCAAAATAAATGGATGGAGGAAAATTTACCAAGCAAATGGAAAACAGAAAAAAACAGAAGTTGCAATCCTACTTTCTGACAAAACAGACTTTAAACCAACAAAAAATCAAAAAACACAAAGAAGGACATTACATAATGGTAATGGGTTCAATTCAACAAGGAGAGCTAACTATGCTAAATATATATGCACTCATACTGCAACACCCAGATTTATAAAGCAAGTTCTTAGAGACCTACAAAGAGACTTAGACTCTCACACAATAATAGTGGGAGACAGATCATTGAGACAGAAAATTTACAAAGATATTCAAGACCTGAACTCAGCTCTGGATCAAGTAGACCTGATAGATATCTACAGAACTCTCTATCCAAAAACAAGAGAATATACATTCTTCTCATCACCATATGGCACTTACTCTAAAATTGATGACATAATCAAAAGTAAAACTCCTCAGCAAATGCAAAGGAATTGAAATCATAACAGTCTCTCAGACCACAGCACAATCAAATTAGAACTCAAGATTAAGAAATGCACTCAAAAGCACACAACTGCATAGAAATTGAACATCCTGCTCCTGAATGACTCTTGGGTAAACAGTGAAATTAAGGCAGAAATCAAGAAATTCTTTGGAACTAATGAGAACAAAGAGACAACACACCAGAAGCTCTGGGATGCAGCTAACACAGTGTTAAGAGGGAAACTTATAGCACTAAATGCTCACATCAAAAAGTTAGAAAGATCTCAAGTTAACAACCTAATATCTCAACTAAAATAACTAGAGAACTAAGAGAAAACAAACACCAAAGCTAGCAGAAGACAAGAGATAATCAAGATCAGAGCTGAAATGAAGGAGACAGAGACATGAAAACCCCTTTTAAAAAATCAATGAATCCAGGAGCTGGCTTTTTGAAAAAAATAATAAATGAGATAGGCCACTAACTAGACTAATAAAGAAGAAAAGAGAGAAGAATCAAATAGACACAATCAGAAATGATAATGATGGAGTATTGCCAGTGACCCCATAAAAATACAGATAACCATCAGAGAATACCGTAAACACCTCTATACACATAAACTAGAAAATCTAGAATAAATGGATAAAGTCCTGGACACATACACCCTCCCAAGACTGAATCAAGCAACTGAATCCCTGAATAGACCAATAATGAATTCTGAAATTGAGGCAGTAATAAATAGCCTACAAACAACAAAAAAGCCCAGGACTAGATGGATTTACGGCTGAATTCCACCAGAGGTACAAAGAAGAACTGGTACCACTTCTACTGGAGCTATTCCAAACAATGGAAATGGAGGGACTCCTCCCTAACTTACTCTATGGGGCCGGCATCATCCTGATACTAAAACCTAGCAGAGATACAACAACAAAAAATTCAGGCCAATATCCTTGATGAATATCTATGCAAAAATCCTTAGTAAAATACTAGCAAACTGAATCCAGCAGCACATCAAAAAGCTTATCCACCACAATCAAGTTGGCTTCATCCCAGGATGCAAGGTTGGTTCAACAAACACACATCAATAAACATGATTCATCACATAAACAGAACTAAAGACAAAAACCACATGATTATCTCAATAGATGCAGAAAAGGCCTCTGATAAAATTCAACATTCTTTCATGTTAAAAACTCTCAATAAACTAGGTATTGAAGGAACATACCTCAAAATAGTGAGAGCCATCTATGACAAACCCACAGCCAATATCATATTGAATGGTCAAAAGCTGGAAGCATTCCCTTTAAAAATAAGCACAAGAAAAGGATGCCCTCTCTCACCACTCCTATTCAACATAGCGTTGGAAGTTCTGGCCAGGGCAGTCAGGCAAGAGAAAGAAATAAAGCATATTCAAATAGGAAAGGAGGAAATCAAATTATCTTTATTTGCAGATGACATCATCCTATATCTAGAAAACACTATAGTCTCAGCCCAAAAGCTTCTTAAGCTGATAAACAACTTCAGCAAAGTCTCAGGATACAAAAATCAAGTGCAAAAATCACTAGCATTCCTATACATCAACAACAGGCAAGCAGAGAGCCAAATAATGAATGAACTTCCATTAACAATTGCTACAAAAAGAATAAAATACCTAGGAATAGACCTAGGGAAGTGAAGGATCTCTTCAAGGAGAGCTACAAGTCACTGCTTGAGGAAATCAGAGAGGGTAGAAACAAATGGAAAAACATTCCATGCTCATGGATAGGAAAAATCAATATTGTGAAAATGGCCATACTGCCCAAAGTAACTTATAGATTCAATGCTGTTCCTATTAAACTACCATTGACATTCTTCATGGAATTAGAAAAAACTATTTTAAAATTCATATGGAAGCAAAAAAGAGCCTGAATATCCAAGACAATCCTAAGCAAAAAGAACAAAGCTGGAGACATCATGCAATCCAACTTCAAACTATACCACAAGGTTACAGTAACCAAAACAGCATGGTACTGGTATAACAGACACATAGACCAATGGAACAGAACAGAGACCTCAGAAATAAGACCACATACCTACAACCATCTTATCTTCAACAAACCTGACAAAAACAAACAATGAGGAAAGGGATCCCTGCTTAATAAACAGTGCTGGGAAAACCAGGTTCTCAGGAGTGTGAGGCAGGAGAATTGCTTGAACCCCAGAAATGGAAGTTGCAGTGAGCTGAGATCGTGCTACTGCACTCCAGCTGGGGTGGCAGAGTGAGACTTCATCTCAAAAACAAAACAAAACAAAACCTAAAGACCTAGAGGCAGAAATACAATTTCACTCAGTAATCCCATTATTGTATATATACCCAAAGGGATATAAATCATTATAAAGATACAACCAAGTGTATATTCCTTGCAGCACTATTCACAATAGCAAAGACATGGAATCAACTGAAATGCCCATCAATGATAAACTAGATAAAGAAAATGTGGTACATACACATGACATGGAATACTATGCAGACATAAAATGGAATGAGATCATGTCCTTTGCAGGGACATGGACAGAGTTGGAGCCATTACCCTCAGCAAACTAATGCAGGAACAGAAAACCAAAAACTGCATGATCTCATTTATAAGTGGGAGTTGAATGATGACAACACATAAACAAATGGCGGGGAGCAACACACACAGGGGCCTGTCGGGGTCAGAGGAAGGGGGCTGGGAGAGCATCAGGAAGAATAGCTAATGGATGCTGGGCTTAATACCTAGGTGATGGGATGATCTGTGCAGCAAACTACCATGACACACATTTACCTAGGTAACAAACCTGCACATCCTGCACGTGCACCCCTGGACTTAAAATAAAAGTTGAAAAGAAAAAAAAAACCTATTTCCTATACCCTCATGGAAAAAAATTAATATTCACATATAAATATAGAAATATAAAATAATTCTGTTTTAAATATTATTTTATTTTTAATGTTAAATGATTTAATGTCTTTATTGTGGGAAAATATAAATAAGCTAAAATTTACCATTTTAACCACTTTTAAGTAGTTACCAGTGGCATCAAGTATACTCACAGTAATGTGCAACCATCACCACTATCCTAGAAAGTTTTTGATAGGCAAAAACAGTACATGGCAGGTCATTCTTGGCAGAAAAAAAGAGGAAGCATGGAGAAATGAAATACCAAGCAAATGCAAAAAGTTGGCTATAGCCAGAATGTAGAATGCAGTAATTGCATGTGTGCATGACTCTGTGTGTGTGTGTGTGTGTGTGTGTGTGTGTGTGTAAAGGGTAAGGCAGTGGTTGGGAGAGGAGTGAGAATTTGAAGAAATGGGTTTAGAAAAGCACATGGGGTCAGGTCATGGAGGGTTTGTAAGCCACATTGTTGAGTTGTAATTTTTTCCTCTTATCCTCTTTTTTTTTTTTTTGAGATGGAGTCTCACTCTGTCTCCCAGGCTGGAGTGCAGTGGCACCATATCGACCCACTGCAACCTCCACCTCCCATGTTCAAGCGATTCTTCCGCCTCAGCCTCCCGAGTAGCTGGCACTACAGGCGCGTGCCACTACGCCCGGCTAATTTTTGTATTTTTAGTAGAGATGGGGTTTCACCATATTGGGCTGGCTGATCTCGTACTTCTGAAGTTGTGATCCGCCCATCTCGGCCTCCCAAAGTGCTGGGATTACAGGCGTGAGCCACCGTGCCTGGCCTCCTCTTATCCTCTTAAACCTCTTGGCCCATGTCTGAGACCCCATGGCTGTAGTGGACAGCTCCTGCACACTCTCCAGGCAACTGTGACTCTGACTGTTTGCCTACAGGATTTGAGCACCTTGCTCACCCCATGCATGGGACCCCTCTGAAGTGCTGAGAATTTGATGCCCTAAGAGAGCTAAACCATTATGGGACAGAGGGCAGTTGATAAGGGCTCCAGCTCCTGCATGTCTCATGAGACAGTTCTACATGGTTGCTCAGGGATTCCCTAGCAGGATTGAGCCCCAGTTGTCCACAGGAGCAATCAACTCATTAACATACACTGTATTGGCTTTTCTCCCTTTCCTATATCAATCAATTTCCTCACCTCTCATCTGAATTCCTGGGATTACCTCCCAATATTGCCTGTGCCCACGTACTATCCTTGCCTCAGGTTCTGCTTTGGGAGAAAATCCAATATAGACAAGTGGTTCCAGAAGTAATCTCAGGATTGATCCTGCAGTCGGCTCACTCTGGTCAGATGCTAACATGAGCTGCACTCTTGCTGGTGAATGTAGCTGTGAAAACTCCTGGAGGCTGTGGCATCACAATCACTGAAATGCTCACCAGGGATGGATTGGGGTAGAAAAGGAAGCACCAGCTTATATGATCTCCATAGCACTTGAAAGATATGGGGGCAATGGTAATGGTAAGGACTGTGGAGTTGCTATAAAAGTGAATAAAAGACTCAGGTCAACCAACCATCAGCTCACAGTGGCACACTGTGAAAGGCAGAGGTCCTCCATGGATGCATTTAAACAGACCATTACCTCCTGCAGCTGTAGGGAAGAATGCTGGTAATCAGGTATAGGACTTGATATAAGGATAATAGACTTACAAAAGAGGCTGAATGCACAGTCTCAGGAGGTCTTCCACATTAAAAATCAGGCCTTAATAGAGAAAGAGTTAAATGCTACAACCTGGGATGGGGACATCTGGGTGGAAAGCTCCAGGCTGGCTAAATGGCTTCCTCCTCATTAGTAAAAGAGAGCAAACTCCCATTGCCTGAAACCATGCCATGGCCTGACCTGGGGCAGATGTTCCACAAGGTAATTTGTGTCCTCCTCATTGCTCCTTCCCTTATTGCTTCCAGATCCATAACTAGGCTGAGATCCCAGAATATCCTGGATGGAGAAGTAGAGTCCATGCTACAGGAAGAAATAAATTATCTATTTCTGGATAAATAGAAAGAGCTGGATAACATGTCCAGTAGGAATGGAGAGAACGTATGTGGAAGTGGATCTTGAGAATATTGGATTGGGGGATGGGTCGGCAAAATAAACCACCCCTCAAAATAACTAAATAAATAAACCACCCACCTACAGACAAGTTGATTACATCAGACCCTTCCATCCTGGAGGGGAGAGTAACTCATCCTATGGGGTTGATGTTTATTTCAATTTCCCTTCTGCCACCCCATAATATGCCACTTTGACATAAGGATTATTCTGAGCTAAAGGCACTTGAAAAACAGCAGATGCAAGGACATACTAATTTCTTCTTTTCTTCCCCAAAACAGGAGATTAAAAAAAAAAACTGCCATGTGAAAGATGTCCTTGTACCAGGAGAAAAGAAATGTCCTTCAAGGGGGAGTCCTAACTGAGAGAATTGTGTACAAACAAATGTTATTAAAATAATACTTATCTTTCTTTAGCCTCCCCACGTAGTTTAGTTACTCCCCCACAATTGCTTCACTTTGTCCAACCTCGTATAAAAGCATTTTCGGCTTTGCCAGTTTATGGGTCTTCATTTCCTTATGGGGACTCTCATGACATGTAAAACATTCATTAAATCTGTATGCTTTTTCCCTGTTAATCTATCTTATGTGAACTTAATTCTCAGGCTCAGCTAGGGACTTTCAGAGAGAGTTGCTTCTCCTACATCTGTAAGCCCCACTATATGAGGACTCATGGAGTCCTTGAGTTATTGACATGAGATCCTGTATTACGACAATGGGCACATGACCATGGGATCCACTGGCTTTTTCATATACTGCTTCTCCCAGAAACTGTCAGACTGATGAAACAGTAAAACAGCCTCTTACAGGCTCAACGGAGGTACCAGCTCACAGACAACACCCTTCAGAGCTGAAGATCAACCCCTTGTACCATCGCTCCCACTGTCTTATTTGAGGGAACTTATGACCACTCTAATAGAACATTTAGGCTCTGCAGAATTACAGGTCTAGGTCCCCAAGACTGGTAGAAATGCTTCTACCAGGAAACATAATAAAGATTCCACTGAACCTAAAGCTACTGCCACTTGTCATGTGAAATTCCTCATGAAGGTAGACCAACTGGTCAAAAATCATAGTTAATATTATGATGGGTTAATTAATCTTGATTATCACAAGGGGATATAGTATGCTGTGCAAAAGATTAATTAAAGTCTCAGCAACTGCTGTAGCTATGGGGACTGCAATTTGTTTCACCAACCCTCCTGCCATTTAATTGTACTTTAGAGACTGTGGTCCGTGACTATGACACATTGCAACATCAACATCAGAGCCTACTCAGTGTAAGCCAGAGCTGATCTATGCACATCCAGGAGTGGTGGACTGTGGCAGAAAATGTTGATGTTCCATCCATGCGTCCTTGACCTATGTCTAATTTAACCTGCAACTACAGTAGAGTTCCCATGCATACTGACAACTTCCCACCCCAAGCAGCTGTCTTTTTGCTTCCTGGCCTGAGAGTTTTACCTGATGTCATAGGAGCTATCTCATCCTGCACGCAGAGCAACCCAGATGTGCTGTGAATTTAAACTCTTGTGAGCAAATTTAACAATGAAAAATAGTCATGGCCGAGTGCAGTGGCTCACACCTGTAATCCCAATACTTTGAGAGGCCTAGGTGGGTGGATCACTTGAGGGCAGGAGTTCAAGACCAGCCTGGCCAACATGGTGAAACCCCATCTCTACTAAAAATACAAAAACTAGCCTGGCGTGGTGGCTTGCACCTGTCATCCCAGCTACTTGGGAGGCTGAGGCATGAGAATCGCTTGAACCCAGGAGGCGGAGGTTGCAGTGAGCCAAGATTGTGCCACTGCACTCCAGCCTGGGCAACAGAGGGAGATTCTGTCTCATAAAAAACAAAAAACTCAGCAGCCGTTGGATAAAAATCCAGTCTCCCTGTCTTCAAGCAGAACTATTTTGAGGTACATTCTACAGAGCTCTTTAGAGGTCCCCAGGAACCCATGGCAGTGATCTGATTATAAACACATATATTTGATTCTTTTTTCTCTTAAACTGCCCTACTCTCCTCATCATTTCATTTGTACATCCGGGGATCACCTCCTGTATAAATCACCTACTCCCAAGTCCCTGTTCAGGAATCCAAATTAAACCAGTGTACCGTTAAAAAACAGGAAGCGTTCTGCTTGATGATGATAATTCATTTCAGCGTATTAATGGTTCTGCAATTTGTACAGTAATAAAAAACAAAAAGCAAAAATAAAAACCCTTAAACCATGTCTACCTCTGTATTTCCCAAATGTATTTGCGTAGTGGTTAAGAGGATGGACTTTGTATTTAAACCAACCTGGCTTCAAATTACAACTTCATTATTTACTTTGAAAGTCAGTAACCTCTCCAAGGCTCAGTATCCCTAACTCTAAAATGGGGATCATAATATATCTACAAAAAAATACAGGAAACAAAAAAGTTGGGTGTGGTGGTGTGCACCTGTAGTCTCAGCTACTGAGGAGGCTGAGATGGGAAGACCACCTGAGCCTGGGAAGTCAAGGCTGCAGTGAGCCTGATCATGCCACTGCACTCCAGCCTGGGTGACAAAAAAAAAAAAAAAAAAAAAAATATATTATATATATATATATATATATATGGAAATAGTATGCATTTCTCTAGGGAAAATCTAGATTATGATTCTAATGGTGGCTTTTTTTTTTTACATAAATCTTAAAGACATTTGTAGAATTCCAAAGAAAAAGAGGGTTCCTATCAGTTAACTCCTGCAAATAAGAACCTAAGTTAAATCTCAGCTCAGCACTGAATATAAGCTCACAAAGCTTCTTTGAAGATAATTAGTTTGCCTGTTTTTGAAACTTCTTCATTCCGTGCAAATGGTTTTTCAGGAGAATGTATCTGTGTTTTAGAATGCCAAAGTTGTTTATACCTCCTCTGCTAGTCCTAACCCATGCTGTGATGACTCACCCCAGGTTGAGAGGAAAGATTGGGCTGCTCTGTTACCAAAGTAAACACTAGGGCCTAAGTAGTGCCTTTTTCATTGATCACTTGCTAACGGACAGGCTATGCAAACAGGCTCCCTTGGTGAGAACATGTAGAGCTGCCTTTTTTCCCAAATGCATCCCTTGGATTACAGAGCTACATATTCTGAAAATTCTTCTAACGTCTTCTTAGAACAAAAAAACTGTTGAGTGAAAGATCATGAACAACCAGGCATGTTTGATACGTAAGCTCCTTAGTACCAAACAAGCTGAAACTGGGATGACTCAGACAATGGCGTAGAAGCAGGTTCCCTTCTTGACATGGCTTTCCTTTAACAGCTCAGCTTTGCTATAGTCCAAGGATAGCACCACTCTACCCAAGAGTGAAAGAGACAACTCACTCAGATTCCCAGCGAGCCCCTCTAGGGCAATTAGGCTAATAACTAGCCAGTTGCAACTAGAAGCTTATTGTTAGTCTTTGCAGTCAGGAAGCATGGAGGTTGCATTCTGAACTGAGAAACTTCAACATAGTATTTCTCTTTTTAAAAAAAATGTATCACAGTTTCATTTAAGGCACTGTGTATCTGCAGCAGAAAAAAGACAAACATCATTCGACTTAGCTTAGAATTTGTGATGTTTCTGAATGTTGAATTTACCCTTCAAAGTCATAAATTGGAGAATGCAGGGAGAGGTCTATTCACCCTTGTACTTAAATCCCTGGCATTGATGGAAAAAGATGCCTCTGTGTTTCTGAACCCAATAAGAGACAATTTGGGAGACATAAATGTGGGGATATATGGAGTGGGGGAAGAGGAACAAGGCCTGACTGACTTCTTTAAACAGTCCTGGCAGTAATTTTCATCCCTCCTGGGGTTTGTCTTTGGATTAGAGACTGTTCCACCATGGTGTCTGGATGCCCTAATCTCATAGCCAGTGCTCCTGGGAGGATGGTGCAGCTGTGCCCTTTTGCACAAGGGCACCCAGCCCAGGGTGCTCTTGGTGGGAGGAGGCTGTGTCAGCCCAGAGGAGGGGTCACCTCTCCCTAAATTACAGTAGCTCTGTTAGGAAGATCACTCCAGAGTGAGGGCCCCTGGGTGTCCTGCATGGCTCATGCACTGTTCTGAGACAAAGGCAGTTGTCTTTGTTTGGGATCTGCCAGGAATTCATGTAATTATGTTGATATCTCCAGTCATGATGTGTCTGTCCCACTTCTTATCACCTACACATCTTCAGAAGAGGATATTATTCCAATGATAATTCTATCAACATGAAATCGATCATGCAGATGCCAGTGTCCTTTGTGTCCATTTCTCACGGTCTTCTACATCTGCACTGAAATCAGTTTTTCTCTAGTGTTATTATTGTTGTTTTTCCATTGAGAAAGGATTAAGCATTGAGGTGTTGCTTGACTTTAGAAATTGGGTGGGGTGGCATTTGGAAATGTAAATTTTCTCTGAAGCATTTCAACTCGAGTATCTACCGACCAACCAATATAGAAAGGATAGAATAGGGAAACAGAGGGTATCCACATGGAACTTGCTTTCAAAGTCTCACTTGGCAATTTACTTTTATTTATGAAATTCAGAGTTTATGTTTCAAATCTAAGTGTTTCCTCTTGAAAGTAACTTAATCAAAAGCAGTTGATAATAGCAGGTTAATTACCTTGAGTCTTTGCACTGGAAAAACTGGCTGGGTCACCCCGTTATACAACCATCTATTATGATTATGAGATGACTCATCATCATGAAGACAATCTTGTGCCATTTAAATCAGCAGGATTCCATTTCTTCACCAGAGAACTATCTCTAAATACGCACACACATGCTCACACACTTCTGAGTTTCCCTTTGTTTATTTTTGCAGCTAACAAAGTATGTTTTCGAGGTTAACAATGAAGCACAGGATAGTACAAGTGGAAGATCATTAACATGACTGGATAGGAACCTCTTTTAATTTCCATTTCTTGGCTTTTTCCACACCCTAGGTGGATTATACTCAGCACTGCCACACCTAGAAAACACACCCAGATACCAGAATTGCAAAATTCAGGAAGAATGCATTGCTCACTGTATCCAGGCAAGCCAAGCTCACCTAAAAATGGTCTCGAAAAGCAAAGGGCTCTGACCATTGACTGATGGGGTTCCAAGCCCAGCCTGTCTGCAGGAATTTTTAAACCTGAAACCATACTACAGAAATTATTTTATATAGTACTTATTTTTAAAACTCAACTGTAAAAATAAGTGTTGCAGGAAGAGTGAGGAAAAGATGAGGGAATTTAAAAGAGGAAGTTGGGACTGAATCTATTTGTTCCAACCTCCCTAAGCAATCCACTTATTGATCAGTGCTTCCAACTCAAGGAATATTTAAAATTTTTTAATTAAAGAAAAAATTCTATCAATCAGAGAATCGTGAAGGAAGGGGGATCATTTACAATCATTTTACAGGTGAGGATATTGAGACCAGCAGGGAGATAACCTGCCCAAGCCTGCACAGATAGCAAGGACCAAAGTTGGGATGAGACTCAAATATGCCCTTTCAGATGTGCTTAGAAAAACAAGTCAGTGTTCACATTTACTGTATTAATAGGAATGTCTTTCGGGGGAGTTTATAGAAAAAAAAGATAAACCGAATTAAGTTATGATGACTATATTTTCCATTGTTTTCATTTCCTTAAAAAAGGAAAGTCTGTTGAACTTGTCAGTTCTGCAGTCTATGGTTTTGCAGCTAAGTTGTTACACCCCACAGCTACCTTGTGTGAACACGGAAAGACCTTGACATATTACTTCTTTGTTACAATCAGCAGTAAGTGGCACTTAGCATGTCTGGCTACTTAACAGAGTGAAATAATTGCTTAGGAACCTAGAACTGCTTATTTAAAGGGTGGGAACTCAGTATTTAATTACTGAACCAAAAAGCACCTCAGCTTTACTGTGGGAAATCTCATGCAATGCACTGTTAGCCTTCAGGTGGTTTCTCAGCCCAGTTCTTCATTACTCTCCAGAATCCTCTGGAACTTCCCTTCTGTTCATGACACAAAGGTATCTGTCTTGGTGAATCTGGATCAACAAGGAATGGCAGATCTCTATACTAGAACAAGGCTGAAGGAAGCAGAACATTTCTGCAAAATAACAAACTTAGTTTATCTTTGTCATAAATACTTTAGGTTGACATGGTTCTATTATATCAGGCTCGCTGGTCCCAGGAGGTTGCATTTTTCCTAAATGTGTACCATTAAGGTATTGTGTGATTGAGGAGGGGAAGAAGAAGGCTGGATGGGAAATCATGCAAAGACAAGTGCATGTGTTAGAGAAGCTTATAAATGGAGTCATTTTCATGTATAACAGGAGACCACGTTTCTTAATCTCTAGATATCCAGTATCTTCTTGAATGAGCTGTGGTATCATTTTAAAAGATGGGATTTTTAACATTTTTAATGACCACTTCAAATTCTCTGCCAGTCACGGCATAGTTGTGTGGGTTTTTTTTTTTCAATGTTGGTATAATCACCCAGATTACATTTCTCTATGAGAAACATTCACCTCACATTTTGAAAAGCATAGAAAAATTCACTGCCAAGGACTAGCTGGCCACGGTAGCCGTAGGGAGAAATATTTCCATTCTCCCACCCAGCCTCTCTGCACCCGTCCTCACGATGACACACACCATAGTGGAAGTAACATATGACTTACGGTGGGAAAAAAAATAACAAACGATAAAATGGGAAGGTGGGCAAGGGGAAAATAAATAGAGAGACTGCTACCCCACCTGAATGGAAGGGGACCCTAGCACAACGAGGAGGCTTCAGCTACACTGCACACATGTCCCCTGGGTGTCTGAACCTGCCAGAAATCTCTTAGTCCATTTTCCTCTGGTTGATAGCACTGTAGAGAAATTGTTTAATGTGTGTCTAGGGTATTGTTCATTGAGGAAAAAGTTCAGGGAATAGACTATTAGAATTCATTAATCTCTACTCAAAAATTGGTTTTGGACACCTAAAATGAGCAAGGCCCTTAAAACTTCAAACAAACAAACAAACAACAAACAAAAACCACTTTTCATTATATCCCATGTTCTTATTACCCAATTTTTTTTTAATTCCCTTCCCCAGATTTGAAAAATGGAAAAACTACAAACTGGAAACAAGTTTAGAATACCTGGTTTATTGGGAAAACTTCATAATGAAAACTATAATTGGCTTTTTCCACAACTTACAAAATAATAATCTGATATTTAAAATGAATTGGTTTTCATTATGTAAGTTGAAATGGTAAAAAATCATAATGACCTATTCGATGCATCATATATATGCTATTCAGAGAAATTCAAATCCCCGAATTCTCCTGTGGCATGTTTTACATCAGACATTTAAAATCTGTTTACCAAGAAAGACCAGGATTTTAACTATATGTAGGTTTCTGCTTACAGTTGCAAACTATCAGAAGCCTGTCTATATGATTAGAGCCCAGATGAACCTGAGATTTAGAAAAGCAAGTCATTTATTCTCCTGAGGCTGTTTTAGTGGCACTTTTGTGACGGGAATGACCTCCCTAATGCTTTATTACACAACTTAACCAGATCTATCAGTCATGATAAATTAGACCCAGTCCATCTTTTAATCCAGTCTACTCTGGTTCTGAACATATAAACACAAAACCCTACAGATTTATTAATATAGCATTTTCCCACACCCTAACCCTATAAAGAACTTTAAAGAGAAAATTTCATCTAAATATTTCACACTTAAAGGAAAGCCTTACTAACTATGGCAACAGGTTTGGACCATGAAATAGTACTTTCCTGGATGACATATTGAGTCAACATGAAGCCTTAGCAAAAATGAATGATTCAGGATATTAATGAGAAATTCTCACAAACGATATGCATTTAGGAAACGATTTTGCTTTCCTTAAATAGTTTGAAGGCTTGAAAATAAATTTTTTTTTTGCATTTCTTTTAGAATGTTTGGTCATTAACAATTTACAATTTTTAACATCATCTTCCTCTTCTCCTTAGCCCTTAACAGACCCAGTCCATTCTATTTGGAAATAACAAGAACTTGATCAGATTATTAAATCTTGGAAACCTCATTTTTACCTTATAAAGTGTTAAGTTTCATGTTCATATTCTCTTACAAATGTAGTATAAATGTTATGGATAGATATAAGGAAATATTGGCATAGTACAGGTAATTAGTGAAAAGACACAACTTCACAAAACATAATAAAAGATAAACATGAAACTATAACACTACTTAAAAAATATTTTCTCCCAAATTATTTTAGCATTTTTGACTAGTTTAATAATATGAACACTGCCAAAAAATGGGTTCAAAGTCGCCTGGAGAAACAGTTTCTTCTGGAGTCCATCTCAGCAGCAGCGATTTTCTCCCACATTCATTCCCAAGTTAGGCAGATGTGTAGAAATACCTGGGCTTGGCATTGCCCAGAAGGTCGTCTTCATAGTTGGGGAGGCAGCAGAAGAAGAAGGCACAGCCGATCAGGATAATTGTGGCTGCCCACCCAAAGCCGTAGGCCCAGTTATAGATGTAAGTGACAGCGGGGTTGGCATGAAGGTCGAAGGTCTGGGTGTACTTCACGGGGTAAATTACCAGGGAGATGATCTGGAACACAGCTAAAGAGAAGAAAAAAATCCCAGGGTATGAATGCATACATGCACGAAGGAATAAATACACAGTAACGACAGATTAACTCCTTCCACCAAGCTTCTGCCTTGAAATAAGTATAAAATCTACCTGGAGGCAGGAGGAATCTGGTTAGGCAGAGGCCAAAAAAGATTCTTGACTTCTGTGTTTAAGAGATGCCTGGCACTGAGCAGTATCACACACATATGCCAAATATGTGAAAAACACACAAAAAATAATTGGAGAGCCATTCTACATTACATAAGCATTATATATACTAAAGCAAAACAGTACAAAACTGTGGCATACAATAGAAAGCAGGACAGTACAGAACAACCTATTTTTTTCATCTTTGTGTTTCCTATACCAAACACATACCCAATATGTTCAGTGTTAGCAAAAATTACATATGTATGTATATATACACACAGGCATGCACATATATACACACAGGCATGCACACATGACTCAATATTGATATTCAATAACACATCACTGGAATATTCATTCAATAAGTAAATGACTAAATGAAACAATGAACTAATATTGAGAATGATCAAGGGGAGAATCTGCAGAGAAGCCTTCAGAGGATGTGGGAATCTGAAGAGGAAACAGACGTGGAGGGAGGGCAGGGGGAAGGGCATGGGGAGGTGCGGTGGGGACAGAAAAAATAAAAGCAGCAAATGATCACAGTGTTTAGGGAGGTGTAAGTGAGGATGTGGAAAGAAACACATGAAGATTTCTAAACTCTCTGGCATAATAGTCACATTATTACAATTATTAATCTTTGTAATAGTATTTAAGCAATTTCAAACAAAATAAACATTATTGAGTCTACTTTCGCGGTCTTTTTCAATGGACATGCATGATTTTATAAAGCTACGATGAGTATATACATGTGTGTTCTGCATCATTTTAACTTAATATTTATACGTACATTGCCATGTCAAAGGGTCTGATTTTAGCTCTTTCACCATAAGACACTACTGTCCACAAGGAGGGACCAAGTAGCTGTGCCCTCCAGGAAGGTATCAGGGACTCTGTAGTCCTCACCACCATTTTTTCTACCATCTTAATTCTTTTCTACAACTCCACAGATGTACCTTGAAGTAGTTTTCTTTCTCTTCCTCGTTTTTTTTCACTGCTAGAAAGGCTATAGATGTTTCTGTATTTTCATTTGTTGCTTCTAATTCTTCTAAACTAAAACATTCCTCTTCTCTTGCAATTTACAAAGGACGCTCTTACGGCAAATCTTAAATATTTACCTACTTCTGGTATCCTTTAAATAGCAAACTCTTACTATTTAAGTTTGTCATTTGCTACCACATACTGTGTAAGATACAAAAGCAATGCTTTTCTATGTTGACTTCTAATTTTCTTAGTAGTAAATATTAAATATTGCTATTTATCGATTCTGGCTCATCATATGTGAAGTCCTTATAATAATTTGGATTAATTTCTGCCAAATTTAAATTGTATCAGTGTTCAATTTTTCTGATGTTTAATGTAAGAATATGTATAAAATTTAAAATAACTGTTTCTATGAAACATATCTTAAAAGTCAAATAGGCCTTATTCAACATTACTACTAAAAGTGTGTTGAGATTTCTAGGCTTTTTATTCTTCTAAATACGTTTTCTGTTCTATTTTTCATACTCTTTAAAGGAAAGGATGAGTATTAAATTACAAAATGAAAATACTAGGTTAAGCCGACTGTTAAGCTGTAAATCTGTTGAAGCTCACTGAACTAATTTTCTTTACAACAATAACTCTGCTACCCTGTCACTGTGGATGGCCATTGCTAGATCTTTTTGTTTTAATGCTACAAGAAAGCAATGGATAAAAGAGTTTTACTAGGATATTTTTATTCTGGTAAAATATACATAACATTTACCATTTTCACTTTTAATTGTTCACTATAAGTGTACAATTCAGTGGCGTTAAATAAATTCACAACGTTGTGTAACCATTACCACTATCTATATCCAAGACTTTTTCATCCGTACATAAACTCAGGATCTCTTAAAATATAACTCCCCATTCTTCCCTCCCCCCAGCCCTGGTAACTTTGATTCTACTCCCTGTCTCTGTAAATTTGCCTATTCCAGGTAGCTCATGTAAATGGAATAATATATTTGTCCTTCTGTGCCTGGCTTATTTCACTTAGCATAATGTTTTCAAGGTCCATCATGTTGTAGCATATGTCAAAATTTCATTCCTTTTTATGGCTGAATAATATTCCACTGTATGTATATATACACATGTTGTTTGTCCATGCATCTATTGATGGACACTTTGGTTGTTTCCACCTTTTGGCTGTTGTGAATAGTGTTGCTATGAACATGGGTTACAAGTATCTTCAAGTTCTTGTTTTTAATTCTTTTGGATATATACTTAGAAGTGGAATGCTGGGTCATATAGTATTTACTAGGATTTTTCAACTAACATTAATGTCTTAGTGTGTTATTTATTATTTATTTATTTATTGAGATGGAGTCTTGCTCTGTCACCAAGGCTGGACTGCAGCAATGCATCTTGGTTCACTGCAACCTCCACCTCCCACGTTCAAGTAATTCTCCTGCCTCAGCCTCCCATGTAGCTGGGATTATAGGTGTGCACCACCAAGCCCAGCTAATTTTTGTATTTTTAGTAGAGATGGGGTTTCACCACGTTGGCCAGGCTGGTCTCGAACTCCTGACCTCAACTGATCTGCCTGCCTCGGCTTCCCAAAGTGCTAGGATTATAGGCATGAGCCACCACGCCTGGCCTTAGTGTGTTATTTCTAATGGTGATTTAAACTGGCATCTGTGGAGTTTTCTAAGACACATGAAAGGAAGATACATCAAATGTGTTTCTTTGCTAGAGTCTCATAAATATGAACTACAAAAATAACCAAGTAGAAATGAAAGTGGGCATCAACCAGGTTCTTTATATCTTTTGTGATTCCGAGTCATTTCTGATTTTAAAATATTATTCAAAAAGCAAACTTTGAAAATATGAGGATCAGGAACTTTATTTTTAATCATCAGAAACTGTCAAATGTGCTGTGAAGAAGGCCAGGGCTGTGCATGTACCAGCCGGTTCTCTGAGGCACTCCTCCTGCCTCACCTGTGTTGCCCACAGCTCTGCAAACTTAACTCTTCTAAGCTCAGGGAACCAGTGCAAAGTGGTCTTCCTCCTGGTTCATGCATGATCATATAGACCCCTTCGAGTCATAAGGCTTCTGACCTGTTTCCAAGACCATCTGCTCATTTTCTATTTGTACCTCGGGTCTGTAGCTTGAATTTCTGCTTCGGTCCCATAAGCCTAAACTGGTAAGAAATGACCTGTGGCCTCGCTTTGCCACTGTCAGCACCTTCTCTTTTTTCCCTGCTCAGAAAGTCCAGTTTTACTTCTGAATCTAACTCCGTGGCTAGGGTCCTGCCCCTTTGACAGATTTCCTTAGTGCCACAGACCTGACTAAAATTTCCAATAATTCTTCTCCTAAAATCCTAGTTCTTGTATTCCATCAATAAGTGTTCACACTGGGCCCTGCATACCTGAATAACTAAATTTCTTCACATAACCTGTGTCTGGACCACTATCCCCCCGCACAGGCACCATGCTGCAGATTCCAGTTCTGGCCCCTCCCAGGGTCTTCCATCCCATGGCAGAACACCATTTCAGGACCCACATCATAAGATCACAAGACTCTTTCAACAAGGGAAATAGTTCAGGGGCATTCAGGTCCCCTCAGCAGGGGGCTCACAGCAGGCCTGGGCGGGGGACCACAGTGGAGAGCACTGCTTTTCCAGGGCTGACATAGTCTAGCTTCTCAGGTAGAGGAGTCAGTGGATAGGACCCCCTAAGAGAGATAGGGGCATGTAGAGTGACAGCCCTTGTCACTCGGATGGGGAGTACAGAACACTGCGTGAGCCACAAGAGGAAAGGGACCCAGATCTTAAAACACATCTCTCCTCTGTTACTTCTGCCCTGGTGATACATTTTCCGAGAACAGATTAGAAACTGTAACAGTCATGGGTCTTCTTTGTGGAATTGACCATTACTAAGTCGATGCCCACTGAAGGCATATGAAGAATTGCTGACACACAGTCTTACCAGCCAAGGCAAGGAGACCTCCAATCACTCTTAGGAAGACAAGCATCTGGGGTCCACAGAGGGCGAAGAAGGAGAGGATGAAACAGATCACCAGGATGATGAAGCCACAGAAGAGCATGGCAGCCGCTGCCCTACCCCATGCTGCAAGAAAAAAAGAAACAGCAATTAACAAGACAGACATACCAAGTTTAAAAATTACTTATCACAGTATCAACATGCTTTTGGGCTTTTTTTTCCCTACTAGTTATATTTGGATGGAGGGACAGATTTTCTTTTGACAATACTTAAGCATCTCCATTATTTTAAGGGAAGAACAGGCAATTCATATGTAGGACATTAATATACTGAGACTCAGAAATGCCTTTTCCCCCTCAGTTTTTGGCAAAAGTTTACATCTCTGAAATGAAAGTCAAACTTCATTAATCTGTTTCTCGTGTGATAAGTTTGCCACATAACGGGTATATTTATAAGGTTCACCCAAGTTCTAACACAACATGATCATAATAAACAACATTTTTGGTACTGAACAATCCAGATTATAAACTCCAGGAAATGTTTTTAAATACCTTTAAGGGATCTTTGTTTCATATTAATGTTTGGTTCCATGCAAAAATAATCATTGAAAAAATATATTTATGACTAGGCAGAGGTGTTAAATAAAACAATTTAAGTGTGGAGAAGTAGCTCTGATCTTATAACAAGCTTATAACTAGCTTATAACAAGATCTTATAACAAGCTTGGGAGCAAACCACTTTCCTAAATTTCTGCCTAAATGTTAATTTCTTAAGTATTCAAAATGTATTGCACAAGAGATTTTAATTATTTACCTTTGCCCTAAAAAAGAATCAGGATTTGATGGCAATCAAGTTCTAGGTTTGAAGACCTACATGGGCACCTCCAGCCCTGGGTCATTCTATTCTGCACTGAGGAAATACAGAGATCCATGCTATCCACACGAATGATTCCAGTCAACAACACCTATTGTTCAACCTGCCCTCATTGTTAAAACCTCTTCACACACAACCTTTCCTCTAGCAGTAACACCTAATAACATTCAGGACATGCATGAGCTCACTGAATCCTCACAACAACTTTTTTTTCCCATGTTATTTTTTATTTATATATATATTTTTTAATTTCAGTAGTTTTGGGGGTACAAGTGGTTTTTGGTTACATAGCTGAATTGTATGATGGTGAAGACTTTAGTGCACCCATTACCTGAGTAGTGTAAATATCCTAATAACTTCTTAAGGTACACACTGCTATCGTTTCTATTTTAGAAATGAAGAATATACTTAGAGTTCAAATAACCTGCCCATAGCCACACAGCTAGTAAATGGTTTAGACAGAGTTTGATTTCAGCCTGTTTGAATCCAAAACATGACTTTTTTAAAGATATAATTTACACACTATAAAGTTCGCCCTTTATTATTCAGTGGTTTTTACTGTATTCACAGCGTTGTGCAACCATCTCCACTAACAATCCAGAACATTTTCATCATCCCAGAAAGAAACCCCATGCCCATTAGCAGTCACCCTCCATCCCCTGTTCCTCCAGCTTCTGGCAACCACAAATCTACTTTCTGTCTCTATACATTTGCCGATTTTGGACCTTTGATATAAATGGAATGTCATATACTATGTGACCTTTTGTGACTGGCTTCTTTCACTGAGTATGGTATGATGCGGTTCATCATGTTATAGCATCAATCAATACTTCATTCTTTTTTATGGCTGATTAATATTCTATGGTATGGATAGACTTTAGTCTATCCATTCATTTGCTCGTGGAAGATCGTGCACGCTTAACTTATTAGCCTTCACTACATTTGAAAAGGAGAGTCATGAGTCACATGTCCTCCGCCTTGGCATTACTCTTACTCTGTAACACAGAACAGCTGACGGTATTTGTCCTCACTTAATTCTAGGTCGTTTGACTGGTCAAGGTGAAACAAAGATGCAGGCTGGCAGAAAGAGCAAGGGTGTTGGAGCTGCTGGACCTCGTTCGGACCCTGCCTCTTCCCCTGTTGGCCATACTCCAGTCTTTGCATCTGTTAACCAAGGCTAAAAAAGCCTGTTCCAAGATGATGGAAGCACACTCCTGTAGTATCAGTGACTAACTCCCCAGCCCTCACTACTCAAAACCTTCCTCCTGTGTCCCTGTGACTTTTCTCTAGTTCCTCATGTTTTTATTTTCTTCTACATTTGCAAGGTTCTGCACCATCCCTTAAAGATTGTTCCTCAGTCACCTGATGCATTTTTCTCTTTTCATCTGTTGGAGACAAACCTGAGCTAAGGCTCCACATGCCCTTCTCCAACTCCCATGCACCTTCCAGGTCTTCCTCTAGATTAATGAATGACTGGGGCACAATAGATTATTAAGGAGATAAAACATTTTTCTGTCCTAGAAGCACTGTTTTCACACAAATTAGGTCAGGATGGGGCTGAGACTGTACCTGATTTGGCCTAGTTTTATATGGACAATTTTTATTACTTTCCTCCAAATCTTCTAGCTCTTCCTGTCAGACCACTGAGAGACTTGAGAGAGAAGGTTAAAATGGGAATGTTTTATTTTAAAATAGAAAGGAATAAAGGCAAAATGTTAAACTTAGTAAGTCTCTTTTCTCACTTTTGCCTTGTTCTTCAAGTAAGATAACTTTTAAGAGAAGAGGGATAGACCACAAAGGCAAAATAAGCAGTAGTGCTCCTTAAAACGATACTGATTCCTGTGCCTCCCTCCAGACCTACAGAATCAGAGCTTGAGTGGTAGTACCCAAGAATCTGCATGTTATTAGTGTTTCTTATATCCATAAAGTTTGAGAACAACTTAGATGATTAAAGTCCTTATTAAAACAAATGCAGCACTACCAAAAAGGATCGTATAACTTTAAGTATGTGACCCATTGTCAATTAGTCTCATTTCTTTAGTTTTTTTTTTTTTTAAATGGCCACTGGTAATCGTTAAGTTCAATTAAGTCCAATAGTTAAATCAAATAAGCAAAAACATTATTTTTTTTTATTTTATGAGTTCACAAGTTTGAAACTGCAATGAAAGGAAACATATCTATATATGCATGTAAAAGAATGCAAACATAATAAAAATCATTGCATAGCAGAATGGGAGTTTTCCATAAAAACAGGCAAAACCTCCTAACAAGGAATCTATTTCAATAACTAAACTTTTACAATCACAGAAAAAGGTTTGAAAAATCTAGCCAAATAAATTATGTATGATATTTCTGTAAAGAGTAATATTAACAATTTTACTTATTTGAGGAAAATTAACATAAAAAGATTATTACTATTATACTTCCTCTAACATTACAGCTGAAGTATAATTTATGCTTAGTTTCAAGTGCTTGGAAGGAATTAAACCAAAGAAATGGTAAGCCAATTCACCTAACCTAAAGCCAAGACGTGAACATAAATATAGGAATATTTTAAGAACTTTTCCCATGCTATCTTAACACAACTCAGTTAATGTCTTGTTTATTTAAAGTGCTGAGTCTAAAGAAAATCAAAATGGAAAATTAAACAACATTTTGTCTTGAGAAAGACTGTCTTGGAAATAGAACGTGTAAAACCTGCTCCTTGCATCACAGAAACACCCACATTGAATCACTTAACTATCATTTAAGACAGAAATCTTGGCACAGTTCTAAAGATCCTGACTGATGAATAACAGACGTCTTCAAGTAAAGCAATCTGCCTTCTCATGTCAATGACCATTTAGACAACACCAGGTCTGAGCAGGGTCCTCCCAGCCCATCGTTCTGTCTGAGAAGCGGCCTTTCAGATGTAGAGACTTAGGACATGGGTATTCTCGATGACCTACATTTCGAAAAGTTAATAACTTTATGCCCTAGGTAGCTGTGGTCTCACTTAGTTACCCAGAATGAGCCTACTTTCTGCAAATTGACCAAACCCTTTAGGAGCTGTTTATATTTTTATATTATATCATGGTCTAAATTCTACCCTATTTCCCAACTCCACTGGAAAACATCAGTTTTTAGAACTTGTCCTAAAGCTACATCTTTCATGATTCAATAGATGGTCCTCAGTTTTTCAAAGACAGACTATCCATCTTTATCTAATATGAACACAGGTTTGTCTTTCATTACTATTTTATATACCAGATTTGTGTGTGTGTGTGTGTGTGTGTGTGTGTGTGTGTAAGTGTATGGGAGAGAGTAGAAAGAATTCTTATTGTCAACTCTCATTCTCTGGATTGAGACCACAAACGCATTCAGTACTCCAGGTAAATAGATGGTGCGTTTCTGTGTAGGAAAGTTTTTGTTTGTTTCTTTTATTTTCTTAAGGGAAGACCAATTTGGTGTCCTAACTTTATTTTCAAAGTACCACTTAGAAAAGCTCATGTAATCAAAGAAACCAGCAGCATTATAAATCCAATTTAAGTGATATTGATTAGATGAACAACAGCTTCTCAAAGTTTCCTAGCGCTTGCAAAGATGCAACATTAAATCAAGAACATGGAAACCATTTAACGGTCACCAACAAAACTGAGTTTTTCCTAGGACGTGTTTTTAAGTTTTTTGTATGACAAAGCATGCTATATTTTTTTCCAGAAATTACATACAAAAAACTCAAATGTTACAAGGCTAGTAAGATCAACTAATAAGAGCAAAAAAGTAAAAATAAATAAATAACTTAAATGTCAAGCTAGAAATAGGCCAGCCGCAGTGGCTCATGCCTGTAAGCCCAGCACTTTAGGAGGCCGAGACAGGTCACGTGATGTCGGGAGTTCGAGACCAGCCTGGCCAACATGGTGAAACCCCTATCTCTACTAAAAATACAAAAATTAACTAGGTGTGGTGGCACACGCCTGTAGTCCCAGCTATTCAGGAGGCTGAGGCATGAGAATCGCTTGCACCTGGGAGGCAGAGGTTGCAGTGAGCCAAGATCACGCCACTGCACTCCAGCCTGAGCGACAGAGGGAGATTCTGTCTTAAAAAAAAGGTCAAGCTAGAAATGATAAACTGAAGCTTGAGAAAATAAAATAAACTTTTATTTTAAGACAAGAAGAACGTCATTAATATTTTTTAAATTGGTGATACTTTGGAGACAATCACTAAGTTTCCCCCCAAAGGTAGTCCTCCTCTTCATGAATCTGCTGCATTCTTCAGTAGTTTTAAACGACACCCTTATGACACTAATGTGGCACCCAACCAGAGTCCAGTGCCTTCCCAGAATACAGGATTCATCTGTCAATAATACCAAAGATTCTGTATCATCCAAGATTTTGTCAGATTCTTCATATTGTTTCTATAAGGCTCTTTAAGCCAAACACAGGCAGAACTGAAAACTGGATAAAACCACAGTTCAAAAAATTAAAAAGATCCTGCCTACAACTAAATGTAAGCATGGGAGAATGATATATTCAAAAATATAGTTCTGCATATTCAATGAGGAGGTAATCTGCAGTGATTTGGCCCGTGCTTCTGAAACTTAAAAGCGTTTACCTCCTCCGGGAAGTAGTTAAAATGCAGATTCCGATTCTTAGGCCAGCACGAGACATTGGACATCCAACAACCACCCAGATAATTCTGCTGCACTGGTTTGCAACACTTTGAGCAGCAAAAATCTAGAGGACAACTCATAGCAGTCCCCCAAAAAAATATATAAAGAGACAACATTCTGCAGAAGGTCAAGAAGGCAGTTAAATGGCTCAACAGAGAGATGGCAGGGAGAATACACGGGAGAGCATTCCACAGATGGTGTGAGATTCTTTACATGCTCTGCATGATCTCATGAAACTGACTACTCCATTGCTCTCTGTTATTTTAACCTTTAATAACCTTGTTTTAGACAATTTATCTAATCAACGAGGGGAGAAGCCATTCTATACAGGACAGGGTAAAAACAGGAAAAGTCAATCTAAAGACAAGGTAACTAGCAGTGAATTTGGGATCTACCCTCAAATATTTGAATATCTGTCAATGAAAGAAGGCTGGAAAGTAGGAATTACACAGCTCTGTCAGTTTAAGAGAAGTACTTAGAAACAAACTGTATCATCCAGGGAACAGAACTAAGTTGTCGAATAAGGGACGAAGCTTAGTCAGGGGTGCTATGGATGGGTGCAGGCTTTGTTGAAAGCTTGAATCTGGTGTACTTTAATTCCCTTCTAATTATAACATCCCAGTAGTCTGCGTCCCTTTACAGGACAAACACAAGTTAGGGGACACTGAGAAGGAACTGAGGCTCTCTGGGGTGGCTACTGCTGAGTGAGGCACATGTGGAATGAATGGCCTGGACTAGATTACTGGGTCCTAAACGTTCTAGATTTTATAAATCATATGTACTTTTAAAAATTATTAAATCAATAGAGTGGCCAACTTTTTATTTTTTGCTGTGTAAGGACTTGAATGCATACATGCTCGTGCAAAGAGTAATCTGCGGCCGTGCGCGGTGGCTTACGCCTGTAATCTCAGCACTTTGGGAGGCCGAGGTGGGTGGATCACGAGGTCAGGAGATCCAGACCATCCTGGCTAACATGGTGAAACCCCGTTTCTACTAAAAATACAAAAAATTAGCCGGGCGTGGTGGCGGGCGCCTGTAGTCCCAGCTGCTCCAGAGGCTGAGGCAGAATGGCGTGAACCTGGGAGGCGGAGCTCGCAGTGAGCGGAAATCGCGCCACTGCACTCCAGCCTGGGTGACAGATCGAGACTCCGTCTCAAAAAAAAACTAAAAAAAAATAATAATAATCTGTCTGCTAATGCCTAATTTCATAAATTAGGAACAGTTTTGTTTTTTTTTTTTTTGGAGACAGAGTCTCGCTCTGTCACCCAGGCTGGAGTGTAGTGGTGCGATCTCGGCTCACTGCAACCTCCGCCTCCGGGGTTCAAGCAATTCTCCTGCCTCAGCCTCCAGAGTAGCTGGGATTACAGGTGCCTGCCACCATGCCAGGCTAATTTTTTTGTATTTTTAGTAGAGGCGGGGTTTTACCATGTTGGCCAGGCTGGTTTCAAACTCCTGACTTCAAGTGATCTACCTGCCTCGGCCTCCCTAAGTGCTAGGATTACAGGCGTGAGCCACGGCACCCGGCCAGGAACAGTTTAATACCTTTCCCTACCCCACTCCCCACTGAAAAAAACACAAGGGCATAATCTCAAAATGAAGTCCTTTCAATCAGCGGTCCCCAACCGTTTTGGCACCAGGGACCAGTTTCAAGGAAGAAAAATTTTCCACAGACTGGGGTTGGGGTGTGGTTTTGGGATGATTCAAGTGCATTACCTTTATTACACACTTTATTTCTAGTATTATTACACTGTATAATATATAATGAAATAATTACACAACTCACCGTAATGTAGAATCAGTGGAAGTAACAGTCTGTGGCCTCAGGGTTGGGGACCCCTGCTTTAAGAGGAATTTAGACTAATGTAAACTATTAATTTGTACTTACTTTTCTTATTTCTTGTACATTTGAGAGCCACAGGGCTAACCGACCTAAAACTATTTCATGTAATACTGATTCTTTGACTTGACCAACAGTGATTTCATGTTAAAAACAAACAAAATATCGATGCATTTGCAGTATACAAAGGGTGTCTTTGGTTAAAAAACAACAACAAAAAACCGGAGGCTCTGTACTTCCCAGTTTGGATTCAAGACAAACGCTCGTCAATCCTCACTGACTCCCTGTTTCACTCTGGTGCACAAACTTATCGCCATTATTCTCCACTTGAACAAGCTGGAGCTTGCCTGCGATTTGAAATCTACACAGCTAAGGCTGAAAATATCCTCCTGATGTATTCTTTCTTAAAAACTAGAAAAGAAGGTGCCAGCGGTGCAAAACTAGCATGAGTGAACACGCACTTAAATTTCACATTTTATTTATAGGTGAAATGTGAATGATGATTTCAATTATTAATCTATAGATTTTCTTTTCCTGTTTTGACAAATATAAACCATGATTTTTAAAAAATTCAAATAAGAATGTTTTTGGCTGGGTGTTAGTTTAGCTGGTCAAAGAAAATATTCAGTGAATAATTTGGCTCATTCACAAGGAAAGATGAGGTGATTTGGTCATCTGAAATTCTTAAACTGTCAGTAACAGTGAAAAATATAATATTCTGCTTTTTATATAGTTCTAAGGAATTATTCATCTTTATAAAAACATCCATATTCATTAGTATTGTCAATACTTGCCAGGAATAACCTGTGTCTTTACTACCAAAATGAACATATTGTCATGATTATCAACTAATAAGAGAGGTGTTGAAACACTTTTTAATAACAAGATTTTCTTAATAGTTACAATGGTAAATCAAAATACTTATTGCCTAGAACATATCAAGAAGTTTTTCAAAGTGGATGTACACAATTCTCTATACGGAGATCTCATTTTAATCACAGCCATCAACCTTATTCCTTGTTGCACAAGATACTGTGTGTTTGTGCATACGTGGGAGTGTGTGTAAACTGCTTACTTCATTTTAGATAAAGTACAGGCTCATGTAAATATATGGTTTTCAGTAAGGCCTTACTGAGGCTATCTGAAAATCTAGAGTTCATAGATGCCTAGATAATCGCCTTACAGTGTCATTATACACAGCTTCTACAATTGTGAGGCAAAACTAGCCAATGTGCATGCAGGTGATGAGACAGACGTGTAATAAGCACTTAAACTCATCTTTGACTACAACGGCCAGAGGTAGCTCCATATCTGCTGTCTTCTTCCCACAGCCACCTCATGACAGCAGATCCCAGATTCATGATTTGATTCCAGATCTTGAGCAAGAGCCGTGTGTAATGCATTACTGGCACTTAATTACCTTTGCAAAGGTAGCAGGAATAACTAAATTGAGTTGTTAAAGCTACTACCATTTACGAAAATCAGTCATGCTGCATTATAAACAGATTTTTCACGATCCACTTAGAAAATCGAGCTTTTCCAAGGACCAATTTCTATGTCAAACTGAATTATAAACTATACACTCGTTAGTATTTTCTTTATAATGAAAAAAATTAACATTCAGACTTCTAATTAAAAATTCAACCAAACTAAGAAAAAAACCTGCTTATTGCCTTCCATATACAAAGCACCGTATCAGTCTAAGGTGGAACAGCCACACCCTAAAAAGGTGAGCTCATCCTGCAAGTCGAGAAAAATTAAAATGGCATTGTGCGTGTTTCACAAGAGGGCTGTGGCCACAGCCAGAGGCTTGCGGGTCAAATCATGTCCCGGCATTAGCGCTGATCATAGTTCTGCCAATATCCCCCCCACCAGTCAAAGGCACACTGGTCTTACTTTATATGTGGAGGATTACTGCCTATACTTTGGGTCTGCGTTAGTCTTTGGAGTAGGGTATAATTATCCAAGTATGTTTAAAAACACACACGCAGATCTGCTAGGTCCCCTACAAGAGACTGAGTTCAGATGCATTTTAACTAGAAGATAGAGGTACATTATTTCAAAATACAATTAATTCCCTTTAAAAACCTAAAAGACTGGAGATGATACAAACCTTAGCTGGCACAGTGTTTGTATGGGTTTTCAGAGAAGAAAACACACAAACTGCAAGGAAAGCTGGAATTTTCTGCAGTGTTTACATTTTATCATCTGGCTAATGCGGACCATGCTTCCTTTTGTGGGGAAGTTCATCATGAGGACGTCCAAAGGATTACACAAAAGAAAGGGCACCAAGTTGCTGATATAGTCCCCCAGAAACACAAATAAACAGGATTGGGTTGGAAGCCCTGGGCCACTTCAAAGAAAGAATCAAGTCAATAGTAATAGTAAGAAATGAAAACAGGCAGCGTAGCTTGCTTTCTGTGTTTAAAACTATTAAACCCGGTAAGTAAAGCCCATTTGGCTTTAAGGTTTTATTAAGCTCTCACAGCCCCCATCTCCATCCCCACACACATTGCTAATCACAGTAGACCCCAGCTGTGATTCCCATCCACCCCTAGGCAAGGAGAGGGGGCTTCCCACTGTGAAAGAAAATGCCTTCTCAGACAAGAACCACGCTCCAGTCCTGACTTTTTCAGCAAGACAAGCAGGGAGCTTCCTCCATGCTGGGAAAATGGCACACAGTACTTCACCTGCCAGGTACATTAAATTTGTCAACTCTGCTTCACTTCGCGAGTGTAGGGAGTGTGTTTGCTTTTTAGATTTCAAAGCAGATTAAAATAATTAAGTTTTCTAAACAACAATGCCATGCTCAAACCAAAGGACACGCCCTAGAATAAGAGCTAACAAGAATTAGCCTGACTGGTAAAATAGACTATTATTCAATAGTATCTATTGAAAACGTTAACTGCTAAAACTGCCTGAAAGGGCTTTTTTAAATGAGAAAGTTTTTTCAGCTATATCAAGTTGAAAGAATCCACTGATATTAGGGAAGTTACGTTATTTCAATATTTATGTTTTAATCATAAGAAGAAACAAGAGAAGGAAGAGAAATGGGAAGAAATTTCAGGTCTCCAAGAAACTTTGTTCATTATATTTACTCATCTAAACTTGCAATGCTTGAAATAATCTTTCGTACGTAACCGACAAAACCCAGGAAAAAAACTATACAGTTTGAACTAGGGTTTTGTTTTTTTTTTTTTTTTTCCTGTTGCTGAGCTTAGTGTTGGCCACCCAAAGCTACTGCTGCTGCATTTGGTTCAGGTCGGATGCATGAGCCCGAGCTCGCCCTAAACAGGCATTCTGAAAAGCACCGGCTCCCCGGACCCTGTGAGGGCCCTCTACGCCCGGCGGCTTTTGCAGGCCGCGGCCCCGAGGGCTTCCTGGAGGCGGCGGCGGCGGCGGCGGGCGGGCACTCACCGTACTCCATGAGGCTCTGACAGCCCTCCTCGTAGGACCCGCTGCCGCCACCCTCTTGGGAGCATTTCCACCACAGCGAGGACGTCTGGATGTGGTCGCTAGACTGCAGCCAGCCGCGGCCGGCCAGCGCGATGATGTCGAAGGCGATGGCGCTGAGTAGGAGCAGGGGCAGGATCCAGCGGCAGCGCTCGCAGGCCAGGCCGCAGCGGATCATGTTGACGGGCGGCGCGGGGCCGAGCGGAGCGGAGCGGGGCGGAGGAGCGCGCGGGACGGGCGACAGCGGAGAGTGGCCTGCGAGCGCGGGCGCCGCCACAAAAGCGAAGAGGCCGCGAGGAGGCGGCTCCCGAGGACGCCGCTCCGGGCGGCCCCACCTAGATTCCGGTGACTCAGAGCGCGCCCGCCCCGACCTGCCCGGCCGGGCCGGGGCGGGCGGGGCCGCTGGTAAACAGGCGGGGCTCGGGTGACACCGGGCGGCGGCGGAAGGCGGCCCGAGAGTCCCGCGCGTCCCACAAGCCTCCAGTCCCGCTCACCTGGTCCTCTCCAGGCGCGTGTTTTGTCTTCCTGGCGCACCAACGTGTACACCTCTTTATCTGCACAGCGCCAGCCTAATATCTGACCCCTGATGTCGCATCGTGGGGCGGTGGTCAGCAGTGCCATATTTGAGTTTTCAGCAGTGTGAGATGGGTGTTCTAATTGCACCTGTGGATAAAGGCTGCACTCCTTTGGACGCGTGCACCCAAACCCAGAAGCCCGTCCCTGACCCCTGCTGACACAGGTGATCCCTTCCTCCTAGGCTCCGCCTTTGCACCTTGGACCGTGGCTCCCCGGGTACTCTTACCTCTTTGCATGCTGTTGTTTCCTGCTGGGTTGCCAGCTTTTGGAAAGCAGAGGCGATGCTGAATTTATCTGTGAATCCCTAGTGTCCAGCACCGTGTTTGGATCTCAAGGGGAGCTCAGTGAATTTGATGAATGAACATGTAATTTAACAAAAGCTCGCTTCCTTTCGGAAAGGCTTCATCTGGCTTCCCCAGATAATTTCATGTCGCCTCTGCTGCAGTCCACTTCCTATCACGAATCTCTACCTATTTAAACTGCACTCTCTCTACTCTTCATTTACTATTTTGAGGTTTTTCCAAATAAAAATCTTACGTCAGCATGCAACCTGCATTTAGAATCCCCCCTCCCCGCCCCCGGGTTCCTGGGCTAGCTCCCGTCAGAGTCCGGACTCCTAAGGTGTGACAGGAAGGGTGGGGTGGCAGCCAGGTGTGCCGCTGAGGACAAAGGAGTTCTCAGTGTCAGGCACCTCGGTGGCCTTGGGAAAATCACGGAAACATCGTATGGGGGTCATGTCTTAACCCTGTACCTCCAAAGATTTCTTCTGAATCCCCTATGTTTTCTGTTAATTTAATATAAAAATGGGAACTACTTTAAAATATTTAAAATTGTATTCCAATTTGATATTCTCAATAGAAACAGAATACTATTTTGACTTATGCCATTTTCTGGCAATTCTTGAGGACAAATAAAAGCACGGAGAAAGTATCTGAAAATACATGAAATAATTTCCCTAGGCTTCATTTTACATAATTCAAGTTTTACATAAACCACGTCATATATTTTTATTACAGGCAAATATTTTCACGTTCAAAGAACACAAGAGGGTGTTCTGCCAAAAGTTAACTTTGTATCGTGGAAGTTGTGTGAAGAAAATTGTGATAGTTATGTTCTCAGGGTTTTCAAAAGTAATGAAGATATTTGTTTAATTAGCTATGTATAATATATTTGTGAGAAAAAATTTTCTTATAAGTCAAATACTGACCAGAAGCAAAGTGGCTTCAGACAAAATGAGAGTTTTGCAGGCGTCTTAATATCTCTGAATAATTTTGCACTGATATATATAATTTATTTTTGTTATTCAATGAAACCATTTCCGATGGGCTTGAGGACAAGAGCTCATTAATGCTGAGGTGAACACAAGGAGATTAGCTCTTCACAATTTCTGGAAGAGACCACATTGACCCTGGTGGGTTTCCAATAATAATATACCCAACATGTGGTGCAGACCGTGGAACCGGATGGTTCAGGTTTACACACTTTCTCATATTCTCTGTGTGACACTGGGCAGGGTACTTCAGTTTTTTGTGCCTCAGTTTCCTCATCTGTAAGACAGACAGTGCAAACCTCAGTGTTTTAATGATTGTTAAAAGAGCGAATCCATCTAAAGTGCTCAAGATAGTTCCTGCATATAGTAAGGGGTGATGATGATGATTTTTCATACAGGTTTTCCACTTTTGAAGATTGAAAGAGAGGAATGTCCACGTTTCTAAAGGGCAAATTCTATAGGTGAATGCCAACTCTAAGTGACTAAGTTATTTTAGACAATGCAATCATTCATCCTAGCCATATTCATAAAATGATGGCTCATAGAGAACAGTAGGCAGTTGGATAGTTCCCCCTGCTGGACAATGTAGGGATTGCGCCTGAGCACTGAGTACTCGTCAACAATGTAAATTGTACCCAAAGAAAGTTTTTTTTTAATTGAGGCTTGACTGACATACAAAAAAGTACATATATTTAATATATATAACCTGACGAATTTGAAGATAAGTACATACCCATGAAACTATCACCATAAAGAAAAAGGTTTTATTTTTCTAATTTGGGGTTATGGTTATAAAACCAATGACTGTTACCAACAAAAATATATAAATATATAATTTTAAAAATAAAAATTGGTAGAAAGTAATAGTAATAATAATAATAGCAGCTAACAAACATCTGCTGGAGTTTACTATGTCCCAGTGGGTGTTTCACATCTACCTTATGAGGTATGTACCAGCATCTCCTTCATTTACACGAGGGACTGAGGCACAACAAAGTTAAGTAACTTGCCCAAGACCATGCAGTCACGGAGTGGCAAAGCCAGGCTTCAACCTAGGCAGCCGGACACCAGGGATAGTGCTATTCATCACAGTAAGCACTCGTAAGAGTTTATGGATGTATCCAAATGTCTCCTTCTTTCGGTCCTTGTAAACACCCAAACTATTCCTAGTTATCTCCCAAGCTGCAGTGACATGATCCCCCGCCACCATTCTGGGCATCTCTGTAGGACCACTGGGCCTTTGACATGGTTCTCTTGTGGCTGTCCAGTTGAGTCCATGGATGAAGTACCCTCCAGTAGATATGGAGTGATTGAGTCTCCTCTGGATGTGGCAAATGCTCCCACTGTCAACCATTTGGCAAAGATGCAGGGCCTTATTTTTCACATTGAACATTGATGAGATCACGTGATAGCTGTGGACCATTGAGAGTCCTTAATAATAGTGTAGCCTGAGTTAGAACCAATAGCCATGATCCAGAAAACCAAGAATATCCTATGTAAATTAACAGTAACTGTGAATACACAGTAAACGTCAACCCAGGATTCTTCGACCTCACCCACCCAGTCCTGCTCCTCTGACCTGATGAACACCTACTGACCCCTTGACCTCAGCAAAACGTCACTTCCACAGAAAGCCCCCAATTAGATTAAGTTCCCGTCACACATCCTCAAAGCCCTGTATGTATTTCTTTCAAAACTTTTCTCACAATTTTAATTATATATTTATTCTGAATAATTTTTATCCACTCCCACTGCAATGTAAATTCGATGTTGACAAAAGTGTCATATGTTACCTCTCACCACTGTGTGCACAGTACCCAGTGCCTGGAACATAGTAAAATTCCAAGAAACACTTGTCAAATGAAGATGAGAATCTGTCTAGTCTCAAACTAACTCAAAGGGTCTCTGAGCACTCTTCCTTTTAGAAGGTCTTATTGTTAAAATTGTCATCCTTATTCTATCACAGCATAATACCCTATGATTTTTTCCCCTTGAAATCATTGACAGATAATAAGTCTTCTAACGTGAAGTGGAGATCACCTTTCTTTCATTCCTCTATCACTCATCTGCAGCATTTCTTCTCTTCGGCTGGCTGAACATCTCCTGTTATTTTAGCTTTTTCAGTTTCTTTGTCAATGTCTTGGCTGTTCTCTGAACAACTCCTAGATTTTAATTTCTCTCGTAATATGTGGTGCCTAGAATTAAACCTAGCACTCAGGGTGTGATTTCAGCAGTGGTGAAGACAGAGAGCTTTTGTCTCCCTCAGAGCAGATATGACACCTCTAGTAATAGAGTCCAGGTATGCATGTTTTTTTGTTGGTCTACACAGATATCCATCATAGTAAACTTGTGCTTAACTAAAACCTCCCAGATGTGATTACTTCTGTAGTTCGTTTTGTAGATTAGTTCTTTTCTTATGATACAATTGTTTTTATCCCTGTCGTATGTCATCACTGGAATGACGATGATGCTGGCCTGCCAGCATCTCCATCAATCTTTGTTCTTTTAGGACACTTGCTCCTTATTGCTGCTGCTTGTTTTGTGGACACATCTTCCATAAATACTCATACAAGTCTCTGATGCCATTGTATTGTAAAAGGACCAGGATTCATAGTTCATTATTTGACACTTCATTGCACATAGACAACTCTCGCTGTTGGACAACACTCCTATTTGGGGACATAAAGTAAACACCTGTGAAGCCAGAGTGAGCCACAGAAGGCAGTAGAAGGCTTCGCTGAGGAGGTGGGACTTTAGTTTTGCACAAGACAGAAAGGAGGAGGACGACTTTCCAGATTAAGTGGCCACCTTAGGTGAAGGCATGGGTTTGGGAATGGCTGTAAGTATTTTTAAGGTGTTCTATTTTTCTTTTCAGATAATGACTTTACTGGTGAACATAACCAGCCTGTAATTTAGCATTCTAAATTATGGAGACTTTTAGAAATGCAAATCTAAGGACGGTAATACCTTTAGCCAGATTGCAAACTGCTGGCAAATCAGTTCAGTGTTCTGTAACGCAATATATTATCATGTTTTTTTTCCATCATATATCAATTCAGTGATAACTTTCAATGCAAAAATATTATTGGAATGCCAAATAAAAGCATTGCATTTTTTATGGCAGAGTCAGTTATTTTATACAAATTAATATGACTTTTGAAGTTACACAGTTTCCTTCTTTTAGAGTAAGTTAGATCCTACAAACTGCTGGAGTTCCTTGCTTCAGGACAATTGTGTGTGTGTTAAAGGCAGCTCTACTTTATTCTGGGGTTCCTCTAAAGCAAGATAAAGACCCCTGGATAAAAGACTTAAAATTCTGCCTTGAGGAAATTCAACATGCTAATACCAGTTTCAGGTTAAAATCATTTTTCAAATATTAAGTCTTTCCATAAATAATGGAACTGTCCGCTGGACGTGATGGCTCATGCCTGTAGTCCCAGTACTTTGGGAGGCATAGGCAGGCAGATTGCTTGAGCCCAGAAGTTTGAGACCAGCCTGGGCAACATGGCAAAACCCCATCTCTGTAAAAAATACAAAAACTAGCCAGGCATGGTGTTATACACTACTTGGGAGGCTGAGGTGGGAGGGCCGCTTGACCCCAGGAGGTTAAGGCTGCAGTGAGCCGAGAATTTCACCACTATACTCCAGCCCGGGCAACAGAGTGAGATCCTGTCTCAAAAAAAAAAAAAAGAGCTGTAAATGTAAACATCAATTCTGTACAAACTCTCCTAGTAAACAAAGCAGTAGCATTCTTTCCTAACAAGACTGCTTGAACACAAAACTTACGGGCATTTTGGTTTAGTTGTGTTTCTAAAACAGCTAAAGACACTCTGCAGGAAAACAGTTCACTCGAAGGCTGTCCATTTAAAGGGTCAATGATTCAAACAGCTGATTTCAAAATAAATGGTCATAGTATTGTCCCAAGAGATTCATTTCTCCATCTACTACTGTGAGAGGTGGTTCTATAGGAGGGACTAGGCCCTACTTGAAGCCACTCCACTGTCTCTCTTTCAACCTCCCCTCCACATGGGTGTGCATGTGCACAAATGTGTGTACATGTGCACCCCTGCATATACACACACAGAATAACTGACTTCATTTGGTGTCTGTCATTAAGAAGACACGGTTTCCCTCCTAGCAGTGCATGATGCAGAAGAAGCCGTGATCAGAACATCAGGCAACCTGAGTTCTAGTTCCCACTGACCCTGTGTCTCCCTGCTTGATCTCTCTTCTCCTGTGCTCATACAAACTTTTAATTATCTCCACTCTGTCACCTCCTATTCCTTCCTCAGCCTTCGGTAATCTCTCTTCTTTTCAGTGGAGAGATGGAGAAAGTTTAACCATCAGGCTGGGTGTGGTGGCTCACACCTGTAATCCCAGCACTTTGGGAGGCTGAGACGGGTGGATCACCTGAGGTCAGGAGTTTGAGACCAGCCTGGCCAATATGATGAAAACCTGTCTCTACTAAAAATACAAAAATTAACCAGAGATGGTGGCCGGTGCTTGCAATCCCAGCTACTTGGGAGGCTGAGGCAGAAGAATTGCTGGAACCCAGGAGGCGGAGGTTGCAATGAGCCAAGATTATGACACTGCACTCCAGCCTGGGTGACAGAGTGACTCTATTTAAAAAAAAAAAAAAAAAAAAAGTTTAACAATCAACTTCCTGAAGAAAAGAAAAAAGTATTGATTTTATAACATTTACCAGTTTTCATGGTGTATATATTGCCCCTATGGCTGATTTCAAGCTATTAGGATGGTGCAAAAGTTGTTGCGGTTTTTCCCATTTAATGACAAAACCCACAACTAAGTTTGTGCCAACCTAATACCAACTTGATGCCACTGAACAGAGTTAGGAAGAAATATGCATAATGAGTTCTCTAAGCTAGTAGGAACACACTGCTAAGGGTGCCAGGGCCCCAGACACTGAGCACTGAAGGCTGTCTCTCAATAGGATACATGGTAAAGGGATGCTGGCTCCTACTACAGGCTGACAGCTTCTACACCCACCCTGTTGGGTGACAGAGGATCTGTCTGAGAGTGAGACCTATATTCCCCATATTCTACTGAACCTGCTGTCACAAAGGTCACTGGTGAGTTCAGATTTGCAAAACTCAATGGATATCATTTTTCTCTTTGTTGTGCTAGACACTCTGATGTCTTCCTCCACAAAATTCGGCTCTCTTGGAACCTATAAAAATATTAAATCTCATTGATCAAAGACCACTCAGAACACACCAATAGTCAAATAAAATTAAACTCATTAACTTGCTGCAGCAAGGAAGGTTGCACACCATAGGGAACTCTGGGGATGTGTTGGTTAGGATGTCTCCTCACACAGGAGGGGTGAGATTGAGGCTGATGTTAGGTGACCTTGGTGAGGGCTCAAGAGGTGGATGTTTTATTCTGAGATAATCTCATGCCTGGAAGAGGGGTGTCTTGTTTTGTGGGTCCATGGTGTTTTGTTTTTCCCATGTTGAGATCCGATTAGGGAGTGGTCTTGTTTTTGTCTTGCTGCATCACAATTATAGAGTGACCCTGTCTAATGCTGCTATTGTGTGAAACTCTTTACGTTCAGCATAGGATTCTTATAGCCCGGCTATGGTTTTCCAAGCCAACTAGCCGCTGTCAGAATTTTTTTTTTTTTCCTTTCTCGCTGGTTCTCCATCCATCCCTTCCCTTTCTCCTTAACACGCTAGTCTCTCTCTGCCCTCGCCACCTGCCAGTATTGTATTCTCTAGAATTCCTTCTAAACATTTTCACCATTCTGCTTCTGCTTGTCCTTCTAAACATTTTCTTTGTGTTACAACGTCAACTTTTGTGATTTTAACCCCTGCCTGTGTACTCATGGCTTGCAAATATATACCTTTATCTCACACTTTTCCTTTATGCTTCAAAATTTTATATCCAACTTCCAGCCAGATGGCACCACCTGGGTCCTCACTCAAACACTTTAACCTCAACGAGTACAGAGTTCGAATTGCCCTTTCTTCTCCTAAACCAGTATCTTCTTTCTGTAGCCTCTGCAGCACCTCCATCATCTTGATCACCACCATTCAAACTCCAAGACCATCATTGACGCTTTATCTCTCACTCCATATTTAGTAATTTAGAAATGAGCCGCCTACTCTACCTCCTAAATATTTCTGCCATCCAGGCTCTCTGCTCCATCCCAATGCTCCTCCCCTGACTCATTGTTTTACTGCTGCAGCTGCCCCCTAACTGAGCCCCCACCCTCTCCTAAGCCCACCTCCTACGAGATCACTAAAAGGACAGCTAAACGTGAATCTGCCCGACACTCATGCGTCGCTCACTGGTTCTCCATCACGTCTTTAAGTCTGAGCTTCCTGAAAGTGACATATGAAACCCACCCCTTCCCCGTGATCTGGTGTCTGTTCGCCTCTCCAGCTGCACCTGTCACTTCTGCTTGCCTTACGCTTCCCACTGTTTTCGCTTCTCAGATACACGATGCTATTCTTGCTTTTCGCTTGATGCTGTCTACGGAATACCTTTCCTCCCAGTCCCCTCCCTATTTCCTTCCTGCTGATCTTTTAAGATCAGCTTCAGACCACATCCCCCAAGAAATCGTCCCTGAATCCTGGCCTATGCCCTCTGTCACCTCCTCCAAACTAATGTAACTACGTGCTCCTCCTCAGTGCTCCCAAACCCTGGAAGCATGTGGACTAATCGCATTGTTCTGAGTCATCTCTTTTATTTCCCTATTGGGCCGTGAGCTCCTTGAGGAAAGGGACCTGATCTTATTCGTCTTTATGCCCCCAGTACCTGTCATTATGCAAGTGTTACATAATTGCTTGATGAACGTGTGAATAAGTGATTGGTTTTGTCAACAACCACTCGCGAAACTTGGCTTCTCTGATCTTCTGCAGAGTCATCTATCTGTTGAGATGGTTAAAAAATGAACCATAAGGAAATGAATCGCTCTAAAATGCTGTGGAGGTACAGATAAATGAAAAACTTCTCAGAATCAAAATTGAAAAGGAAGTATTTCTTTGGAACAGTAGATGGCAGTAGCACGTCGTATTTCAGCATAGCATTCGCTATGCATTCAGCTGTCCTAATGCGTGGCCATGTCTGGGGGCTACGAGAGCAGAGACAAAGGCATGTCACTTTTGGGCCTGGAGCAATCAGCATTTTTTTTTTTTTTTTTTTTTTTTTTTGAGATAGGGTCTCACTTTCTTACCCAGGCTGGAGTGCAGTGGTGCAATCACGGCTGACTGCAGTGACTGCAGCCTCGACCTCCCAGGGCTCAGGTGATCCTCCCCTCTCAGCCTCCTGAGTAGCTGGGACTACAGGTGTGCACCACCACGTCCTGCTAATTTTTGTATTTTTTTGTAGAGACTGGGTTTTTCCATGTTGCCCGGGCTGTTTTTGAACTCCTGAGCTCAAGGGAGTTCAGCCTCAGCCTCCCTGGGATTACAGGTGTAAGCCTCCACAACTGGCCAAGTCAACATAATTATTAGGAGCCAGAAGTTAAGGGTGGTTTCACACGCACTGGCCCTCTGTGACTTAATTCTAACTAAATTCCAGTTCTAACCCCCTCCCTGGAACCAGTGCGGCAGCATTCCAAAAGGAATTGTTGACAGCCTTTCAGTGGGTGGGAGCAAAGAGCATTTGTTTAGCAAGAAACATTTGTTTAAAACCATGTTCTAAAAATACCCTAAGCTACTTTACAAATAATGTATTTTTGAATTCTCATAACTAACTGTGAGTTAGATGCTGTCAGGCCCATTTTACAGATGAAAACACTGAGACTAAGTAAATTAGCTTAGTAAATAAGGGAATTCACACTCCGACCTGCTTGCCACAATATGTGCAACCTATCACGTTGATGTCATATTCTCTTAATTGAGCTAAAAGCTGTGACTTAAGCATAGCATTTGGAACGAACAAGTAAATGGAGTTAATGAGTTGTCAGTATAGACATACACTGTCTACTGATAATAGTTAAATATGAACACTAGTCCCAAGCTTGAAAGTCACTAAGTAAGTGGAGAGTGAAACACTGAGCTCAAACAATGTCATCTGGAGCCCAGAAATATAGTTAGAAATAACGAAGGCTAACATTAATTGAATGCTTCAAGGCACGTGGCACTATTCTAAGTATAAGATATGTTTTAATTTCTTTAATTTCAGATCCATCTGGTGAGGTAGGTACAATGATTATACCTACTTTGCAGATGAGGATACAGAGCCACAGATCATTTAAATTACTTGTTTAAGGCTACTCAAGAGGTCAGTGTCAGACCCCAGACCAACCCTCTGGCTCTAAGGCCTCAGCACCTAACCACCACACTATTAGTTACAGTAATAATAATAATGGCCATCAGCCCTTATATAATGTGATGTGCCAGTCTCTGTTTTAATCACACATTAATTTCTCTTATCCTTACAACTTCTCTATGAGGTTTGTACAATTATTGCTTCTATGTTACAGATGAGGAAACTGAGGCATGGGGAAGCTAAATGAGTTTTCCTGGATAGCACAGCTAGTAAGTGGCAGAACTGGGCCGCACGCCCAGATTTTTACAAAGCTGCACAATTAACTCCTAAAACTTTCCATTTCCATGTGCATATTCTTAAATGTATTGGAACACATTTGAAATTTGTAGAGCATACCCAGTTGTCAGTATATATTTTAAGACTACTTATCTCTCCAAACCAATTCCAGACTACTCATTCTTTCTCACACATATGCACTCTCTCTCTCATTACAGTATAAAAATTATTATTATGCTCCTGGGTCTATCACAAAAATGCCGGTTGTACATCCCAGGGTTATTTCAGCCTGGAAAATTTCCAATAAATATTCAGCTCAGGCCTAAATGATTCATGCCCTTAAAATATACTTTTTACAAATATTCTCACCAGACAGGGGGAAGGGAATGAGAAAACACAGGCCCATATTGAGCTGAGCTGTGTTTAAAATTACCTGGACTTGTTTCTTGAACAAGTTGAAGGAGCCATCAATGTTTGTGGGGCTTTTTGTATTTAAAAGTCACACATTTCAGTCTGTTTCTGATATTGACATTTTGTTTCATTTGGAGCTTTAGAAACACGTTTGCATCTCTCAGTGAATCCCTTCCTGCAAATGAGGCTACCTTAGCCCAGCCCATAATAACCTCTCAGAGACCACTTGGCCTTGTCTCCTGCCTGTACCCAGGTCTTCGTCTTATCCCCAAACAGATCTGAAACACCTCGAAGCAGAGGTTTCCACTCCTCTGTATTCCTACAGTGTCCACTTCAACGGCCAGGCTCAATATTCCTTCATTTCAAGAGATAGAACTGATCTTAGCACTTTGGGAGGCTGAGGTGGGCAGATCCTGAGGTCAGGAGTTTGAAACCAGCCCCAACATGGTGAAACGCCGTTATCTACTAAAAATACAAAAAAAAAAAAAAAAAAATTAGCCGGATGTGGTGGTGTGCACCTGTAGTCCAGCTACTTGGGAGGCTGAGGCAGGAGAATTGCTTGAACCAGGGAGGTGGGGGTTGTAGTGGGCTGAAATCATACCACTGCACTCCAGCCGGGGTGACAGAGCAAGAGCACTCCAGCCTGGGTGACAGAGCAAGACTCTGCCTCAAAAAAAATTAAAAAGAAAATAAAAAAGAGATAGAACTGCCAAATAATAAAGAGGTTTGCTATGTGGATAGAGATGAGAATCAGAAAAATGTTCTCTTTTTTTTCTGGTTTTCTTTTTTTTTAACTTTTATTTTCAAGTTCCAGGTACATGTGCAGGTTAGTTACATAGGTAAACACATGTCATGGGGGTTTGTTGTACGGATTATTTCATCACCCAGGTATTAAGCCTAGTACCCACTGGTTGTTTTTCCTAATCCTCTTTCTCCTCCCATGCTCCACCCTCTGATGGACTCCAGTGTGTATTGCTTCCCTCTGTGTGTCCATGTGTTCTCATCACTTAGCTCCCACTTGTAAATGAGAACATACGGTATTTGGTTTTCTGTTCTTGCATTAGTTTGCCAAGGAAAATGGCCTCCAGCTCCATCTGTGTTCTTGTAAAGGACATGATCTTGTTCCTTTTTATGGCTGCACAGTATTCCATGGTCTATATGTCCCACACTTTCTTTATCCAGTCTACCATTGATGGGCATTTAGCTTCATTCCATGTCTTTGCTAGCGTGAATAGTGTTGCAATTAACATATGTGTGCATGTGTCTTTATGACAGAATTATTTGTATTCCTTTGGGTATATACCAGTGATATGGTTTGGCTGTGTCCCCACCCAAATCTCTTCTTGAGTTCCCACATGTTGGGGGAGGGACCTGGTAGGAGGTAATTGAATCATGGGTGTGGGTCTTTTCCATGCTGTTCTTGTGGTAGTGAATAAGTCTCACGAGATCTGATGGTTTTTAAAATGGGAGTTTCCCTGCACAAGCTCTCTCTTTGCCTGCCACCATCCATATAAGATGTGACTTGCCTCCTCTTTGCCTTCCACCATGATTGTGAGGCCTCACCAGCCATGTGGAATGGTAAGTCTATTAAATCTCTTTCTTTTGTAAATTGCCCAATCTTGGGTATGTCTTTATCAGCAGCATGAAAACGGAACTAATACACCCAGCAATGGGATTGCTAAGTCAAATGGTACTTCTTTCTTTAGGTCTTTAGGAATCGCCACAGTCTTCCACAATGGTTGAACTAATTTACATTCCTCCCAACAGAGTAAAAGTATTCCTCTTTCTCCACAACCTAGCCAGCATGTTATTTTTTGACTTTTTCATAATAGCCATTCTGTCTGGTGTGAGATGATATCTCACTGTGGTTTAATTTGCACTTCTCTAATGATCAATGATGTTGAGTTACCTTTCATATACTTGTTGGCCACAGGCACGTCATGTCCCTTTGCACACTTTTTAATGGGGTTGTTTGTTTTTTCTTGTAAATTTGTTTAAGTTCCTTACAGATGCTAGATATTAGACCTTTGTCAGATGCATAGTTTTCAAAATGAGAAAGAGGAAAATATTCTAAAATATATAAATATCCTATAACATCTAACACCTCTGTTTAAAAAAAAAAAGTGGTTCCTAAATTCATTCAGGAAATCTGCATCTGCCAGTGAGACCCATCCCTCTATCAGTTTGGAGTCAGCTGACATTGTTATGTAGAGAGACAAAGTGGAGCAGCAGCCAGGGGGCTTTTTAATTTATTAATGTTCAATTAGAGAATGTTGAAAGAGCTATGCTGACTCTTAGAACTCACATAGAAAATTAAGTAGGATACAAGGATACCTTCAAGTCTTTTGACAAATATCCTGCTTCATTTCTCTGGAGATGAACTTAGCAGATTACAACGTTTCTTGTCTGTTATTGTAGTGCTGTCACCATTTTCATTAATTGGATTCAGATGAAGATTTCTGTAAATGAAGCAAAAGCTCTAAGTCTTTCTTTTTCTCATCCTAGTGTTCTGTATACACGTATATGCACTATGCATATACACATTCAATATGTGAAATCAAATGCTTTTGTTTTGGAAAGCGGCAATAAATTTCTGATCTGAGAAATCTAATAAATATATGAATCTCATTTATTACATTTATAGAAATTTGCATTTACTACATATGATCTTGGTGTATAGGTAGCACCAGCGGGCCTAAGAGATGTTTTTTAAAAGTTGAAATCTCAAATGGCAAAACACACAAATTAAATATGGTTATTCTATTACAAGAGAATCAGCTTTTTACACTTTGAAAGATTTAAACGAGTGTTTCTTTTAAAATTATATGAGTTAATCAAGCACTTTTTCAGTTGGATTTGTGGCAACTAGAAAGGAATATAGACCCTCCCACCTCTGTTTCTTTTGAGTTTTCAGTCTAATTTGGAGGACAGTTCATAATGGAATATATTTGAAAACAAACAGCGTTAAAAAGTATCTATTAAGTGCCCAGTGGAGACATACTGAGTGAACATTCAGAGGAGAGCTAGAAAAAGAATTATGGGCTAGGCCGGTGCTATGAACTGTTTATGTCTCCCCAAAATTCATATGTTGATGCTGAACCCCTAATGCAATGGTATTAGGAGGCAGGGCTTTTGGAAGGTACGTAGGTCGTGAAAGCGGAATCTTCATGAATGAGATTAGTGCACTGAGAAGAGACATGGAGAGAGCTTGCAGTAGCTGCAAGAAGAGAATTTCCTTAGGTTGTCAAGATCCAGCAACTTGTTCTGGCAGATTATGACTCTTCTTCAGCTTCAAAGAAATAAAGGTTTTAAGCAAATACACTTAGTGTTTGTTGCATACTTTCCTTGGGGAACTACAAAATATAAGGAATTGGGTATTTATTGACAGCTACTATTTATTTAGTGCTCACATTGGGTCAGGAATTGTGGCAAGCAATTCTCGTACATTGTCTGCAGTCTTTCCAAAAACCATAAGAGACGGATACTGTATCTCCCCTATTGCAGATAAGAAAACTGAGGATCAGAGAAGTTAAACAACATGTCCAAGGTCTTGGTAGCCTTGGACCAAGGCTTGGTATTTCTCATCCAAAGAGTTGGTTGCCAGGACTTTGCGCTGGGTCTATCCAGCCAAGTCTGTGCTCTTTAAATTAAACACCACTGTCTCTTGAGATTATGCTTTAAAAAGTATGAAATGGGCTTTTTATTCTAATTTTTCAGGATGTCTAAAAACTTACGGAATAGCACATGCTCTATGTTAGTTGCCTTGATGGCATGTTTTGAGATTAATTTATTAATCAGAGCGTAACATAAGTAACTTTGAGTGAAAAGGACAATTCCAACGGCAGAGAATGCCAGAGACAATGACGCTGAAGAAATTCAGGGCTTAAGACTATATTGTGTCTTGCAAAACCAGGAGCCCAGTGTCGGATCACGTATGCAATCTGGGATATAGTCCAGTTGGGTTTCAGGTGCACTGGTCATCAAACAGTCCCAAGCCAGAATATTTGGGAAGGTCTGGGACCTGAACAACAGCTACCCATGGTGCGTCAGAACTAAAATGGGTACAGACTTGACAACTTCTGAGAAAACTGCTCAGTGCTCAGCTTGCGTAATCACTGACATCCCATGGCATCTCTCTGCATAGGAAAGAATTGGAAACCAAGGAATGAGAGGGAGAAGAAAGAAAGGGAGACCAGACAGCAGAGATAAGCCAAGAGGAGAGAAGTGGAGAAAGGAACACTCTCTCAATATGTCAGGTAAGCAATGATAGAGTGGATTTAATTGCCCCTCTGGGAGTCTGATGACACCAGCTGCCTTAAATGCAGATTATGCACCATATTTAGCCCTGTCCCAGAGTCTCAGAGCAATATCCCAGGTTTTGTCCTTCTCAAGTTATTTCTGAACCAACATTATGGAAAGGGAATCAGACTGGGAAACACTAGAGTTTTGGTCTTGACTTTGCAACTAATTATACAACTTTGGAAGACACTAAGTCTCTCTGGAATTAATTTTCCTCATCTGTAAAATGCAGAAGTTGAACTAGCTAACAGAGAGCTATAAAAATGAAAAATGGAATATAAACTGAAATCAATTATCCACGTAATCTTAACCTGAAAAACAGCTTCCCCCTGAGATATCAAGAAAATCAGGGCAAATATGGTGGAGATGATTCCTAAGACTTTTCTAGATAAATGCATACATTCACCTCTTTATCTTAGATGTTTATATTACAATCAATATACAGTAAAAATTTTGTTGATGAAAAAAATATATAACACTAGACAGACCTGTCCCTGAACATTTGTGGAGCCTGGGCTGAGAATAGGAATGGAGGCCAAATACCATATGTCTAAGTATTTAAAAGTTATAAGTCAAGACAACAAACTCAGAAATGAAATATGTTCCATCCTCTTATCTTGACAAGGCTACCTCCTAACAACCTGGAAGGTCAGGTTTGAATTGAGAAACCATGGAACTTGCTGGATATTAGAGCTTTGTCAGATGCAGAGTTTGCAAATATTTTCCCCCATTCTGTAGGTTGTCTGTTTACTCTGTTGATGGTTTCTTTTGCTGTGCAGAAGCTCCCCTACTCATTGAGGTCAGCATCACCCTGATACCAAAACCTGGCAGAGATACAACAACAACAACAAAAAACTTCACTGTTTCTCTCCCCCTGGCTCCTTTCTGCACTGCCGGGATGTCGTGCACCCCAGGTGTACACACCCCAGTTCACATGCCACACTCTTTCCAAATTCCCTAAATAGCCGCCCCTTGGCTACCATGGAGGACTTGGGGTGCACACACCAGCAGAGCATTTGGACCATGAGTGGATGGACCGAGGTTGGGGCTGGTTAGGTAGGGAATTTGTGGGACATGGGTAGTCAGTGTGGTCATGAGAGGACCAATGAGGGCATTGGATGGTCATGTCCCTTGGCCTAAGGACTTCTTGCCCTCTGGGGAGGGCACAGTCAGAGGAAGCCAGGATAGCTCCTTCTAAAGGCAGGCCAGGCCAGGGGCCTCCTGTGTCCTGGGCATGCAAAGCTTTGCAACAGACAGCTGGCAGTGCTACCCCAGAGGATTGACATCGGAGCACCTATTTCTCTTGTGGACACAGTGGGAACCTCCAGCCATGCCCTTTTGAGCCCCACTGCATTCAAGAGAAATGTCATCTGAGAGGCTCATGGTGCCCCCTGCCTGCCTGTGCTGTCCCCATCCCTCTCCATCTTTTCTGCTCAACTCTGTGAGGAGCAATATTAACTTACCTGCCCCGTCCCTTATTTCAGGAAGTCTGTTCTGCCACCATTACTTAATTGTATCATTCAGTTTTGTCTGGGGAAGTTTTTGGGGTTTGTTTATTTTTAATTCAAAGCAAAGCATATATCTTTATATGAATGAGACAAGATTGGAAAGACATAGGATATATGTTAACATGGTTTTTTATGGGAGGTAAATTACAGGTAATTTTTATTTCCACTTTTGAATTCAGCTATATTTTCCAGATATTCTATAATGAATGTATCAATTTTTAAAAAAACTTTTAGGTTCTGGGGTACATGTGAAGGTTTGTAAACTCATGTCATGGAAGTTTGTTGTATGGATTATTTTATCACCCAGGTATTACGCCCAAGACCCGTTAGTTACCTTTTCTGCCTTTCTCCCTCTTCCCACTCTCCCTGCTCAAGTAGACCCCAGGGCTTATTGTTTCCTTCTTTGTGCTCATGAGTTCTCATCATTTATCTCCCACATATAAGTGAGAACATGCAGTATTTAGTTTTCTGTTCCTGAAATAGTTTGTTAAAGATAATAGCCTCCAGCTCCATCTATGTTCCCACAAAGACATAATCTCGTTCTTTTTTATGGCTGTATACTATTCCATGGTGTATATGTGCCACATTGATGGGCATTTAGTGTATATGTGCCACATCATTGTGTATCATCATATACACATGGTGTATATGTGCCACATCATTGATGGGCATTTAGGTTGATTCCATGTCTTTGCTATTGTAAATAGTGCTGCAGTGAACATTTGCATGCATGTATCTTTATGGTAGAATGATTTATATTCCTCTGGGTATGTACCCAGTGATGGGATTGCTGAGTCAAATGGTAATTCTCTTTTAGCTCATTGAGGAATTGCCATACTGCTTTCCACAATGGTTGAACTAATTTACACTGCCACTAACAGTGTATACACTCACCAGCATCTGTTATTTTTTGGCTTTTTAATAATAGCCATCCTTACTGGTATGAGATGGTGTCTTATTGTGGTTTTGATTTGCATTCCTCTATTGACCAGTGATACTGAGCTTTTTCTCATATGCTTGTTGGCCACATGTATGTTTTCTTTTGAAAAGTGTCTGTTCATGTCCTTTGCCCACCTTGTAATGGGGTTGTTTGTTTTTCTCTTGTAAATTTGTTTAAGTACCTTTTAGATGCTGGATATTAGACCTTTGCCAGATGCATAGTTTGCAAGTATTTTCTCCCATTCTGTAGGTTGTCTGTTTACTCTGTTGACAGTTTCTTTTGCTGTGTAGAAGCTCCCCAACTCATTGAGGCCAGCATCATCCTGATACCAAAACCTGGCAGAGATACAACAACAAAAAACTTCAGGCCAATATCCTTGATGAACATTGATGCAAAAATCCTCAACAAAATACTTGTAAGCTGAATCCAGCAGCACATCAAAAAGCTAATCCACCACAGTCAAATAGGCTTAATCTCTGGGATGCAAGTTTGGTTCAACACATGCAAATCAATAAATGCGATTAATCACATAAACAGAACTAAAGACAAAAACCCCATGATTATCTCAATAGATGCAGAAAAGCCTTTCAATAACATTCAAATCCCCTTCATGTTAAAAACTCTCAATAAACTAGATATTGAAGGAACATAACTCAAAATAATAAGAGCTATTTATGACAAACCCACAGCCAACATTATACTGAATGGGCAAAAGCTGGAAGCATTACTTTTGCAAACCAGCACAAGACAAGGATGCCCTCCCTTACCACTCCTATTCAACATAGTATTGGAAGTCCTAGCCAGAGCAATCACGCAAGAGAAAGAAATAAAGGGCATCCAAATGGGGAGAGAGGAAGTCAAACTATCACTATTTGCAGACAACATGATTCTGTATCTAGAAACCTCCCTAGTCTTGGCCCAAAGCTCCTTCAGCTGATAAACAACTTCAGCTAAGTCTCATGATACAAAATTAATGTACAAAAATCACTAGTATTCCTATACAACAACAACAGCCAAGCCGAGAGCCAAATCAGGAGAGCAATCCCATTCACAATTGTCACAAAAAGAATAAAACACCTAGGAACACAGCTAACCAGGGAGGTAAAAGATCTCTACAATGATAATTACAAAACACTACTCAAAGAAATCACAGGAGATAGAAACAAATGGAAAAACATCCCACGTTTATGGATATGAAGAATCAATACCATTAAAATGGCCATACTACAAAAGCAATTTACAGATTTAATGCTATTCCTGTCAAACTACCAATAACATTCTTCACAGAACTAGAAAAAACTATTTTAAATTCATATGGAACCAAAAAAGAGTCTGAATAGCCCAGGCAATCATAATCAAAAAGAACAAACCTGGAGGCATCACATTATCCAACTTCAAACTATATTACAGGGCTACAGTAACCAAAACAGCAAGGTACTGTACAAAAATAGGCAAAGACCAATGGAACAGAATGGAGAGCCCAGAAATAAGGCCACAAACCTACAACCATATGAACTTTGATAAAGCTGACAAAAACAAGCGATGGGGAAAAGACTCCCTATTCAATAAATGGTGCTGGGTTAACTGGCTAGCCATAGGCGGAAGAGTGAAGCTGGACCCTTTCCTTACACCATATACAAAAATCAACTCAAGATGGATTAAAGACTTAAATGTAAAACCCAAAACTATAAAATCCCTGGAAGACAGCTTTGAATAAGTATTCACAATGTTCCTTTTACCTCGGCTTTTACAAGAATTTTATCATACATACCTTGAGCACTTAGAAGGAAGTTATAAGATGTAACATTTTAATAGGGCAAAATAGGCCTCTAAAGTTAAGTCTTTATTAGTATAAAATTCCACACATTTCTTCAAGCAATTTTTAAACTTCATAATTATTTGACTTGGCATGAAAATTCTATCTAAATATGTCAGAAGTTTGAAAAATAATGTTAACATTGTAATGAATCTCACTTTATTTCAGAGACTGCCTTTCTCAAATTATAGTAATAATTCTACTATAATGTTTCCTGACACATTCATGAATTCCTTTAACTTACATTTCAGTAGCATCTTAATCTTTTGAACTTCTTGATGTGGAAATATCTTTTTATCTAATGTCATAATTTCTTGCAACATATTCCAGCAGAGGAAAAAAAATCCTTCAATATATGAAATGTCTCCAATGTAAAGATTTCTGCTTTTTTAGGAGGAGGGGGTGTTTTATGATTATATTACCTAATGCCTAGCTTTTTGCCATCTGCCCTGGTCACTAATTTTAAATGACAGGTGAATGGCTCACAAACATTTAAGAGATAAAAATGATTTAAAAATCCCTGTATGTGCTTCTTTTATTTAAAAAATACTGCTAAGAATTCATTATTATTTATGGTTCATGCACAAATTACAAGGTGAACTGGTCATACACAACAGAATAATTTGTTTCCTGGGCTAAACATTTCCTGAAGCTGATATGATACTAGGGGATGACTCCATTGAAAAGTGCATGGCATCTTCAGCATTAAGGCACAACAGAAAGTGGATTAAGGGATGGTGCTTTTGGCAGCGTTGATGACACAAAGGTAAATAGTTTCAGCCACATTCACTTTGTGGGAATCTGGGTTTTGAGATAAAAGGAATTGTCAGAAAGAAAGGGATTTATATCAACTCTGCAGATTTGCATAATCAGAATAATAACGTATCCCAATCTAGTAGAATAAATCCTACTGTGAACAATGAATTTAAGCCCCAACTAAAGACATAGTTTCATCATGTTCACACTGTTCCTGCTTAGGCAAGTGAAAGTCCCCTACTTTTGGACAATCATTGCTATATGCTGGTAAGTCAAATACTGGTATAGTAGATTCTGTGCTAACCCTCTACTTTGCTAATAAGAATCATCTGGGTGCATATTAAAACCACAAGTTTCTAGACTCTGCGCCTGCAGAATATGTTTCTGTAGTGTGTGTTGGGAGGGTGGTGGATACAATTTATCTTCCAAATGGTGTGCTGGGATGACAGGAAATGTCCTAGTTCAACCAGGCTGTATGGGTCTAGGTGTGTATTTTACCAAGAACTCCATGTGACTCTGGTGGAGAGAGAATGAGAATCCTCCTGAGGGAGTTAAGCTCCCCACTCAGGACCTACAGCACGTCTAGGAGGAGTTTCTACTTGAAAGGAGTCATCTGCTGTGTAATAAGGAAGGGCCTTTCAGGTGCGTGGCCAAACGTCCAGGTTTGCCTGAAACTTCAAGAATTCCCAGGACACGGGACTTTTAGTGCCAAAACTGGGACAAGTTGGTTGCCCTATCATTGGGAACCAGGCAAAGTGGCTTTTCTAGAGACTTGAGAATGAGAGAAGTCAATGAGAAGTTAGAAAGAAAGCTGGGAATTCTCACAGGAGTGGAATTATTTCTATCCAAAAACATACAAATTCCTAAGTGAATATATTAGTTCCCTAGGGCTGCCATAACAAACTTCCATGAACTGGGTGCCTTAAATTAACAGAAATGTATTCTCTCACAGTCCTGAAGGCTGACAGTCTAAAATCAAGGTGTTGGCAGAGCCATCTGAGGGCTACGGGGAGAATACTTCTTTGCCTGTTTCTGGCTTCTGGTAACTACCAGGAATTTTGGACATTTCTTGGCTGGTAGCTGCATCACTCCAGTCTCAGCTCCGTCATCACATGGACTTCTTCCCTATGGGTGTCTGTGTGTCTACAAATCTCTCTCTCCTTTCTCTTATAAAGATATCAGTCATTGGGTTTAGGGTGGGCCTAACTTCAGTATTACTTCAGCTTAGCTAATTACATCTGCAAAGACCCATTTCCAAATAAGGTCACATTCTGAGGTTCTGGAGGACATGAGTTTGGGGTCGGGAACCCTGGGTATATGAGCGATGTTAATGGGGAGAAAACTATCCTAAAAGATGGTTCATATCGTCCCTTTTGTTTGGAAATCCCATTACATAATGTTCCTATGTAGGAGATTAGTAAATCTCTAATTTACCCTATGGTCCACATTTATTAATAACATTCCTGTCCCACAAGCTCAAAATTCTGGAAAGACAAACATCACCACCCCCACCCCCACCCCCACCCCACCACCTCTCTTCAGTTGCGCTCAAAGACATGGGTAACTGGGAAACAGTGTCACCATCAGAAATGTTAGGATTCTCAGCAACATTGTGCACTTACAGAGTTTTGCCTTTCAGGACCTTTTGAGTAGGTCCTCAAACATCAACAAAAACACGTATACAGAAGAAAAATGCAACTGGACCATTCCATGCATGTTTTTTGAGTTTGAGAGGTAAAAATAAAATGTGATACGGTTTGGACACTCACCCCTCCAAATCTCACATTGAAATGTGACACCCGAGAGAGAGGAGGTGGAGCAAGATGGCCAGATAGAAGCCTCCACCAATTGTCCTCCCTGCAGAAACAACAAATTGAACAACTATCCACACAAAAAAGCCCCTTCATAAGAACCAAATCTCAGGTGAGTGATCATAGTATCTGGTTTTAACTTCATATCAAGGAAAGAGGCACTGAAGAGGGTAGGAAAGTCAGTCTTGAATTGCCAACATCACCCCTGCCGCATTCCCTGGCAGTGGCTACGTGGGGTGGAGAGAGAATCTGTGTGCTTACAGGAGGGAGAGCTCAGTAGTTTTGGGGCTCTGCAGTGGAACTCAGTGCTGCCCTGTCACAGGGGAGAGCAACACCAGGAAGAAGTCAGCTGACACCAATGGAGGGTGCCATTTAGACCAGCCATAGCCAGAGGGCAGTCACCCATCCAAGCCACCAGAACCTGAGTTCCAGCAAGCCTTGTCACCACAGGCTAATGTGCTTTGGAGTCATAAACAAACCTGAAAGGCAGTCTAGGCCAAAAGGACTGTAATTTCTGGTCAAGTCTAGCTGCTACGCTGGGCTCAGAGCCAGTGGACTTGGAGGTCATGCAACCTAGTGAGACACCAGCAACGATTATCAAGGCAGTGCTTACACCACCCCTCCCGAACTCCAGGCAGTGTAGCTTGCAGCTCTGGGAGAGACTCCTTCCCTCCATTTGAGGAGAGGGGAGAGTAAAGAGGACGTTGTCTTGCAACTTGGATACCAGCTCAGCCACAGTAGGATAGGGTGCCAGGCTGATTCATGAGGCCCACGTTTCAGGCCCTAGCTCCTGGATGACATTTCTAGACAAGCCCTGGAACCTACTGCCTTGAGTGGAAGGACCCAGTGTGGCATAATTCATCACCTGCTGAGTAAAGAGCCCTTGGCCCCTGAATAAGTGGCAGGGGTAGCCAGGCAGCACTTGCCATGGGCCTTGGGTGAGACTCAGAGCCATGCTGATTTCAGATGTGACCCAGCATGTTCCCAGCTGTGGTGGCTATAGGGAGAGATTCCTCTGCCTGAGAAAAGGACAGGGAAGACTAAAGGGGAATTTCTCTTGCATCTTGGATACCAGCTTGGCCACAGTAGGGTAGAGCACCAAGCAAGCTCCTGGGGGTCCCCAATTCCAGGCCACTTTGCTGCTTAGAAATCTCTTCCACCAGATACCCTAGGTCATCACTCTCAAGTTCAAACTTCCACAGATCCCTAGGGCATGGACATAAAGCAGCCAAGTTCTTTGCTAAGACATAACAAAAGTGACCTTTACTCCAGTTCCCAGTAAGTTCTTTGTTTCCAGCTAAGACTTTGGCAGCCTGGACTTCACTGGCCACATCACTATTGGCATTTGTGTCACAACCATTCAACCAGTCTCTAGGAAATTGGAAACTTTCCCTCATCTTCCTGTCTTCTTCTGTGCCCTCCAAACTCTTCCAGTATCTGCCAGTTACTTAATTCCAAAGCTGCTTCCACGTTTTCAGGTATCTTTATAGCAATGCCCCACTCATTGGTACCAATTTTCTGTATTAAGCCATTCTTGCATTGCTACAAAGAAATACCTGAGACCGGGCAATTTATAAGAAAAGAAGTTTAATTAGCTCACAGTTCTGCAAGCTGTACAGGAAGCATAAGACTAGCTTCTGCTTCTAGGGAGACCTCTGCAAAGTTACAATCATGGCAGAAGGTAAAGCAGGAGCTTGCACATCACATGGTGAAAGCAAGTGCAAGAGAGAGACTGGGAAGGTGCCACACACTTTTAAATGACCAGATCTCATGAGAACTCACTCACTATCACGAGAACAGCACCAAGAAGATGGTGATAAACCATTCATGAGAAATCCATCCCCATGACCCAATCACCTTTCACCAGGTTCCACCTCCAACACTGAGGATTACCATTCAACAAGAGATTTGGTGGGGACACAGATCCAAACCATATCAGTGGGCATCCTTTGTTGTGTTCCAGATCTTACAGGAAAGCCTTTCAGTTTTTCCCCATTCAGTATGATACTAGCTGTGCATCTGTTTTACATGGTTTTTATTGTATTGAGGTATGTTCTTTCTATATCCCGTATTTTGAGGGTTTTTATCATGAAGGAATGTTGAATTTTATCAAATGATTATTCAGCATCAGTTGAAATGATTACATGGTTTTTGTCCTTCCTTCTGTCGATATCACATTGATTGATTTGCGAATATTGAATCATCCTTGCATTCCTGGGATAAATCCTACTTGGTCATGGTGAATGATCTTTTTAATATGTTGTTGAATTTGGTGTGCTAATATTATTTGAGGATTTTTGCATCAATGTGCATCAGGGATGTTGTCCTGTAGTTTTCTTTTTTTGATATGTGTGTGTCTAGTTTTGGTATCAGGGTAATTCTGGCCTCATGGGATGAGTTTGGAAGTATTCCATCCTCCACTTTTTTTTTTTTTTTTTTGAGACAGAGTCTTGCTCTGTCTCCCATGCTGGAGTGCAGTGTCACGATCTCAGCTCACTGCAACCTCTGCCTCCCGGGTTCAAGCAGTTCTCCTACCTCAGCCTCCCGAGTAGCTGGGATTACAGGTGTGAGCCACCATATCCAGCTAATTTTTGTATTTTTCATAGAGATGGGTTTTCACCATGTTGGCCAGGCTGGTCTCGAACTCCTGACCTCAGGTGATCCGCCCACCTCAGCCTCCCAAAGTGCTGGGATTACAGGCATGAGCCACCGTGCCCAGCCCACCACTCCTGGCCCTCCTCTATTTTTTGAAATTGTTTGAGTAGGATTGGTATTAGTTCTTTAAATGTTTGGTAAAATTTAGAAGTAAAGCCACCAGGTCCTGGGCTTTTCTTTGCTGGGAGACATTTTTTATTACGACTTTGATCTTATTACTTGTTATTGATCTGTTCAGGTTTTTGATTTCTTCATGTTTCAGTCTTGGTAGGTTGTACGTGTCTAGGAATTTGTCCACTTCTAGGTTTTCCAGTTTGTTGACATTTAATTGCTCATAGTAGCCTCTAATGATCTTTAAATTTCCGTAATATTGGTTTTAATGTTTCTTTTTTCATCTCCGATTTTATTTACATTGATTTTCTCTCTTTTTTTCTTAGTCTGGCTAAAGTTTTGTTGATTTTATTTATCTTTTCAAAAGAAAACCTTTTGTTTTGTTGACCTTCCGTATTGTGTTCACTCCATTTTGTTTATTTGTACTCTGATCTTTATTATTTCCTTTCTTTTTCTACTTTTGGGTTTGGTTTGCTTTTGCTTTTCTAGTTCTTTAAGATGTATCATTAGGTTGTTTATTTGAAGTTTTTCTACTTTTTTGATGTAGGTGCATATAGTTATAAACTTCCGTCTTAGTACTGCTTTCACTGTATCCCACAGGTTTTGGTATATTGTGTTTCTACTGTCTTTTGTTTCAAAAATTTTAAATTTCCTTCTTAATTTCTTCATTGGCCCCCTGGTCATTCAGGAGCATATTGTTTAATTTCCATGTGTTTGTTTAATTTCCAAAATTCCTCATTATTGATTTCTGGTTTTATTCCATTGTGATCAGAGAAGATAGTTGACATAATTTCAATTTTTGTGAATTGTTTTATGGCCTAACATATGGTCTATTCTTCAGAATGATCCATATGCTGAGAAGAAGAATGTGTATTCTGCAGCCATTGAATGAAATGTTCTGTAAATATCTATTAGGTCCATTTTGTCTACAGTGCAAATTAAGTCTGATGTTTCTTTGTTGATTTTCTGTCGGGATGATCTGTCCAATGATGAAAGTAGGGTGTTGAAGTCTATAGTTATTTTTGTATTGGGGGGTCTATCTCTCTCTTTAATAGTTGCTTTATATATGTGGGTGCTCCAGTGTTGGGTGCACATGTATTTAGAATTGTTATATCCTCTTGCTGAATCAACCCCTTTATCATTATGTAATGACCTTCTGTTGTCTTATTAGATAGTTTTTGTCTTGAAATCTATTTTGTCTGATATAAGTATAGCTACTCCTCCTCTCTTTTGGGTTCCACTGGCATGGGATATCTTTTTCCATCCCTTTATTTTCAGTCTATGTGTGTCTTTATAGGCAAAATGTGTTTCTTGTAGGTAATAGATTGTTGAGTCTTGGTTTTTTAAATCCATTCAACCACTCTACGTCTTTTGATTGGGGAGTCTGGTACACAAACATTCAATGTTATTATTGATAAATAAGAACTTTTTCTTGCCATTTTGTTATTTGTTTTTTGGTTGTTTTGTGGTCTTCTCTTCCTTCTTTCCTTCCTTCCTGTCTTCCTTTTACTGAAGGTTATTTTCTCTGGTGATATTTTTAAATTTCTTGCTTTTTGTGTGTGTGTGTGTATCTGTTGTAATTTTTTATTTGATGTTTCCATGAGGCTGCCAAATAATAACTTATAACCCATTATTTTAAACTGATGACAACTTACCACTGATAGCACAAACAAGCACAGAGAAATCTAATAAAAGTTGTATACTTTAACTTCATCCTATGCTTTTTAGCTTTACAGTGTATCTATTTATATCTTATTGTGCTGTCTATGTCTTGAAATGTTGTTGCAGTTATTATTTTTGATTGGTTCATCTTTAATCTTTCTACTCAATATATGAATAGTTTGCATACCACAATCACACTATTATAATATTCTGTGTTTTTCTGTGTACTTACTATTACCAGTGAGTTTTATACCATTAGATAGTAACTGACTTCAAATTATACTACAAAGCTATACCAAAACAGCATGGTATTGGCATTAAAACAGAAACATAGACCAATGGAACCAAGTAGAGAACCCAGAAACAAACCCACACATCTACAGTGAACTCATTTTCAACAAAGGTGCCAAAAACACATGCTGGGAAAAGGAGAGTCTCTTCAATAAATGGTGCTGGGAAAACTCTATATCCATATGCAGAAGAATGAAAATAGACCATATACAAAAGTTAAATCAGAACAGGTTAAAGACAAATCTAAGACATCAAACTATGAAACTACTACAAGAAAACATTGAGGAAACTCTCCAGGATATTGGTCTGGGCAAAGATTTCTTGAGTAATGCCCCATAACTATTAAAGAGGAAGCAATGAAAGCAAAAATAGACAAATGGAATCACATCAAGTTCAAAAGCTTCTGTACAGTAAATGAAAATATCAACAAAGTGAAGCGACAACCCATAGAATGGGAGAAAATGTTTGCAAACTACCCATCTGACAAGGGATTAGTAACTAGAATATATAAAGAGCTCAAATAACTGTATAGAAAAAAACCTAAAAATCCAGTTTAAAATGGGCAAAAGATCTGAATAGACATTTCCTAAAAGAAGACATACAGAGGGCAAACAGGTGGTCAACATCATTGATCATCAGAGAAATGAAAATCAAAATTACAATGAGATATTATCTCACCCTAGTTAAAATAGCTTTTATCCAAAAGACAGGCAATAACAAATGTTGGCAAAAATGTGGAGAAAAGGGATTCCTTGTACACTATTGGTGGAAATGTGAATTAGAACAATCACTATGGAGAACATCTTGGAGGTTCCTCAAAAAACTAAAATATAGCTACATTATGGTCCAGCAATTCCATGGCTAGGTATATACCCAAAAGAAAATAAATCAATAATATCAAAGAGGTATCTGCACTCTTATGTTTATTATAGCACTCTTCACAACAGCCAAGATTTGGAAGCAATGTAAGTATCCATCAACAGATGTATGGATAAAGAAAATATAGTACATAAACACAATAAAGTAGTATTCAGCCATAAAAAAGAATAAGATCTTGTCATTTGCAACAACATGGATGGAACTGGAGGTCATTATGTTAAGTGAAATAAACCATATGCAGAAAGACAAACTTCACATGTTCTCACTTACTTGTGGGAGCTAAAAATTAACACACTCAAGGCCGGGCGCGGTGGCTCACGCTTGTAATCCCAGCACTTTGGGAGGCCGAGGCGGGCGGATCACGAGGTCAGGAGATCGAGACCACTGTGAAACCCCATCTCTACTAAAAATACAAAAAAATTAGCCGGGCCTGGTGGCAGGCGCCTGTAGTCCCTGCTACTCGGAGAGGCTGAGGCAGGAGAATGGCGTGAACCCGGGAGGCGGAGCTTGCAGTGAGCCGAGATTGCGCCACTGCACTCCAGCCTGGGCGACAGAGTGAGACTCCGTCTCAAAAAAAAAAGATCAAAAGACTGGTGGGCCTAGGGGTTTGGGGAAATGTGTGGTGATTGCCAAAGCATATGGGAAACTCCTAAAAAAAGAAATTTCTTTTTGAGGTGCTGAAAATATATTGATTATAGTGATGATTGCGTAACTCTGTGGATATGCTAAAAAACAATAGATTTTACACTTTCTCTTTTTATTTTTATTTTTTTTTTGAGACAGAGTCTCACTCTGTTGTTCAGGCTGGAGTGCAGTAGAGCAATTATGGCTCACTGCAGCCTCGACTTTCCAGGCTCACATGATCCTCCCACCTTAGCCTCCCAAGTTGCTGGGGCAACAGACATGCACGATCATACTTGGCTAATTTTTGTATTTTTTGTAGAGTCGGGGTCTTGCTATGTTGCCCAGGCTGGTCTTGAACATATTTTACACTTTCAGTAGATATATTGTCTAGTATGTGAATCATATCTCAATTAAGTTGTTATAAAGATCAATTATATGAAGTATTATAGAGTGACTTAGATAATATTTATTCCAAGACATGTTACCAAAGCTCATTCAAGGAGAAATAATCTCAATAGCACTCTATTTATTAATGAGATTATATTTATAGTTTAAAACCTATCAACAAAGAAAAGAGTAGGCCTAGATGGATTCAATGGTAAATTTAATCAAACATCTGACAAAGAAGTAATACCAGTTCTACACAAACTTTTCTAGAAAAGAGAAGAGAAAGAAGCACTTTTTAACTCATTTTATTAAGCTGTTATTACCGACACCAAATCCAAAGAAGACATTAAAAGAGAAAATTAGAGATCAACATCCCTTATGTATATAGACACAAAAATTTTTAAATATTAGCAGATGGACTTTGGCAATATAGAAAAATGATAATAAATCATGACCAAGTGGGGTTTATCCCAAGAATGCAAGATCAGTTTAACATTTGAAAGTCAATCAGTGTAATTCTCCATATTAAAAGGCTCAAAAAAAAGAAATATATAAACATTCTAGTAGATGTAGAAAAAGCATTGGAAAATTTTTAATGCCCATTTATGAGAAAAACCCTAAGGATATTAGGCACAGAACTCAATAGAGGCCATCTACAAAAAGCTTTCATTAACATCATACTTAATGGTAAAAGTCAAAACATATTCATTTTAAGATGAGGAAAAAGTCAAGGATGTCTGTTCTTGCCATTTCTATTCAACATTGCACTGGGGCTCTCAGCTAGTTCAGTTATGTAAAATAGATGAATAAATGGCTTATAGTTGGAAAGAAAGAAGTACATTGCAATCTTTCATTGTAGGTGACATAAACATCTATATAGAAAACCATAAAAATCTACAAAAAAGCCCCAATACAATTAATAAGTGACTACCTAAGTCTGTAAGATGTACAAAAATCAATTGTATTTCTACATGCTAGCAACACACAATTGGAAATTGAAGTTAAGAAACAATACAGTTTATAATAGCATCAAAAATGAAATATAAACATATTTAATGTATCATGTACAAGACTGAAAATAACAAAACATTGCTGATAGAAATTAAAGAGGACCAAAATGAATAGTGATATTTACCATATTAATGGATCAGATGACTCAATATTGTTGTGATATTAACTTTTCAAAAGATTGTCTATAGATTCAGGGCCAGGCGCAGTGACTCAGGCCTGTAATCCCAGCACTTTGGAAGGCTGAGACGGGTGGATCACCTGAGGTCAGGAGTTCGAGATCAGCCTGACCAACATGGAGAAACCCCGTCTCTACTAAAACTACAAAATTAGCCAGGCGTGGTGGTACATGCCTATAATCCCAGCTACTCGGGAGGCTGACGTAGGAGAATTGCTTGAACCAGGGAGGCGGAGGTTGCAGTGAGCCAAGATCACGCCATTGCACTCCAGCCTGGGCAACAAGAGCGAAACTCCGTCTCAAAAAAAAAAAAAAAAGAAAGAAAAAAGAAAAAGAAAGAAAGATTGCCTATAGATTCAACACAACTCCAAACAAAACCCCTGGACAAGTTTTTAATTGAAATTGACAAACTGATTCTAGAATTTATACGGAAATGTAAAGGGCTTAGAATAGCTAAAACAACTCTAATGAAAGGACAAAATTAAAGGATTTACACTATTTACCTGATTTTAATAAGTACTACAAGCTACAGTAACCAAGACAGTGCAGTACTGACATAAGTATAACTATAGAGATCAATAAAACAGATTACAGAGTCCAGGAATAGATTATATTAGGGTTTTCCAGAGAAACAGAACTGATATAGTCTATCTCTGTCTAATCTAACTATAGGGAGATTTTATTACGGGAATTGGTTGACATGTTTGTGGAGACCAAGAAGTCCATGTGCTGTGCAAGCTGAAGAACCAGAAAATCTAGTGGTATAATTTGGTCCAATTCTGAAGGCCTGAGACCCAGCAGAGCTGATTGATTGTGTAACTCCCAGTCAAATCCCAAAGGCCTGAGAACTGGGGATATGGGGGCATTGGTGTAAGTCCCAAAGTTCAAAGGCCCAAGAACCAGGAGCTCTGATGTCCAAGGGCATGAGAAGATGGCTGTCCCAGCTTACAAAGAGGGAGAGAATTCCCCCTTTCTCTGCCTTTTTGTTCTATTGGGCCTTCAGCAGATTGAACAATGCCTGTCCATATTGATGAGGGCAGATCTTCTCTAACACATCTACTGATTCAAACACTAATCTCTTCTGGAAACATCTTCACAGACACCCAAAAATAATGTTTTACCAGCTATCTGGGCATTCCTTAACCCAGTCAAGTTGACATAGACCAACACAAATATAGTTCATTGGTATTTGGCAAAGGTATCAAGGCCATTCAGTGGAGAAAAAGACAGTCTTTTTAACAATGATGCAGGAATAAAGGAAAGGAAAAAGGATTGACTTCCTAAGGGCATGAGAGAACTTTTTCAGCAATTGATCTAGTCCATATTTTGATCGTGGTCATGACTACTGACTATATATACTTGCCAGAACTCAATGTACAATTAAATCAGTGAATTTTATTATATGCAAATTTTACCTTAATAAAGTCAATTTAAAATTAAAAAAAATTAATTAAGCCGGGCACGGTGGCTCAAGCCTGTAATCCTAGCACTTTGGGAGGCCAAGGCGGGTGGATCACGAGGTCAGGAGATCGAGACCATCCTGGCTAACACGGTGAAACTTCGTCTCTACTAAATATACAAAAAATTAGCCGGGCGTTGTGGCGGGCACCTGTAGTGCCAGATACTTGGGAGGCTGAGGCAGGAGAATGGCGTGAACCCAGGGGGCGGAGCTTGCAGTGAACGGAGATCCCGCCATTGCACTCCAGCCTGGGGGACAGAGCGAGACTCCGTCTCAAAAAAAAAAAAAATTAATTATATCAGGTCACAGTGGAGGAGGCTTTATTTGGGAATAGTTTCTGTGGAAGAAGATTTCTGAATGAGTGTTAATTTACCATACTTAATATGGGCTTACAATATGGCATGCTTATTTTAAAAGGTGATAAAACTTTAGGCAATATTAATTTTACAAACAGTATAATAGACTGTCTTTTCTCTTACTAATCAGCCCATATCTGGAGTGCCGTGGGTCTTTTAAAAAGAGGGACGTTCATGACTAAAGAACATCAGAGTAGGAGAAACTGGATGTGTTTTGATCTTGAACCCCCACTGAATTAAGACAATTTAGGGAGCTGAGGGGATTTGTTGAATCATGAAATAAATCTGTAGGGGAAAATTTTAATTATCCTAAGGAACTCATAATTCATTAAGTATTTAAGTCCCTGCCATCCTGCAGGCATTATCCTAGGCATTAATCTTATGATGAATAAACAGAAGAAATTTTTGCTGTTATATGGAGACAGATTTTGGTTCAATAAAAAGAAGAACATTCTAACAATTATAGTTGCAAAAAAACAAAAATGAGTCCTTTACAAAAGAAGTAGGGCATCTCCAGCCGTGTGACTAAAGACTGCACTCCTAGTTGCCAGGGATAAGAGTGGTTTCTTCTGTGTTGGAAGGCAAGTTACCTCTGAATTTCCTTTCCAAATTAGGTTCAGATGGAGTTGTGTGAAACAAAAAATATTTAATATAGATTTGAGGCCAGGCACAGTGGCTCACGTCTCTAATCCCAGCACTTTGGGAGGCCGAGGTGGGTGGATCACCTGAGGTCAGGAGTTTGAGACCAACCTGGCCAACATGGTGAAACCCCATCTCTACTAAAAATACAAAAATTAGCTGGGCGTGGTGGCACGTGCCTGTAGTCCCAGCTACTCGGGAGGCTGAGGCATGACAGTCACTTGAACCTGGGAGGCAGAGGTTGCAGTGAGCCAAGATTGTACCACTGCACTCCAGCCTGGGCAACAGAGAGAGACTCTGCCTCAAAAAAAAAAAAAAAAAAAAAAGATAGATAGATGATAGATAGATAGATAGATAGATAGATAGATAGATGATAGATAGATAGATAGATTTGATAAAAAGGAAAGATTTGACATTTTTAGTTTTATTTTTGTATTAAAAATATGTGCTTTTCTGATTATGAATATAAATCATATGCATTATATTTCAGATGGTTAAGTTGCATAGAAGGAAGTAAAAAAAATTCATAATCTCACCACCCAGAGATGAGCATCATTAACATTTTGTTACTCTCCTTCCAGATTTTTCCTATGTATCTATACACCATAGAGAGTGGAACACGTACATATTTTTCCCAAAATGTCATTGTATTGTACAGTCTATTTTTACATGGCTTTCTCTCTTTTAAAATGTATTATAGGGATCTTTCTATATCAACAGAGACAGATTGACATTACTTAAATTGAATAACGTGTTGTGTGGAGGTACTATGATTTGTTTAGTCAGTTTTCTATTAATGAACATTGAACATTTTTTGATGTTTCCAAAATTATTTGGTTTGGCTGTATTCCTGAGAGAGAGAGAGAGAGAGAGAGAGAGAGAGAGAAAACATACAAATTGCCTTCCAGAAAGAAAGATTGTTATTAATTTTGTTAATCTTTTACAATCTGAAAGGAGGAAAATTTGTTATAATTTGTATTTTTTTGATTACTAGGAGCTTACACTCTAGTGAGGGAGACAGACATTAATCAAAGGTCACAGATAAATATAAATATAAATTTACAACTGTAATAAGTGTTATGACAGTGAGTCAATGCAATGAGTATATAAGCAGAGATTGACATGATAACTTAGTTGGGATCTTAAGAAGTCAGGGAAAGCTTCCCTGAAAGAATGATGACTGAGTGATGTAGTCATCAGCTAATCAAGGGAGCACAGATAAGAGCTAGAGCAGGCATAGAGAGAATTTCAGAAAGAGGAAATAGCATGTGCAAAGGCACTGTGTATGTTCTAGGAACAGAAAGAAAGCCAACATGGATGGTATGCGACAAGCCAGGGCCAGCACAGTGCTGTGATGGAGCTGGAGAGGGAGGAGTCATCACATCACTCAGGATCTTGTCGTTCATGGTAAGTTCATATTCATATATTCCACTGGCCATATCGGTTGGAGGATTCTGATCTTTATCTGGAGAACAATGGAAGTCATTAAAATATTTTAAGCAACAGAGTCACATAATAAAATTTACATTTTGAAAAAAGTCACCTGGTTTCAGGTTGGAAAATGTTTAAGTCAGGGGAAGGGTGGATGTGGGTAGCCTACTTCCAAGGCTACTACAGCATCTAGGAGAAAGATGGTGCTGGCTTAGATCAAGGTGCTGTCAGCGAAGCTAAAAAGAGAATGGATTTGCGAGCCCTACGGAGACAAGACTTGGAGACACGTTGGGTACTAGGGACAAGGAAGACTTTGAGATTCCTGGCTGTAGGGCTGGTGGTGGTACAATCCCAGGGTATTCTGGAAGAGGACCACTTTTAGAAGAATAATATGTTCAGTTTTGATTATGAATCTTAAACACTTTTCATTATTGGTCATTTATATTTCTTATATATACCACCTATTGTGCAATTTCCTTTGGCATTGCTTTTTCCTCTCATATAAAACCCCATTACTAGGGATAATAAACCTTTTTCATATATGTTGCAAATGTTTTTCTCAATTTGTCATTTCCTTTTTTGGTTATTTGCTTTTAATTTTATTATTTTCTGTAGAAGAATTGATATTTTATGAAATCTAAATATTATAAATTTGTGTATTGCCTTTTAATTTTTGAAATTAAGCTATGGACATCACAGAAAATTTAATTGTAATTACTAGTCAATCAGAATTTTCATCCCAAGATTCATATTTTAATCATCCTCTTTGTATAGATGGAAAAAAAGAGCTCACCTAAATGAAGATATGAATAACTTTGTATAAGAAGGTCTAGAAATTGAATTTTTATGACAGATGTCAACAATGTCATTTCTTCATGTGGTACTTAATATATATGGATCACTTAAGAATAAAAAATTTAAATCTCTTTTAGTCTTCCAAATCAGGCACTTACTAAATTCTTCAGAGTCTTAGTATCTGCTCTACAACCCCTGTCAAATACTGATATTTGAGAGAAGTGGTGTATATTCCACAGGTGATTCTGAAGGTCATATATGCCTTTTCATCTTTGCATCTCTAAGGCTTAACACGGTACCTGTTGAATGAATTAACAAAACATTTTCAATTAAAATACTTAGAAGTCTAGGTGCACTGGCTCACATCTGTAATCCCAGCACTTTGAGAGGCAGGAGGATTGCTTGAGCCCCAGAGTTCAAGACCAGCTTGGGCAACATAGTGAGATCTCATCTCTATAAAAAATATATAAAATTAGCCAGGAATAATGGCACGTGCCTGTAGCTCCAACTGCTTGGGAGGCTGAGGTGGGAGGATCACTTGAGCCCAGGAGGTTGAGGCTGCAGTGAGCCAAGATCAGGCTACTGCACTCCATCCTAGGTGACAAAGTGAGACCCTGTCTCAAAATAAAATAAAATAATAAAATACTTAGAATAAAATGTTTAGAATGGTTATATGTACAAACATCCTCTGACTTACAAGCTCTTGGCTTAATAATACTTACAAATGAATGACCACTACCACTTGCCCAAAGTCCTCCCATAGCTATCACTGATGTCCTGTTCTCCAGGAACCTTCCTCTGTCATTGACACCTGGATCCATGGAACCCTTCCCTACCATTGCTGTGGAGAGCACCAGGATCCTCTGTCTGTGTGCTCTCCACCTCCTTCCTTGCCTTGCTTTCGGACCTCTCAGGCCAGTGGCACCTATACCCCATTCCACCCTATTGCCAAATCTACAAGCTTCAGGACTCAAGAGTCTTAGGGCTTAGTACTCAGCATGTTAAGGTGGTGATGCTCAGGTCTTTCTTTCTGGAAATACTACAAACTACACTCAGGAATATTTCAGCCCCATGATAAATTAAATAAGATTTTGTGAGTTTGCTCAAGAATGTAGCCACCATTTATAACGCTCCTAAACATAGACTTAATAAAATACCTTCTGAAATTGGTGATTACTTGTAGAGAGAACATTAATATTTATGGTAAATTAATTTTTCTTTTTGCTTGACAAAATATTAAATCAGATGCACGTTTTTCCCTTTAATATTAAAGCCCGGTCCAATTGTAAGGATGAAAAGGTAACTGTTCCTTTCTGGGAATCCCTGCAGCTAACTCAAGGGATCTACCAGCAATGAAAGCAAGCAGCATTTCTTTCTCCTTCAAACACATGATGATATGATTTTGCTGTGTCCCCACCCACATCTCATTTTAGATTGTAGCTCCCATATTCCCACATGTTGTGGGAGGGACCTGGTGGAAGACAATTGAATCATGGGGGCGGTTTCCCCCATACTGTTCTTGTGGTGGTAAATAAGTCTCATGAGACCTGATGGTTTTATAAGGGGTTTCCCCTTTTTCTAGGCTCTCATTCTCTCTTGCCTGCCGCCATGTAAGACGTGCTTTTCACCTTCCACCATGATTGTGAGGCCTCCCCAGCCACATGGAACTGAGTCCATTAAACCTCTTTTTCTTTATAAATTCCCCAGTCTTAAGTGTGTCTTTATCAGCAGCATGAAGATGGACAAATACACATGGTTTGCCCAATCACTTCTATTTTGTTTGTGCATTAAAATCTTAAGCTTCTGAGGGGCATGGTCTGTACTTACAAAATAATACACTTTTTTGTCCTCCTCAAATAAAAAAAAATAACTGATCACAGGAGGAGAAACTCAGTTTTCCTCATTCTGAAATTCTTTAAAAATGTCTTTAGTGTTGGTTAAGACAGAACATTTTTGCAGAATAAATTTCCATGTGTGAGAAAAGTGGATCAGAGCAGTCAGTGCTCTAGAGAAGATGCCCAGATAGCTTTACTGGCCAAGAGGAAATTTTCATTTCCTTCTGTTCTTAAAACCAAAAGTTTCTTCTCCAAAAAGCAGGCCCAGGATTAGAGTTCTTGACTTTCAGCACCCACCTTACCCTTTAGCCAGAGGAGCTCAGCCAGCCATTTAGAGTGCATGCGTTATTATACCATGTGCAGGGACCCTAGAGTCTAAGCCCCACACATCAGAGTTGTAATCAGAGCAGTAGACATTACTTGTTTCAGTTTCACCCAAGTTCCTACAGATGAGGTATGTGTGTTGATCCTAGTTCTCTTTCCCACTTCCCTCTGCCTTCTATACCCAGCCACAGGTCAGAGCCATTTAAGATTGAGAGAGGTGAAGTTCGTTCTGTTTGGTTCTCGAATCCACTACTTAGTTCCAAGACAAAATCGCGTTTCTCCCAACCACTAAATTATTGAGTCTGTGGGTCTATCGGAATTTACCGTCAAACTGCAATTCATCTAAAAGTATACCTACTTCAAAAAGATTAGAAATAGCTTATCTTTTTCCACAGTAAATGGAAAGTAAAGGTTAAAATAGAAGACAGAATATCTAATAAGAATAAATTATTGAGTCCATGGGTCTACTGGAATTTGCCAACAAAACACAATTCTTTATCTAAAAGTATACCCACCTCCAAAAGTTAGAAACAGCTTATTTATTTTCACAGTAAATGGAAACTTAAGGCTTAAATATAAGACAGAAGATATAAAAAGAATACAAATAGATGTTTCCAGACACCTGGAGTAATGTAAGTATAATTGTTCACTTAGTCGTTCATGAACATTTTAATTGAGTGATCACTATATACCAGGCACAATGTTAAGTACTGTGTATTAGCAAAACAGACATGGTTCCTTCCTTCTTGGCTTTGAAACTACTTGCACCAGGAAGAGATACCTGACCTGGAGCATGATCAGAATAGTGATAGCCTCAAAGGCTCTGAGAATGGATTTGATCACCTGTGGGGTATTGGGGTGGTGACGGGGAGACAGAGAGGAAGAGGACAGAGAGAGGGAAGGAGAAAGAGACCATGAGAAAGGCGAAAAAGAGGGCTAGGACTGACAGGTGAGACTACTGTAATCTTTCGAGTTTGAGCAAATAGAGAGCCAGAAATGAAGCCTAATAAAGTACGAGACAAGTAAAAAGAAAACAAAGCAAATGTGGCTTTGCAGAATCCAATAAAGGAGCATGGTTTCAAGGAAAGAGTGGTCCGTGATAGCAAATGCTGCTAAGAGATAAAATAAAATGGAGGGCTTGTCTTAAGTATTTAAAGAAAAGAGGTTTAATGGAGAGGAAGGGCTGGGACCTGGTGTAACTGGAACCACATGGCAGGGGAGGCACTGCGAAGCCTGGAACCCTCGTTGCTCTTCTCCCACCACCGAGCTCTCTTCCACTCTTCATTCAGGTCAGGGCTTAGATATTGCTACTTGTGGGGAGACTCCCAAGCCACAAGTCTTGGCTAGGTGTCCCCCTGTATGCTTCTGTAAGCACTGTTTACTTCCCTTCATTGCAATTATATTTTTTCTTGATTGTAAACAGCAGCAACCATCTCTGATAAACAAGCAGAAGAGAATTTTTTGGAAGGCCGTTTGGGACTTTGCAGAATTTTAATGTAAGAACTAGGCTTAGAAAACAGGCCAAATCCAAAGAAGATCAAGCAATGGAGATACAGACTAGGTTACATCTCCAGGTGTGCTGGTGAGTTAACCAGGCGACCTCACCCAGCTCACAACTGGCCCCATCACCATTATTCCCAGATGCTGGGTGCCGCTGCCATCATACCACCAAGAGAATGAGTTCCAAACTGTCCCCTTCGGTTTATTAAGTTGTGGCAAAAAAAAAAAAGTACATATAAAAGAGGGGATTTGGCCAGGTGCAGTGGCTCACACCTGTAATCCCAACACTTTGGGAGGCCGAGGCAGGCTGGTTGCTTGAGCTTAGGAGTTTGAGACCAGCCTGGGCAACATGGTGAAACCCCATCTCTACTAAAAAGACAAAAATTACCCGCTTGGTGGCAGGCCCCTGTTGTCCCAGCTACTCGGGAGGCTGAGAGGGGAGATTTGCTTGAACCCAGGAGGTGGAGGTTGCAGTGAGCTGAGATCGTGCCATGGCACTCCAGCCTGGGCGACACAGCGAGACTCTGTTTCAAAAAAAAAAAAAAAATTAGCTGGGCCTAGTGGCACATGTCTGTAATCCCAGCTATTCGGGGGGATGAGGCAGGAGAATCGCTTGAACACAGGAGGCGGAGGTTGCAGTGAGCTGAGATCGAGCCATTGCACTCCAGCCTGGGCAACAGAGTGAGACCCTGTCTCAAAAAAGTAAAATAAAAATAATGAGGGGATTTAACATTTGGGTATAGTTTAAAGCATAGTGAGCACTTCTGTAGCTACTGCTAAGCTATTCTTTTGAAGCCCTTTAGTATTCTTATTATTTTCCCCTCATTGCCCTCATCTCATGGGTAGCTAAGTTTTCTGGATTTGCCCTAGTGTGTGTGTGTGTGTGTGTGTGTGACAAAGTCTCGTTCTTGTCGCCCAGGCTGGAGTGCAATGGTGTGATCATGGCTCACAGCAGCCTTGACCTCCTCTTGGTCTCAAGCGATCCTCCCACCTCAGCCTTCCAACTAGCTGGGACCACAGGCACCTGCCACCATGTGTGGCTAATGGTTTGTTTTTTTTTTTTTTCCAGCAGCAATGGGGTCTCCCTATGTTGCCCAGCTTGGTCTTGAACTCTTGGGCTCAAGTGATCCTCCCACCTCAACCTCCCAAAGTGCTGAGATCACAGTCATGAGCCACTGTGGCCAATCCCTGGATTTGCTTTTCTTTATAGTTTTATCACAGATTTGTGTCCCTAGCATTGTTACTTTTGCCTGTTTTTGTACTTTATATAAATAAAATCACACTGTATGCATTCATCTGTAACATGCTTTCTGCTCACTATGTATTTTCAATGTTGGTGTGAAATAACTGTTATTTGTTCACGTCCACTGCTTTATTGTATTAATATACCAGAACTACTTTATCCTGTCTACTGTTAATGAAGTAAGGAGTTTGTCTTTTTCCCCAGTCAACAATGCTGCTAATTATATACACACACCTCCTGGTGTACATATTAAATAATTCATTGAGGTCTATAGTGAAAGTAGAATTTCTTTTCTTTTTTTTTTTCTTTTTTTTTTGAGATAGAGTCTTGCTCTGTTGCCAGGCTGGAGGGCAATGGCGTGATTTCGGCTCACTGCAACCTCCGCCTCCTGGGTTCAGGGGATTCTCCTGCCTCAGCCTCTCAAGTAGCTGGGACTACAGGCGTGTGCCACCATGCTCAACTAATTGTTGTATTTTTAGTAGAGATGAGGTTTTACCATGTTGGCCAGAATGGTCTCGATCTCTTGACCTCGTGATCCACCCACCTTGGCCTCCCAAAGTGGTGGGATTACAGGCATGAGCCACTGCATCCGACCGAAAGTAGAATTTCTAAGTAATAAGGAATATGAATATTTAACTTTACTAGGTGACAGCAAATTATTTTCCAAAATGGCTGTAATAATTATATTCCCACCAGCACTGATGACTTTTTTCACTTTCCCACATCTCCATCAACATTGGGTAGTATCCAACTTTATTATCTTTGTCAAGCTAGTGGGTGCAACAGAATAGCTCAGTGTGGTCTTAAGTTAGGTTTCCCTGATTACTACCAAGTTTGAGTGTTTTCCTATGTTTATAAGCCAAACACATTTGCACTTCTATGAGATAACTGTTCATGTCTTTTACTCATTTCTCTATTGAGCTGTATATGTCTCTCCATGTACTTGGACCTCCTTAAAGTTCTTCAATAAAAACTTTAGTAATTCTGCACCAGGGACCTGCACATTTTTCTTACGTTTATTCCTGGGTGCTTTATATTATTTTATACTATTGAAACACTTTCTACTGTTGAATAGAAATGCACTTTTCTTTTTATATTGATATTACATCTAGAAATCTTGTTGAACTCATGGAATCTGATATTTTACCTGTAGATTCCATTTATCTGTAGATTATTTTGATTTTTCCATGTTGAAATTATATCATCTGTAAATGACTATTTCATTTATTCCTTTCCTAATTCTTTTTCTTGTTTCATTGTGCTGGCTAAGAATTTTAGCCAATACACTGTTGAATAGAAGTGGTGATTCTTCTATTCTGGAGCATTCTTATCTAGGACTTATGTCTCTTTCTCCCTTTTTTTTTCTTTAGGCATTTGGTACAGAATCAGAGTCCCAAATGGGCACATTTGCTTGGCCAAGCTTAAGTCACAGGCCTTTCTAACTGTCAAAGGAAAAAAAGAAGAAGAAGAAGAAGAAGGAAAACATACGCCATAGTATGATATAGGGCTCTTTCTCGAACTTTTCTAGGAATTTCTCCAAAATTAGAAGGGCATTCAAATGCCTGAGAATGGAGAGCAACTTGTAATTGCCTGTATACTTGCCTTTATGCACAGTAAGAGTCTATATAATCAAACTAATCTCCATGAATAACGTACCTATGGGAGAATTTATTCTTCATTTCAAATTGGAACTCTAAGAATATATCTCCCTTTACTGTGTACATAATATCAGAACTGGAGATTCTCCCTGTTCCAAATTATTTATGGAAGTTCCTATGGCCTACTGGGGAGTCTTTAAGAAGGGAAAACCTGGGGAATGAAGTACGGAGCATTCTAAAGAATGAGAATTTCTTGTCAGCATAAAACCTCTGAGGTGACTTTTCTGAGTCATATCCTCAGTTATTCCCTCCCTCTTCTTTCACAGGTTTATATTCTTATGTTTCCAATGTTATTATCTATAGCTGTATCCATTTTTTCTTCTGCCTAAGTTACTGCTAAGTAGATCGCAATCTCCCAGCTCCTCCTCTACTTTCACATCTGTGAAGAAGTTCATGTTCTTTTATGGTTTTCTAGAGGATTACTGCTAGCAATAATAAAAAGCAATTTAATAAAGAGCACTCTGCCACAAAATTGAGACACACGCACACAAACACACACACACACACACACACACACACAGAATTTAACATTTCTATGTAGACAGTCATGACAAAGTTTTTTTAAAATGACAAAAAATTGCAACATTTAAATGACAAAAGTTACTATCCATAATATACATATAGTTCTTATAAACTGATAAAAGAGCTATCTGATTTTTTAATGGGCCAAGGACATAAACAGTCAGAGAATAAACAATAAAAGTAAGATGTTCAACTTCATCTTTTAGGTTTAGTTATGAACTAAAACAAAAATTAAATATATTTTTTCGACCAATAAATTGGCCAAGGGGAAAAAGATCTTCAGTACATGGTGATGCTGAAGAGAGAATACAGGCTCTCTGTGCACTGTTGGTAGACGTAAACATTGATGTTCCTTGAGTAGAGTCTGACAGTATGTTGCCGAACCCTTTAACCATGTAAACTTTTTTTCTTATTTCATGAGAGTTTATTCTATTAAAAACAAAACAAAATAAGCTTTAAGAATGTAAGCTTTCTATATTCAATTATTAATAATTGATACTTCAACAAACCTAACATAGCATAAGATGTATCATTATTCTGTGTACTACTATGGAAGAAAAAAATGTCAAACTATAGCACAATCCTTTTTATCACTTAGAATTCTCTTAAAATGTTCTAACTGACATGTAATAATTATACATATTTATGGGGTACAGAGTGATATTTTGATACACATATGCAATGTGTAATGATCAAATCATGGTAACTTGCATATTCATCACCTCAAACATTTATCATTTCTTTGTGTTGGGAACATTTAAAATCCTCTCTTCTAGCTATGCGAAAATATAAAATAAATTACTGCTAACTATAGTCAGTCACCCCCCAGTGATATAGAACACTGAAACTTATTCCTTCTATCTAGCTGTAATTTTGTAACCCTTAACCACATGTTCCCTATCCCCCTGCCCCCACCCTCTAGTAATCACAATTCTACTCTATATTCCTATGAGCTCAACTTTTTTAGCTCCGACATATGTGTGAGAATGTGCCATGTTTATCTTTCTGTGCCTAACTTATTTCACTTAACATAATGTCCTCTAGTCTCATTTGTGTTGCCAAGAATGATAGGATTTCATTCTTGTTTATGGGTGAATTGTATTTTGTTTTCTACATATATCACATTTTCTTTATCCATTCATCCATTGATGAACACTTACATTGATTCCATATCTTAGCTACAATAATGCTGCAATAATCCTTTCATTTTGATAAATACCCAGTATTGGGAATACTGGATCATATGGTAGTTCTAATTTTAATATTCTGAGGAACCTCTATGTTGTTTTCCATAATGGCTGTACTAATTTACAATACCACCAACAGTAGATGAGTTTCCATTTCTCTGCATCCTCACAAGCATCTTTTGTCTTTTTGATAGTAGCTATTCTAACAAGGGCGATATGATATCATACTGTGGTTTGATTTGCATTTCCCTAATGATTACTAATATTGGGCTTTTTTTTTTTTTTTTTTTTTTTACAGACTTGGTGGCCATTTGTGTGTCTTCTTTTGAAAAATGTCTATTCAGGTTGTTTGCCCATTTTTTAAATCAGATCTTTTTCTGCTGTTGAGTTTCTCATATATTCTGAATCTCTTGTCAGATGAATAGTTTGCAAATATCTTCTCCCATTCCGCAGGTTGTCTCTTCACTCTGTTAATTGTTTCCTTTGCTATGCAGAAGCTTTTTAGTTTGATATAATCCCATTTGTATATTTTTGCATTTGTTGACTATGATTTTGAAGTCTTCCCCATAAAATCTTTGCCCAAATCCTTTCCTCTATGTTATCTTCTAGTAGTTTTACAGTTTTGAGTTTTACATTTAAGTCTTTAATCCATTTTGAGTTGATTTACGTATATGGTGGGAAATAGGGATCTAATTGCTTCTCAGCCTTTTGGCTAAGATCAAGTGGAGAAACAGGTATCTATAGTGAATTCTTCTTCATATGGATATTCTGTTTTCCCAGCACCATTCATTAAAGAGGATGTGCTTTCCCCAGTGTGTGTTCTTGGCACCTTTGTCAAAAATCAGTTGGCTGTGAATATCTGGATTTATTTCTGGGTTCTCTATTTTGTTCAATTCATCTATGTGTGTGTTTTTATACCAGTGCTATGCTGTTTTGGTTACTACAGCTTTGTAATATGTTTTGAATCAGGTAGCATGATGCCTCCAGTTTTGTTCTTTTTGGTCAGCATTGTTTCGGCTATTGTGAGTCTTTTGTGGTTCTATACAAATTTCAGAATTTTTTTCTATTTCTTCAAAGAATATAATTTGTACCTTGATAGAGATTGCATTAAATCTGTAGATTGTTCTGGGTAATATGGTCACTTTGACAATATTCATTCTTCCAATCTATGAACATGGGATGTCTTTCCATTTGTTTGTGTCTTCATCAATTTCTTTAATCAGTGTTTTATAGATTTTATTGTAAAGATCTTATGCCTCCTTGGTTAAATTTATCCCTAGATATTTAAATATTTTTGGCAGCTATTGTAAACGGGATTGCTTTCTTGATTTCTTTTTCAGCTAGTTTATTATTAGTGTACAAGAGTGCTATTGATTATTGTATGTTTGTTTTGTATTCTGCAAATTTGTTGAATTCATTTATCAGTTCTGAAAGTTTTTTTGTAAAGTATTTAGGTATTTTTATATATAAAATCATGTTATTTGCAAATAGTGATAATCTGACTTCTCTTTCAATTTGGATGCTATTTATTTCTTTCTCTGGCCTAATTGCTCTAGCTAGGATTTCTAGTACTATGTTGAATAAAAGTGGTGAAAATGGGCATCCTTGTCTTGTTTCAGTTCTTAGAGGAAAAGCTTTCAAGTTTTCCCCCATTCAATGTGATGTTAGCTGTGGGTTTGTAATTTATGGCCCTTATTTTATTGAGGTATGTTTCTTCTATACCTAATTTGTTAAGAGTTTTTATCATGAAGGAATGTTGAATTTTATCAAATATTTTTTCTGCATCTATTGATCATATGGATTTTGTTCTTCATTCTGTTAATGTGATGTATCACACAATGATTTGCATATGTTGAACCATCCTTGCATCACTGGGATAAATCCCACTTGATCATGATGTATAATCTTTTTGATGTGCTGTTAGATTTGGTTTGCTAGTATACATGGAGGGTTTTTGCACATGTGTTCATCAAGGATATTGGTCTGTAGTTTTCTTTTTTGTTGTGTCCTTGTCTGGTTTTGGTAATGTGGCCTCATAGCGTGCATCCTTTTTGACTCAGCACTTCCCCCTTCTAGGAGTTTACTCTAGGAATATATTCTAATAGGTAGGTAATACAATAACCACAGCAATGTTTACTGAAGTCTTGTTTATAATAGTAAAAGCTGGAATCCAACAATATAGATTGATTAAATAGTTTTCTACAGTTATACAACAGAATAATAAGCAGCCATTTAAAAGGAAAAATTGTCTGTGACAAACCATAAAGTGAAAGGAAGCAGAATGTATAAGAGCATTTACATCATTTATATAAAACTTACCATATGTACAAATACATATACGTCTACATATACAGATATGGCTATCAAAACGTTTACATTTTATTAACAAGCAGGTGGAAGGCATTGTGAGGTTATTGTTTATAATGTTATGTATAATTTTATATAGCCTTCCTACTGTTGTGATTTCCTTTTCCCCGTCACCTTGGTTCCTCAATTCTAATTGTCTTACTCCAATTTTTGTCTTCCCAGATATCTCTAGGTCACCACATTTAGCTTGACTTCTGTACACTATGAAGTGAACTAGCAAATGCTTCAAAGAAAGAAAGTAGCAAATAACATCAGGCTCACTTCTGTACATTCTCTGTCTCTCTAAGATCTTGTTCCTTCAAGTCCTGGCTGCCCTAGTTGTTTAGATGCCTTCAAACAGCTCCTCTTAATTTTTTAATCCAGATTTATAACTGCTTTCAACAGTAAGTGGTTCTGATACAAGCTGCTGTATCATAGCCAGAAGCAAAAGTCCAATTGTCTCATATTTAAGGGCATATTAATTATTGCTAAAATAGGAAATTATTTTGTAAGTAAAGAGATCATTTTTAACGTGTATAATTTTTAATATTACCTGTTTTGTGGGTATTTAAAATTTTTCCTTGAAGAAAGGTATACAATATTTTATAGAAGTTACTTAAAAGTATTAAATATAATCTTTTTTAAAATGCTGAAGATCATAATTTTATAAACCATATTCAAATTACTTTTTCACTCATCTAAATTTAATTCAAAATTGAATGTAACCCAAAAATATGCTTATTTTATTTTCTGATTATATTGCTGCATATTTGGGTATAATTTTATATTGCAAACAAGTTTCTTTACTACTGTATTCTGTGAATCAAGCATTAGAATAAGTGAAAAGATTGACGATTTGAATATCAGGTAAAACAAGCATAACAGAGATTTGAACTGGAAGTATAGATTTAGCATCATGAACCTAGGTGGTCAAGATCTGAAGCAATGGCAAATTCAGTAGATATTGTCAGATATGAAAATTTTGTGGGATTGGGACTGCTTCCCAAGCATTCACAAATAGGGAACTACTTGGGTCCTCCACATTTCATAGAAGCCTTCTACACATCCTTAGTCAGCTCTCCTTCTTATTTTCGAATTTTGGGTCCTCTATCTATTCATTTCTCCTCTTACATTCAGCATATGTCTTCTTGTTTCATAAGAAAAACAGAAGTCACCAGGTGTAGCTCCCACAAATTCCTGTCTCTACATCAACAACTAAACAATATAAAAAATCAGCTTTCTATCTTCACGCCCCACTCATATCTGTAAATTGGCCTTCATCCCCTAACTGGGCAATGACTCTGTCTATACTCTAGGTACCCTCTCTCCCATCTTCTTAGCGTACTTGTTTCCCCCATTAGGCTGGCATCCTCCTGCCTTTTTTCAACCCTGCTTTTATGTCTTTTTTTCCTTCACTGTATAAATATACTCCCCACCACTAGGCTGTTTAATCACAAATTTTCCTCTAGTCTGGTGTTTTTCAAATTTCATGCTTCTGCCCATGAGGGGGTTGTGAAATTAATGAGTCTGTTTCATAAAAATATATTAAGAAATGAATTAGTATGGAACCTATGATATCAGAATGCAACACGTATATTCCTAGCAGGAGCTGTCCACATTGCCACAAATCCTGCAGACAACTGAGTTGAGTGACAGCTGGAGAATGGAAGGTAATGAATATATGCATTGGCTGGGAACTGCCAGCCAGTCACTCCTCTGCTCACTGGTGTCTCAGCTGATTTTTTGGAATTGATCATAATTGTATCAGGAGAGTTCATGTTTTATAGTTTCATTTTATGTCAATGTAATTTATAGCTAATTATAAAGTGAGGTTTAGAAGAACTTTATCTAGTCTTGGCAAAGGCAGCAAGACTTTCCACCAAGGTTTGGCTATGAGTTAGAAGCTTTCAATGTGCTTTTTGAATTAGGCATAACCGTCAGGCATTTTTCAACTTTGTGATAATTGTACATTTTAATCAAAGTTATACCAACTATCCTTACACAGCTTATTTTATTATTAGAAGAAATAAAAACAATCATGTGAAAAACACAGAGGCATGTTCTGGCAGAACTGCCAGATTTGGACATGTATAGAGTGACAACATTAAGAAAAATGTCTTTTTAAATTAATAAATTCTATTATTTGAACTATAAGCCAAAGAAGTGCAAATCATTTTAATAATGATAAAGTATAGCTTGTCAATTACTCAAAACTCACTGAAAATGTGTTATTTGTAATGACATTCTTGTAAATAAAAGCTTAAGATCTTCCAAAAAAATCATTTGAAATACAGCAAGCCAAATTTGTTCATAAGGCCTTCAAATATTTTCAAAGAAAAAAACATGTAAATTTGTCAACATTATTTCACATTGGTTTTAATGAAAAATCATTACTATCATAATTAGTCACATATATGCAGCAAAAGGAAAAAATTAAACAGCTCCTAAAAAAGTTGTTCTCAGCATACATGGTTATAGTGAATATGATTCTTGATAAATCAGCAGAGAAATTTAAAATTATACTTCTAAGTCATAACATATTATAGTTCTAAAGAATATACAGAATAGAATTTATAGTTATTAGGCACATACAGGCAGACACAGGTTGTATAATTCCACTTAATGAGAACACTAATATTTCACATTACTTAGACTTTCAGTTTATGCCAAATACGTATGAAAATATGATTTTTATAAAGAATTTATTGTGTTGTTTCCATTTAACTTAACACAAAACTACTTGAGAAACATAAATTCAACTGGAAAATTGTAATGGAATTGTGAGTGATTCAGAAGTAAATATGACCAGGAGACATAGAAAGATAATTTAAAATATTGTTAGAAGCTACTCTGTACATTATTTAAAATCTGTGTTTTATACATTACAAAGATTTTGCATCCTAACAATTGTACTGAATCTTTTGGACTTGAAAACAAAAGCAGTGATAGTTGTTTAATTTTATTAAGGGAACCTTCACTTTTTGATATGTTTTGTTCGGAAATTGGATCTGTGGCTGAGACTAATGATTCTCCCTCCCTATGCCATAGGAACAGAGCTGCGATTACTCAGGTATATCTCTGCAACTCTGTCTTCACCAATGCAATATATGAGATTTGTGTAACTTCTGCCTCTGAGGCATGGACTCCTCTACTCTCTTTTCCTCTTCCTATGGGCCAGAACACAATGTGCCTGGGACATATCTTTGAGACACACAAATGAGAACAACCCCCTACGGGATGAGGAAACAGTAACATTTAAGGTACATGGTCACTTAGTGATCTCCTGGGACTTGCTGCACCAACCTCAACCACTGACTCAGGGTTTAATTGAAGAGAGAAGTAAGTGTCTGTGCTTTGTAAACCACTGCATTGTTGGGTCTTTGTTAAAACAACTTAGCCTTTCTATCAAATAACATGTACATGTTGCATCATACTGAAGTTATTGATTGTTACGAGGAAAGTACTGATTAAATTATATGAACTCAGGAACGGGATTCATATTTTCCTATTTGAAAAGCAATCTCATTTGGCACTTTGAAGATGATATTTCACCAGAAGAATCTGCATATAGGACTAATTTTTTTGACATTTTAAACTAACTGAATTTGGATCTACAGGGAAAAAGTAACAATATATTTCAAGATGTTTAATACATCCAACACTAACAAATACATTTTAAGTAATCACTGTGGTTACTATGTGTGCACAATTTTGTAACACATAAAGAGAAAATGAAGACATTTTGAATAGAAAAATGATATTAGTTATGTCTCTATTATAAACTTTAATAATTTCAAAAAGAGAAATTTGAAATATTGAGGAAAAAATTGATAAAAGATCTGTTTTCCAAAATCCTGAATCCATATTAAAGTTGATACTCAAAGAAGAAAGCTAATCTCTAATACTTTATATACATTGAAGAATGATTATGTTTCTAGCCATTTTAGATTAAGATTAAAGAAGACTTTCCATTGCTAAACAGAGTTCACTGTTGTTATTAATAGCATTCACAGCAACTTATCTGTGTGAGCCAGAATTTTTAAGCAACAAAACTAAAAACATTGGAAAGAAATAGGCATCACAGAGCAAACCACTGTGATTGTCCTCATGCCCACAGCCTAGAATGAATTTAGGAACAGGCAAGTATGCCTGCTGCAGTGAATGAAATCATACTTAGTAGTAACTACTCTAGTTAACAGTAAGTACTGTTTTATACCTAAAACTGTTGTTTCAGTTTTTTAACATATCTATACATGTATGTATATACTGGATGATAATGCAAAGCATATTTTCTACTGTGAGTTATAGAACAAAAAGTAGAAAAGTGTTTACTTTCCTTCATAGCCATCGACTGGGTTGTTTATCCGTGTGATTTCACCAGCTCTTAATCCACTGCAACCAGGCTGCAGTCATCATTTCTCCCGGGTCTGGCTTCCACGGGATCCTAACTCTCTCACATCCATTATATCATTTTCTGTGTTTATCTTTGTCCTTTCTCTGGATGTTGACCTTGTTGCCTGGATACTACTTTTATTTCATTTTTGTGCCACTTTTTTAAAAAAATAACACTTGTGATTATAAAAGTAAAAATATTTAATAAAAATAATCTCACCTATAAGCCCATCAAAGATAATCACTTAATATTTTGTATGTACTTTTGATAGACATGTATGTACATATATGTATGTATTTTTGAACTTATATATACATCTACATCAAATATTTAAATAATAAAATTGGAATCATGTAGTATACAAAAGTACATAGCATTTTACAATTTGCTTACTTAAGTATATAGTATAAGCCACTTTTCTTTTTTTTTTTTCTTTCTTTCGTTTTTTTTTTGAGACAGCGTCTTGCTCTGTCGCCCAGGCTGGAGCGCAGTGGCGTGATCTCAGCTCACTGCAACCTCTGCCTCAGGGTTCAAGCACTTCTTGTGCCTCAGCCTCTCAAGTAGCTGGGATTACAGGCGTGTGCCACCACAGCCGGCTAATTTTTGTATTTTTAGTAGAGGCTGGGGGGTCTCACCATGTTGGCCAGGCTGGTCTCCAACTCCTGACCTCAGGCGATCCACATGCCTTGGCATCTCAAAGTGCTGAGATTACAGGTGTGAGCCACTGCCCACGACACCACTTTTCATATTATTGAATATTTCTCTCCTACATTATTCTTTTTAAATTAAAAACTACTAAATTCTTTTTAGTAGAGATGAGGTCTTGCCATGTTGCCCAGGCTGCTCTCAAACTCCTCAGCTCAACCAATCTGCCTGCCTCAGCCTCCGAAAGTGCTGCGATTACAGGCATGAGCCAACATGCCTAGCGCCCCACATTATTCTCAAAGGCTATATGATGTTTTATGAATATATCATGGGTTATCTATCCATATCCTTGTTGCATATTTAGTTTTCTCTTTTTTTAGAATTGAAAGACACACTGAAATCCTTGTAGAAAAATCCTTATCCATTTCCATAATCACTTTCTTAGGATGAATTCCCAGAAGTGGAATTGTTAGGTCAAAGCTATACCTATGCTACAAACACATCCAGGCTCCCTCCCTCTAGGAATGTAGTACCAAGTTACACTCTGACCAGCACCCAAGACATGAGAGGACCTTGTTGTTCAGCTCCTTCGATAACATTTAAAAAATCTCTCAGTCAATTTGATTAATAGAAAATAGCATCTTATTTAAAAGTTTGTTCTCTTTATTAGGCACTTGAACATTTTTATAAGTTTATGGGGTCCTATGTATTCCCTCCTCTGTAAACTGACTTTATTATATATTGGCTTTTTTAAAAAAGAAGGAGCATTTGTTTTTTAATTCTGTGTTAAAGCTTTTTTTTTTTTAACAAAGCTATTCAAACTTTATATGTCTGACATTATTATAAACATTTTCCTAGTTTGCAGCTTAAGCGAAATTGTTTTTAATTGTAAAAATAGTAAATACTTTAAAATAGATTCAAAAATATAAATCCACACATAATTAAGAGTTAAGAGTTATCATCTTTTCTCCCTTCAATCCATCCCTCAGAGTATCATTTGCTTTTTAATTTTGTATGAAACTTTTGACATAAAGGTCTTAAATATTCAAATAGTCAAATCTATTGACCTTGTTTCCTTCAGTTTCTGCCTTAGTTTGTTAGAAATAATCTTAATGCATTAAGATAAGTATATTCACTTATACTTTCTTCTAAACTTTTCATCATTTAATTCTTAAATTTAATTCTTTAATACATTCGTAATTTATTTTGCTACATGATATAAAGTTGTGATCCATATATTTTCCCAGTTAACAATTTTCTTTAACCCAAGTACATTATCTGCTGCAGCGTTTTTACTTTTTTTTTTTCTTTTTAAACCTTTCTTTAAATGATGGCTTCACTGGGCGTGAGGGTAGTGGTAGAAGGATCCTTAGGGGCTGGGACTTTGTAGGTTTTGCCTCCTCAGTACCAAGAGCACCGAAGGAGTAGTCTAACATCCCCATGTGTTGGACACCCTCCAGTGGCACTCCCTCCCCTCGCTGACCCCCCACACTTCGGATTCCGGACTGCTCCTCTCAGCCTCCTCCCTGGGCCCTTGCTCCTGTACCCATCATTTGAGAATTAGGGGGGCCGTCACTCCCTTTCTTGTGCAACCTTTGTCAAACTCGAGGCATCAACAACTCCCTATATTTACCACCCTTCAAATACTGGCATCCCTCCCAGAGCTCTATTCTGAGTTCCTGTCCATAAAAAAACATCTACAAGTATCTCATTATCATTTCAATCTGAACATGTTCAAAACTGAACTCATATATCCTCCCTAATCCAAACCCTTTTTATCTTCTCTTCTTTAAAGAATGGGGCCACCATCCTCCTAATTTCCTAAACAAGAAACCTGGAAGCCATCCCATATACACCGTCTCTTCCTATTCTGTCATTAAATCCTATTGCTTTTACCCTTCAATATCTCTTGACATACTTTCTCCTTTATTCCCCTCCTACCCACCCTTGGCCTAATTGGTTTCTAGATTCCTGCAGAACCTTTGTTCTCCCAGCTGCCAGTCTGCCCCTCTGCAGTCCATCATCCTCACTTCCACTACAGGAACATTTTCAAAGAAAAAGGAAACACGGGGTGCCCTGTCACACTGCCTTCCCCACCGCCCGTGTGAGCCTCCTGGGGCTCCCCCTTTTCACCCCAATGAGAAGCCCTCTGCTGCGGCGGCTCTTGTGCACCACAGTTTTCACAGGGCAGCAATTCAGCGCAAGAGAGGATGGGAAGGGGAGGAGAGAGAGGTTTTTAGAAGGGGCTTTGGATTCAGGACGTGTTTGGAGTCTAACTCTTGTTGGTCTAGGAAGTAACTCAGCCTCTCTGGGCCTGGTTTCCTTGGGCGTATCAAGCTCTACCCCAGCCCCACCGCAGCCCACCGCCCGCCGCGTGTTGAAAGCTTGACTGGAGGTTCCCTGCAGGCAGGGGCACAGTGTGTGCAACGCTGCATCGCCCGAGCCTGGCACAGGGAGTGGCCCGAAAAAGCTGTTAGTGACTGAACGCAAGAATTTTCTGGTTAGCAGACGACGGGATGCAGCGGGCGCGGCGCCTGCACCACGCTGGGGGTCCCGGTGTCCGGGCTGGGCCGCTCCGACTCCGCCCGCGGCCACCGTCGGCTCAGGGGGTGCGATGACCGCGGCAAGGCCCCTCCCCGCCTGCCTCCCACCGCCCGCCGCCGACCAGGCGCTCCCTCCCGGCGGCTGGCGAGCCAGCTCCGGACATCCGTCCCCACCTTTCCGCTAAGCGCGGCGCCCGCGGGGCCTGCCTCGGCGGTCAGGTCAGCGGCCTCCAGCCTCGCTCTCCAGCCCCAGCCCACAGCCGCCGCCAAGCGGAGCGCACCTGACCCAGGCGGGCGGGGCGGCGGGCGGGGCGCGGGGCTGACGTGGCCCGCGGCATGGAGCGGGCGTGATTCATCAGCAGCCGCGCCGGGGCGGCATGGGGGCGCGCGCGGCGGCCGCCTAGGCGCCCAGGGCCAGGCAGCGGCGGCGTCCCCGGCCCGGCTCGCCTGCGCGTCTCTCCCTGTGGGCGGCGGCCCGGCGCCTGGAAGGTCAAGATGGAAGAAATCCTGAGGAAGCTGCAGAAGGAGGCGTCCGGGAGCAAGTACAAAGCCATCAAGGAGAGCTGCACCTGGGCCCTGGGTAAGCGCCCGGCACCTGCTCGCCGCGGCGGGAGGGCCGCGCGGCCGGGGCTGAACCCGCGCCTCTGCGCGTGGGGCTTTCGCGGAGCGTCGGTCATGGGTGCCGTTCGCGCGATTGCGAGAGTCGCCTCGGGAAATTGATGTGGGATTTGAGAGTCTTGGCTCGGGCGTGGACATCAGCCGCCTCCCCTTCAGTCTCTTTCACTCTCTGAAACCTTCCTCGGGAATCGCTGTCCTCTCTGCCTGGCGGCCCCCTTCTCCCGGTCCCGGCACTGGGGACGATGCTTCCCCATCGCCGAGTTAGGCAGGACCCGGAGCCGGTGCGAATCCTGGGGCCTGACAGCGAAGCGCCTCTGGGGAAAAGGGAAGTTAAACCAACAACCCCGATGTCGAATCCTTGGCGAGTGGAACCAGGAAGGAAAGGCTTGTTTAATTTGATTTTCCTGATAGAGGTCAGCTTGCTAAGTGTTAGCTTTCATGGTTATTGCACATGAAAAATAACATACGGACGGGGATCATGTTACCTCTGCAATTCTGTTGTGGTCTGCCCTTCAGACAGGTGGGATTTTAGGGTTGTGAGCTGTGCTAGCATTGAAGTAAGTTCCAGGGAGCAAATTTGTGTTTCTCATCAGACTGGGGTTGCAGAACTCAGCAGCGGAAAAAAACGGAAAGACATTTCAATTAGGCGGGGTTTGGGCAATCAAAATGGTCAGGATGGTAATGCAAATAGATCAGAAGCATACTGTGGGTGATGGTGATGCTTTTTAGAAACGAAAGGCCAAGAAGAAGTCACCGCAGCTAGCTCTGTGGGCTTCTAGAACGCTCTGCCTTGCAAGAGCCTGATGTGATGCCTCAGTTGCCACTCAGTTGAAAAATGAAATTGACTCCCTTTCCCTCGCAACCAAGAACCATCACTGTCTGTCATGACACTGTGTGTGCTTTGATGCAGCCTGAGATAGAGAAGAGCCTTTAGCAGGCTTTCCACTAAATGTAAAATTTTGAGAGCGGTTTAGGTGACTCAATATGTAGATGGTCTTAATTCACATGTTTGGGTGTGTGTACAGATAATTACAGCAGCATCTTTTTTTAACCTGTGCCTATCATCACAAAATTGTCTAGAATATTGTCTAGGAAGTTTGTCTTGTAGGTAGAACAAGCACTTGACCATTTTAGCTTACTGTTAAAGAAAAATGGACCAGAAATCTGAGAGAGCAGCAAGGCTCTTAAAGCCACAGTTGCCATTGTCATTCAGCAGAGTGATTCGAAGCTAGATTCCAAAATGCCTCTAATGAAGGGTCACAGATGGCTGGGTAACATGATAAAGCAGGGCCCAATTGTGCTTTAAATAAGCCATTCCTAGTATTCGTTATTATTTTGCTGCAAATTAAGCAGATTTAGATAAACAGGGAGGAGGAGATTAATCTAGTATTTTAATAAGTTTGAATACTGACGTCAACATCTTATTAAGTTAAACCACAACGTTGTTGAGTTTAAGTCCTTTAAAGCCATTGGGGAGGCTGAGCATTGAGGCAGGTAGATTATTCGAGTCAAGTCTGAAAGAAACTAGCCTGAGTGGATGTGCTTCCTTTCCCGGTGATTGTTCTGTAATTAGCAAGACAAGACAGAAGTGCATGAAATAGTTAAATAATAGTGCAGGGCATTCATTGTGCAGTTGGATTGAACAAACCAGGAAAACAAGTCAAAGAAGGGAGGATAAATGTGGGGTCCATGGATTGGGGGAGAATTGGTGTGAGCTGGTGGGGCTTTTGAAGTAGATTTCACTTGAAGAATGGGGAAGCTATGGGTTCCTTCTTTCCTTTGCTTCTTTATTTAGGAAACATTCATTAAGACCACCCTGGTAATGAGCAGTGGGATATATGGATGAATAAAATGTCCCCTATAAGGAATTTGTTAGAAGGGCATGCTGGAGACATGAACAGAGGCCTGTAGAGATAGGTTTTCCTGTTGTCTTTCCCACTCCAGTCCATTTCCACTGCCCATCACTGTTTAGATTACAAAACACCTGTCACTCTTCAACCCCCATAATTTATTTCTAGATTAATGTGTAAATTCCTCAGAATGCTCTTCAGAATCTAGCCCCAGCCTCTGTTCTTGTCACTCCCCAACCAAGATTCAACAATCTAGTAGCAGTCAGCTGAGGCACTTTGTTGAACATGCTGTGCGGCACACTTCTCTCTTTGCCTTTGCTCTTGCTAGTCCTTCTGTAGGGAATTCCCTTTTCAGGCTCAGCAAGGTCCATCTTGTTTAGGAAACATTCCCTAAGCTCCTCAATGGGATAAGTTGTTTGTCTGGGTTCAGATCCTTGCCTTGATGACTCTCTTAGAGTACCTACTGTTTTGGATAATAGTTGATTGTGTGCACCGGTAGGCTCTTAGGGGCTGTGTAATTGACAAATACGTTGGGTGCAAGAGACACAAAAGCTAGTTTAAGCTGACTTATACGAAACGGGATTTATTTACTCCTTTAACTAAAATACCCCTTACAAGAATAGCTGTGATTTAAGAATTAGACACTGTTTCAGGGATCTTGTCCTGCTCTTTGTGGGTTGACTGACGTGCTCTGCGTGGGTCTCCACAGTTTTGGGCTCATGAATCAACACATTTAGACCATCTCATGAAAAGAGGCAACAATAAACTTAGACCATCTCAGGATAACAGGTCTCATCCCCCACTTAGACCATCATGGGAGGGGGAGGTCAACCCCTACTTAAGTCATCATGGGAAAGGGGGTTTGCCTCTCACTTAGACCCTCATGAAAGAGAGGGGTCATTCACCACTGAGACCCTCATGGAGAGAGGGGTCATCCCCCACTTAGACCCTCATAGGAGCAAGGGGCCATCCCCTACTTAGACTATCATGGAGAGAGGGGTCATCCTCACTTAGACCCTCATGGGAGAGAGGGGGCATCCCCCACTGAGACCCTCATAAGAGAGAGAGGTCATCCCCCTCTGAGACCCTCATGAGAGAGAGGGGGAATCCCCTACTGAGACCCTCGTGGGAGAGAGATCATCCTTTGCTTAGACCCTCATGAGAGAGAGGGGCCATCCCACACTGAGACCCTCATAGGAGAGAGGGGTCATCCCCCTCCGAGACCCTCATGAGAGAGAGGGCATCCCCCACTTAGACCCTCATGGGAGAGAGGGGATATCCCCCTCTGAGACCCTTATGGGAGAGAGATCATCCTTGATTTAGACCCTCATAAGAGAGAGGGGCATCCCACACTGAGACCCTCATGAGAGAGAGGGATCATCCCCCTCTGAGACCCTCATAGGAGCAAGGGGTCTTCCCCTACTTAGACCATCATGGGAGAGAGGGGTCATCCTCACTTAGACGCTCATAGGAGAGAGGTTCATTCCCCACTGAGACCCTCATGGGAGAGAGGGGGTCATCCCCCTCTGAGACCCACATGGGGGAGAGGGGGCATCTCCCTCTGAGACCCTCATGAGAGAGAGGGGTCATCCCTTATTGAGACTGAGACCCTCATGGGAGAGAGGGGTCATTCCCCACTGAGACCCTCATGGGAAAGAGGGGTCATCTCCCTCTGAGACCCTCATGGGAGAGGGGTCATCCCTTACTTAGACCCTCAGGAGAGAGAGGGTCATTCCCCACTGAGACACTCATGAGAGACAGGGGTCATCCCTCACTAAGACTGAGACCCCCATGGGAGAGAGGGGTCATCCGACTCTGAGACCCTCAAGGAGAGAGGCATCATTCCTCACTGAGATCATTTTGAGATAGGTGATCATCACCATATTTAGACCATATCAAGAGAGCTGGACTGCTCCAGTCACTCCTGCTTGATCCTTGGTTTCCCTTGTTCTCTTTGTCCTGAGGGTTCATGTGAGTATCCTTGAACCAGTCCTCTAGTCAAAGAATGGAATAGAATAACTGGTTTAGGCCTAGGCTACAAGTTCCACTGAAATCCAGAGCTGGGGAAAAATGGTTTCCTGGAAGTAAAATTAAGATGCTTCTTCAGAAGCCAGGGGAATGGATACTGGTCAATCAAAACAATACATGTCAACAGTGTAGTGAGCTCTTTAGCACAGGGACTGCCGTTTATGCTTCTTTGGTTGCTTCTGCACCTATAGTGGAAGGCAGATGTTCAATAAGTAAATCAATACTTTACTTGTTTGAGTTTTAAATAATATTCATCTTTTTCTATTTATAAGAGTTATATATGTTCACTTTAGAATGTTGCAAATAATGGAACAACATAAAGAAAAAATTAAAATAATCTGCAGTCTCCCTATCCAGAGATAACACTGTTGACATTTTTGAGTCTTTCCCTTTGCAAAAGGTCATACCACGTATGGCATATTGTCATGTGTTTTTTAACTTTAGCATCTTCTTCTACTCTGTCTACTTTGTCATGACACTTCTCTGAAAATCAGTGTTAATGGCTGCAGAATAACTAATAAGGCATATGTATGTATCTTCTCTTCATTTAGTGTTATCTGGTTGGTTGTTTTTGTTGGTGAGGAATGGCCTGGCCAGGGAGTAGAAAGGAATGAATTGGATGAAGGGTTGGCTTGGGGAAAGGCAGAAAGAACTTCAGGAACTGGCAGTCCTGGGGGCTTGTGAGCTAGGCTGTGGTGGGATGAAATAGAATTGCAGAACAGGAGAGCTGGAAGCAACCAAGTCCTACTTTTAGTATTTTATATCTATCAGGGGCCTTATGCAGAATGAATGTGGAAAATGGAGGAGCGGGGAAAGAAACTAGAGGCACGAAGGCCAAGTAGGGGAAGAGGGAACATCTATCCAACCAGCACCCTTCTCTCTATCTACCCACCTGCTTTTTCTTCCAGCCACAGGTTATTACTTCACAGCCAAACTTCTTAAAAAGTATAGAAATTGTATCTGTGTTCTCACCTTCTACTCTGCCTTCATCTTGCTGTCATCTGCCTTTCACCTCCATCATCCCACCAACTCACAGTTACTGAAGAACAGTAACCTACAGCCATTTGGCTGGCAGACCATTCTCATTCCCATCTCACAGGTCCTCCTGGTGACACTGGACACAACTGGGCACCTGCTTTACCTTGACTTCTATGATCACACCCTACCAGCTCCATCTTGGTTCTTGAGCCACTCTGTCTCCCTTGCTAGCGCCAGATTCTCTCCCCAGCTGTAAATATTTGAGTTTCTCAAGGGTTAGCTTTGAGCCCTCATCTCTTACTCCCAGCTCTTCTGGAGTTGAACACACACATACCCACAGCTTCGGCTCCATTTCTGAGAATGTGATGCCCGCATTTATATCACTAGTCGACACCAGTGCTCTGAAACCCACACCCCGCAACTTAGCTACCTACTGAACATCTCCACCTCAATGGCTCGCAGGCACTCAGCTCAACAAGGCTCAAAGTGACCGTGTGCTCTTCCCCACCTCTACCTCACTGCCAAACCTCACTCACTTCTAGTGTTTCTAAATGTTCAGTTGATGTCATCACCTGTCCAGTTGCATTAACCTGACATCTAGAGTCATCCTTGATACATTTCTGTAATTTGCCATCTTACCTAGTCCGTCACCCAAGCTGTGCTCATTTTTACCTCCTAAATATATGTCAAGCCCGTTCACATCTTTCTACCTCTGTTGCCAGCTCTCCAGAATAAGCTGCCTTCTCTTTTTTATCTGAACTTCTGCAACACCCTCCTAACTGCTCCTTCCTTGTCTGCTCTAGTTCTTTTTCCCAAGTAGTGTCACCTTGGAAACCCCAATCTTTTCATGACATGCCATGTTAAAACACTGAATAGCATCCCATTAGGATAAAAACAAAAGTCCTTGGTGTGTTCTGTCCAGCCTTACATGGCCTGGCTCCTACCTGCCCCACAGCCTTGTCCTATACCACCCTCATGAGAGAGAGGGGCATCCCACACTGAGACCCTCATGAGAGAGAGGGGTCATCACCCTCTGAGATGCTCATGAGAGAGAGGGGTCCTTGCTTTCTGAATTTCAGCCACACTGATCTTCTTTCAGTTACTCAGCTACACTGTGCTCCCTCTTACTTCATTAATTCAGCAAATATTTAGTGAGTACCTACTATGTGCCAGGTGTTAGGGATAACATGGTGAGCAAAACAGGCAAAAAGATCCAAGAGATTACAGACTCTTGGAGAGATGACAGCCAGTAATCAAGATAAATAAATAAAATATACATGACAGCAAAGAGAGTGATAAGAGCTAAGAAAGGGAAAACATAAAATGCTGAAGAAGATAGGAGGTGCTTGGAGTAAAGGGGGAGTTGCCATTTAAATAGGGTATTCACGGAAAACCTTACTAAAAGGGAGGCTCCTAGTTGGGAAAACATCTGATGGCTTTGGGAAAGAGCAAGGAGCCAGGGGGCTGGAGTGAGGGGAGAGAGGTAGGAAGTGAGGACCAGATCATGCAAGTCCTTGTTGGGCTCTCTAAGGATGAGATGGGGAGTCATTTGGGGTGGATGAAATGCTCTCATTTGGGTCTTGACAGGGTCTCTCAGGCTACTGTGTTAAGCAGAGACTGCAGCTTCAGGGGCAAGCCCAAAAGCCAAAAGCCCAGGACAGAGGCTGGTATAGTCATCCAGGTGAGAGAAGGTGGCAGCTTGGACCCAAGTGGCAGGACAGAGTCAGGGAAGATGTTGGGATTCTCCAAGCATTTCAAACTTATTATTCCCTCCACTCGGAGTGACCCCTCCTTATCTACTTCAAATAAATCATTTGTGGTCTCATTACCCCTAGCAGGAAGCCCTGACCTCACAGTCCACAGTAGGACCTCCTGTTCCACTTTTGCCTAATTCCCTGTATTTTCCTTCTTGGCGTTTATCATGCTTCGAAATGAGAATGTGCACTCCATGAATTCACGGATTGTGTCTGTTCTCACCACTGGGTCCCTAGCCCAGGACCTGGTCCAGTATTTAGTGAGAGAATCAAAGAAGGGAGACAGGAATTGGCACTGGCATCTAAGGACTGTGTCAGGCCCTTTGTGATCATGATCCTATCAGCTCCTCATAAGCATCCCGGGAGGAAGGTGTCATTGTCTTCTTTCTAAAGATGAAGGAACTGAAATTTACAGAGGATAAGTGACCTGCCCCCATCCCACAGTGTCACAAGCTGGAGCGGAGCTGGGACTGGAACCTGGTTCTCTTTGCCTTCCTTCTTGATGCTTCCATGGTGCCCTCTCCCCAGCTACATTCTGTCCTGGTTGCTTACAGCAAAGCTGCAGGCCATTTTTCCCTTGACCTTAGGATGCTCTTCACCTTGGGTTCCACACTTATCCCATGTGCCTGGGAGTCTCACTGCACTTAGAGGCGTAGTTTCATGGTGGCTGCTGTGTGATGGCCCTTTCTCTTTTCCTTTTCTTCTAGCTTGCTCTTAGCCTTATAGAGCTGGGCACTGTTACCCAGCCTTGATTGACTATATATCCCTCTGTCCTGTGGGAAAACCATGCTGATCTGGTTGTTCACTGTCACTGCCTTTCCTTGGGGAGCAGCACCAGCTCGTCCTGGGTGCCAGTCCCTGCTGTGCTAACTGGTGAGCTGTGCTGGCCTGTGTGGCCTTTGAGCTGCTTCCTGTACCTGCATCGCAGGGCTTCCCTTTCTTGTCATCCTGTCTCATCTTAAGCATTGACTTCAGTCCTTCATCTTCCTCCATTGGCCTTGTCTTCACAGTACCAAGAACCCTGCTGAACTCATCTTTCTGTTCTGCTGATTAATTGTCTTTCTGAAATCCACTCTTTTGCCCCACTGGACACATCAACCCCAGATCCTACCAGGCCTGTTCTTAGCCTTGAGTCTCTGATATATATATATTTCATGTTTGTTATTCTCTCTGATCTCTGAGCAAGGTAGGAAGAGACGTTTCTCCTTCCCCAGTGAAAATAATTCAGATAGACAGGGCTAGTTGACTCTAAGGAGTGAAGAAAGGGGTTAACACATTTGAGCTGCAAGACTGGAGACAAGTTGGAAGGATTGAAATAGTACAGTTTTTGGGGGAAGAGACTGGTGAGCTTTTCATTGTCTCTAAAATTGGAGGCAGCAATAGTGTTAAAAATCCACAAACAATGGCAAAGTATTGAACATCCAGGTTGGATTAACGAGATTTGGATGTGAGCCTTCCAATCGATATCCTAACTATACTGTGATTTTTTTTTTAAAGTTTAATCTACCATGTCACAAATGTGTATGAGAATAATGAGATGTTGTGTAAGTCCTTTGTGAACTTGAAAGTCTTTCACAAGTATGAATTATTGTGTAAGGATATTGAAACAGTATTTTCAAGGAAACAGCTTTTCTTTCTCTATTTTTATTACAAGAATATAATATCTTAGTCAGTTGTAATTAGATTCAGTGGTTCAGATTAGGAATTTAACTATTCGTTGTTTATCTGTATAGGGAAATGTGCCCTAATTTTTAACTTTTCCCTCCTAGTTTGCAAGGTCCAGGGAAATCTCTGGGGCTCTCAAGGGAAAAGGATTTTAAAATATGAAGGACTTGCATGCAGATAATTGAGAATTGACTAGTTTATAGTTAGAGGAATTCCTGGGGAAAAGAGAAACTAACAGAGAAATTCATGTACAATGTATATTCTCAGTGTTTAAATATTTATTTTTAACTTTGTAATTTTTCTTTTGCAGAAACTCTAGGTGGTCTGGATACCATTGTCAAGATCCCTCCACATGTACTGAGGTAGGAGATGGACATTGTATAATATCACAGAAGTCAATATTACCCGCTGAAGGCCCAGATAACCACATTGGTTTACAGCGTGTCTTAGTTTGTTTTGTGCTGCTATAACAGAATACTACAGACTGGGTGATTTATAATGAACAGAAATTTATTAGTTCATGGTTCTGGAGGCTGAGAAGTCCAAGATCAAGGGGCCACATCTAGCGAGGGCCTTCTTGCTGCGTCATCCCAAAGGTAGAAGGACAAAAACAGGGTGGAACAGAGAAGAGAGAAGGGGACTGAATGCACCCTTTTCTAACAAAGCCCCACTCCTGTGATAACAGCATTCATCCATTCATGGGGCAGAGCCCTCATGGCCAGATCACCTCTCATTAGGCCTGACCTCCCAATACTGTTGCATTGGGGATTACGTTTCCAACACTTACTTTTGGCGGGGACACATTCAAACCATAGCATAGCATTTTACTTGCTGACTAAAGGCTTTCTTGCACCCATGAGCTGGGATATTTCATGAGATTAGCATGATGTGAACCTGATTGCACTCGCTCTACCTGTCTGTAGAGCGAATGAAATCAGTGACCTAAAGGAACCAGCCATGGAAGTCCATGATAAAAGGATCAAATTGGTCAAGGAGAGACATGATCAAAACTTACATGAAGAAGTAGAAAGAAAATTGCACTCCCTGTGATGGGGATGCACCCCTACAGCAGGTAGTATGGATTTAAGCTCTGATTGGCAACCCTGGCTGGACATCATCTGTCTGTTTGTGAAGTCCACAGCCACATGCAGCAGCCCAGACATAGGGAGCCTATTTCCCTACCTTCTTCCCTTCCCACTATAACTTCCCCCAACCCTCACTGGGAGAGAAATGCCTGCCCTCTGTAGAAAAATTGGAAAGAACAATACAGCAAAAAAGAAAGTTGTCCATAACTACATCACCTAAGGATAACCACTGAAAACAGTTTAATAGAGTTTCTTAAATGTCTTTTTCTATACACATATATTTTTATAAATTAATATAAAATTTTATTCATGACTTTGTTGGCTGCTTGGTTTTTTTTTACTCAATACCATATGAAGAATATTTTCTAATGCCAGTATATGTTCTTCAAATTAAAATGTTACATATACTTCCATTATATGGCTGTAGCATAATTCATTTAGCTGTTTTCCTATTGTTTAATAACATTTGGGCTGTTTCCAGGGTTTTCTTTGAGATTATAAAGTGTATTGGACTATAACCCTTTGTTGAGTATGGTTTATGTTCTCAGGATACTGTGATTAGATATTTTCTCTCTTTTTAAGTAGATTGAACAACATTTATGTTTCTATCTTTTTAAAAAATTCATTATTTTTCCTGTAGTAACTGCTACAGGTTTACATATTATAAGGGAATCCATGTGTTAAACTAAGTGCATTTTTGTGTGTACAAAGCTTATACATGAACAGAATGTCTGGCAACAACATGTTTGTCTAGCGGAGAGGTGGTGCAGCTGGGGTGTCCAGCGCATAGGAGGATGTGAGGACTTTCTGTGAGCTGTGAAGGCATGGATAGTTTAAAGAAGTCAATTTCCTGGCCCCCAACTTCTATAAGTTCCCTTTCTTAAAACTGATTTGCTTCAAAACTGACATCGCCACATCTTTTCCACCTCACCTTTTACTGTCACTCTGCTCCTGCTTGACAGAGAAAACCACACCTGTTACCCACCTCTGTCTTACAGTAGTGTGTTGTCCTGGGGTACAGAGATCTTGTTCCACCCATAAAGAACTATGAACATACTAGTGTCCATACTGGTAAAGGGAGTGATTATAAGGACCAGGACACATATCATTTTTCAAGTTATGTAGTTTTAACTTCTTGGCTTTCAGCAATATTGAAGGAGCTATAAGATGATAGACGAAAATATTTTTTTGATGATGTCTCCTTCATTCCCTTATTATTTATGTAAACAAGGTGTCTTACTGCATACAACTATAAAGGTAAAAAAGAATTATATGGAATTGGTGCTAAATTCTACCTTATTATATAGCAATGGAAAATACTTCTTCATAGGCATATGAACTAACTGGGAGAAATATAAACAAACTCCATTTCTGTAGAAATGTATTTTTAATAAAAGTATATTTTCCATGCTAACCATATTGACATTTTGATAAATAATTACTAATGTTCTTTGGACCAATTTTGTGCATTAGTAATGATTGCTTACAAATGAACATTTTAAAGCATTATGGTTACAGGAAATATTTTAAAAATTACTTTATACATACTTTTTCTTAACAGAGAAGTATAGTAGGGAGATTAATAAAAGCCTTTCTAGCATTAAAATATATTGGAGAAAAATGTTTGGGGAAAATGGAATCGAAATACAATAAGCTCAAGGAGAAAAATAACAATACAGCATTTTTTTTTACTGTTAAAGAAGAGTTTGTTCACCTTTTTTTGATGGATGAAGGTGTTTTTCAAATTGCTGTCATATTCACGAGATACATTTCAAGAGTGATGTGTTTTAATTAAAAATTTTAATAATTCAAGTATTCCAGAATTACAGACTTCACAATTATGATGAAAAAATTTGAATGCTAACTTAAAGTATGTGAAAAACAGAATCTTAACATTTTCTTAGTGACTACATAAGTAAAAGAGTTTGATAAACTCTGCTCTAAAGGTTGTTTCCTCATCCAAAGTGTTGTTTAACTTAGCAGTGAGGTTTTCTGTGGTTCTGGGTTTGTGATAAAAGATCTGTCTTCAGTATGAGGAGCAACAGAAGAGGTTTCTGCTCCACTGGCTGGGAATGTTTAAAATTGTTGGGCGCATACATATATTTAGAATCGTTATAGTCTCTTGCTTAATTGATCCCTTTATCATTATATAATGACCTTCTTTGTCTAGTGTTCATGTGTATGTGTGTGGCTAGAAGAGCTGGAGAGAATATGGTTTCAATGTGTCCAAGGACATATTTTTGGTTCTCCTTTTACTCATTTGGCTTTATTTTATTCAATGATCTTTTGCTTTACCCCAGAGCCAGCTACCTATCTTGTGCACCTGCAGGAGCTGTTGACAACATCGGTGGGAGGGGTGCCAGATGAGAGACTATGGATGAATATACGCATATGTACATGTCTTTACATGTTTTCACCATTATTAGAAATTCAACTCAGAGTATTTCACCTAATGATGAAGATTATCCTAATGTACAAAGATACATCATCTTACTATTCAAAAGAATGGACATTATTATGCTTCAGATGCACAATGAGATCTATCAAGCATTCTTGTACAGAGAATTGAACCATATGAATGAGACACAGCAGATGTGAGCCTTGCATTCAAAGGTGTTTTTTTAAAAACAATTTTGAAGGAAGAGAATGAAGATATACAAAACAGACAACATTGTGATGTGGTAGCAAATGTAAATTTATTATAGACTTCTATACATTTAAGGAGGTTTCAGTTTGTGATTCACAATAGTGGGGAACCTCTCAAAGCCTCTTCTAAGATACAAGAAGCAGCCATAATTAGAGCAGAAAAGAGATTGAATCAATACTAGTCTGATTTACTATTCCATGTTATCATTAGGGAAATGATATAAAGAGGAGACATACAGTAATGGGCTTTTCCACCTGTGTTGTAAATCAGTCCTTCTTTAATCCTTTGATTCCTCTTCCGGGCACTTTAAACCAAGAGAACATTTACTCTGTTAAATCATTATGTTTAACATGGCATCCTTCTATTTGAGCATCTGCTAAAAAAAAAAAAAAATCCAGGTACTGTAAATATTTGTCTGCTCATTGAGGAGAATTTGGATATGTTATTTTTTCTTCCATTATGCTTACATTTAATATGTGGGAAAGAAACCAAGATTATAAACTATCTCTTGCATTCTTCTGATTTTGAATTCAGATTTAGTTTTCATTTCTGTTACATAATCACCTGGAGGTGATTATTTGCAGATCTTTAAAATTGTTTGTTTTGGAAAGGGCTACAGGGATCATTCATAATCTTGAATACCTTTGCTCTGCTTTTTCCTATTTTTTCTTTTGCCACTGATTTGTTAATTTCATGTTAAATATAGTCCCATTCTCATAATTACTAGTATTGTTTTGGTCAATTGTGTACGTTAGTAGTGGTAGCTTAAATCAGAAGAAGCCTTGAAGAGCCTGTGTTGAAATTGAATCCTTGAGAGACCTATGTTGTATTATTTTTCCTTTTGCCATTGATTGCGCTAAGGACTTTTGAATGATTTAAGTGACTGGTGACTGGATTCAGTTATGCATAGAGCATTCTAAGAGAGATATTGATGATAAAACATATTAGATGGAATTAAGGAGGTCAAGAGACATTGCTTATTTGTGCCCAAGGCTCTGTCACTGATCAAATGCTCACTCTCATTGTTGATGTGGTGAGCAACAAGGGTAGGAATTAATGCAGAGCCTATTGATATTCAATGCCAGGGAGGGAGGCAGGTCCAGGGAATATGTACTATGGAATATTTCATGACTTTATTAGTGGCTAGTCATGTGAAAATCTTTCCACCTTCCTGCTCTTGGTCTTGCTTTTGATTTGGGGGTGAGTTTTAAGGGTCCTTATCTTCCTCCATGAGGAGACTGCACCCTTGCTATCTTTGCTTCTCTTTTCCCTTTTCTTAAACTTCAAGGTCTCCTTACATGCATCTTTGCAGGGTTGAATAAATCTATGAATTAGTGGGCTACTTAGGTATCCCTACACTGAAGAAGCCATTGATAGCTCAGGTTATGTCTTAGATTAGAATCATCCTCCCCATGTCCTTTTTGCTTCATAAGCAAAAGCCAACTCAGGATGTTCTCTAATAGTGACAGATTTGGTGAAAAATATGACCAAGTACAGTTGCCACTGATAGTCACTGATTCCATCATGGCTATCCACTGGTTTTTCAACCAAGTAATATCATAAGACTTGGAGGCGGCTGGGCGCGGTGGCTCACGCTTGTAATCCCAGCACTTGGAGGCTGAGGCGGGCAGATCACGAGGTCAGGAGATCAAGACCACGGTGAAACCCTGTCTCTACTAAAAATACAAAAAAAAAATAGCCGGGCGTGGTGGCGGGTGCATGTAGTCCCAGCTACTAGGAGGCTGAGGCAGGAGAATGGCGTGAACCTGGGAGGCGGAGCTTGCAGTGAGCCGAGATTGCGCCACTGCACTCCAGCCTGGGCGACAGAGCGAGACTCCGTCTCAAAAAAAAAAAAAAGACTTGGATTCTGCAGTTGTTGAGTAGAATATTCTGTAAATGTCTGTTAGGTCCATTTGGCTTTAAGTCCAATGTCTCTTTGTTGATTTTCTGTCCTGACAATGTGTCTAATGCTGTGAGTGGGATGTTGAAGTCCCCTACTATTATTGTATTGGTGTTTATCTCTTTCTTTAGGTCTAGTAATATTTGTTTTATGAATCTGGGTGCTCCAGTGTTGGGTACATATATATTAAAATTGTTATAGTCTCTTGTTGAATTGATTCCTCTATCATTATGTAATGACCTTTTTTGTCTTTACTGTTTTTGATTTAAAGTCTGTTTTATCTGATATAAGTATAGTGATTCCTGCTCACTTTTGATTTCCGTTTGCATGAAATATCTTTTCCCACCTCTGTACTTTCAGTCTATACATGTCTCTACAAGTAAAGTGAGTTTCTTATAAGCAGCGTATAGTTGGATCTTTTTTTTTTTTTTTTTTGAGATGGAGTCTTGCTGTGTCACCCAGGCTGAAGTGCAGTGGTGCAATCTCAGCTCACTGCAACCTCCACCTCCTGGGTTCAAGTGATTCTCCTGCCTCAGCCTCCTGAGTAGCTGGGACTACAGGCACAGTGCCACCACACCCAGCCAATTTTTGTATTTTAGTAGAGACGGAGTTTCACCATATTGGCCAGGCTGGTCTCAAACTCCTGACCTTGTGATCCACCCGCCTCAGCCTCCCAAAGTGCTGGGATTACAGGCGTGAGCTGCTGCACCCAGCCTAGTTGGATCTTTTTCTAATCCTTTATGACAATCTATATATTTTAAGTGGAGCATTTAATGCATTTACATTCAAGGTTAATATTGGTATGTGAGGTTTTGTTCCTGTCATGTTGTCATTTTCTTGATTCTTTGTTTTTTTCTTTCTCTCTGTCTCTGTGGTTTGGTGGAATTCTCTCTTGTTGCCATTCATTCCTTTCTCTTCTCTTAATCCTTTGATTGCTTTATAAGACCAGTGAGCTTTTGTGTTTTCATAATGGTGAATATCAGCCTTTTATTTCCATGTTTAAGACTCCTTTGAGCATTGCTGGTAAGCCAGTCTAGGGATGATAAATTCTCTCAGCATTTGCTTATCTGGGAAAGAATTTATTTCTCCTTCATTTATGAAGCTTATTCTTTCTGGATATAAAATTCTTGGTCGACATTTTCTTTTCTTTGTGTTTCAGCACTTTGAAAATGTCATTCAATTATCTTCTATCTAAGAGGTTTCTGCTGAGAAATCCATTGTTAGTCTGATGGGGTTTTCTTTACAGGTGACTAGATGCTTTTCTCTTGCTGATTTTAAAATTCTTTCACTTTTACTTTATTTATTTATCTATTTATATTTTTTTGAGACAAGGTCATGCTCTGTCACCCAGGCTGGAGTGCAGTGGAGCAATCTCAGCTCACTGCAACCTCTGCCTCCCAGATTCAAGCAATCCTCCCACCTCGGCCTCCCTGTAGCTAGGACTACAGGCATGTGTCACCACACCCAGCTAATTTTCGGTATTTTTTATTTGTTTGTTTGTTTGTTTGTTTGTTTGTTTTGGTAGAGATTGGTTTTCATCATGTTGCCCAGGCTGGTCTCAAACTCCTTGACTCAAGTGATTCACCTGCCTCAGCTTCCCAAAATGCTGGGATTACAGGCATGAGCTACCGCACCTGGCTCACTTTTACTTTAGACAGTCTAATTATAATATGCTGCAGTGAAGTCCTTTTTGCAATGTATTTTTCTGGGAATTGATGGGCCTCCTGTATGTGGAGGATCTGTCCAAATTTCTTGCCAGACTTGGGAAATTTTCATCAATTATTTCCTTAAAGAGATCTTTGGTCTTTCTTTTCCCTCAGGAACACTGATAATTTGTAAGTTTGGTTGCTTTATATAGTCCCAAATGTCTCAAAGGCTTTGTTCATTCTTTTTTCTTTATATTTTGCCTGACTGTATTATTTCAAAAGACCTGCCTTCAAGTTCTGAGATTCCTTCTTCTGCTTGGTCTAGTCTATTACTGAAGCTTTTGAGTATATTTTGTAATTCCTTCAATGAATTTTTCAGTTCCAGAATTTTTTAAAGATGTCTATCTCCTTGGTAAATTTTTCATTCATATCATGAATTGATTTTCTGATTTCCTTATATTAATTTTCAGATTTTTCTTGCATCTCATTGAGCATATTTAAAATCAATATTTTAAATTTTTTATCTGACATTTCAAGAATTTCTTTTTGGTTAGGATTTATTGGTGAGAATTACTGTGTTCTTTTGAGGGTGTCACATTACCTTACTTTGTATGCTTCCTTTATCTTTTTGTTGATTTAAATGCATTTGGAGCAAGGGTAGCTTCCTATTTTTGAATTTGTTTTTGTTGGGCAGGGGGACTTTTTCTCTTGAAGATGTGACTATGATGTTGGTCGGCTAGGGTTTTACTGAAGGCATTCCCTAATCCTCACCATTCTTATGTCCTAGGCCATCTCATATGATGAAATATAGCATACTTGTCATGGCTCCTCTTCCTTCCACATGCCAAAGCCAAGACCAAAACCACAGATCTAGAGGTGTTTGAATAAGTAGCCCAATAGCTCCCCTGCATGTTGAGTACTAAAATGTTAGGGGGACATGTTCTGAGCTGCTCTCTTCATCAAAATTGCCCAGTATGTGTCTTATAATATGCAGCCTTTCTCACTTCCTTATCCTACTTATCCTTGAAGACTGTGCTGAGATGTCCTGAAGTCCTTCCTTAATTTCCTAGGTAGAAATTATATTTCTCTCCCTTGTGCTGTCCCCATTCTTCTTACATAATCCTGTCATGAAGCTCATCAACCACGCTGGCAGTTGTTTGCAGGTTCTATTCTCAGACCCTAGCCTCAAGGAGCTCATCTAGACAAATTACCCATCTTTGTATCTCTTAGCTCACTGCCTTGTAAATGTTTGTGGGATGGAACTGCTTCTCCAGCTTTACATCACATGTCCCAGAAAGCCACTGCCTTCATCTCCTAGATTCTTAGAAAATGCAGTATTCGAAAGAATCTGTGCCAAAATGGAATCTCAGCTTTGGCAATAGGAATTCTATATCTTATTGACTGAGAAGGTTGGTCTTAAAGAGTATACCCGGAAGCCCAACACTCAATTCATTGACCTCAGCTAGTGTAGACTTAAATCCTGTGCTCTCTACTCAACTAAACCCTGCCCCACCTAATGTATATTAGATAAGGGGTGGGGGATGGTGGTGGTAGTAATCAGGACTCTGACCAATATTCTATGCCAAAGGATGCTAAAGATACAAAGGTTCCAGTTCTCATGAAAAGTCCTTGGCCACCCTGGAAGAGACATGCTGCCTGTCCTACCTCCACCTCCAACATGAATTTGACTTGAAGTATTTCTGTTCTAAAGGACTGAAGAACCTCCACTCCTATCCTGCCCCAATCCAGGATTGTCTCTTTCTTCCTTCCAGGTCACTTGCAACAGTACTGGTCCAGATGAAATAAAACTGTCAAGGGAATCCTGGAGCTATTTTGTCAAAAGGCAGCCATTGGTAGCAAACCTCTTGTTGGCATTACTCAGTGCCCCTTTGGGAACAGTCCCATTGATTACCCTAGCCATAACCCAGCCATTTTGCTCACCTGCTCCATGATTTTTCAGAGCCAACCTCAGCCTACTTGCTTTCTCTTGCCAGTTGTACTTTCCAGAAAGACTCTAACAGCATTTTTTTTCCCATTTGTCTTTGTATGTGTCCCACCACCTCTCTTCCCTAGCTGACCCTCTGCCTGGCCCTTTGCTTCATTTTGCCTGCCTTGTCCATACACTTCATTCAGTCTAGATAATGACATATTCCTCCTCGTGTTGACGTGGGGACCTACTGATTTTTCATGCAGGGTGTGAGCACATTCATCACTGTTTATACTTGGAGAGAACCATCCATAACAGCTTCCCATTCCTCATATGGTTTTACTTTAATTGCCTTTATGCTGTATTGATCTATTTTAGTGCTTTAATTCTGTGCTATGAACCCTGGAGCGACTTCTGCAAGATATGCAAGTTTTTTTGGTTGTTTTGTTTTGTTTTTTTTTTTTTAGCCTGTTACTCCGGCTGGAGTGCAGGGGCACAATCATAGCTCAGTGCACACTCGAACTCCTGGATTCAAGCAACCCTCCTGCCTGAGCCTCCCAAGTAGCTAGGACTACAGGTGTATGGCACCACACCCAGTTAATTTTTAAAAAACTTTTTGTAGAGATGGAGTTTTGCTATGCTGCCCATGCTGATCTCAAATTCCTGGCTTCAAGCGATCCTCCCACCTTAGCCTCCCAAAGTGTTGGAGTTACAGGTGTGAACCACCAATGCCTATCAGTTTTTTGGCTTTAATTTGAAGAAAGAAACATATCTGCATCAACTGGGAAGAACTTTGTATGATTTAAAATGATGAGGACAGCAAATACCCCAATAGCTGTTTTTGGCACACAGTTTGATTCTCATCAGTATTGTTCCTGCCTTTCTTATGTCATGAAGAAGTGTTGGACTCCCCTTGCTACCTCCCACTGTCATGGAGGAAGCAAAGGATGCTGGTGTAGAATTTGCAGTTCACGTTTTCAGCTTGTGCTAATGAATGAAGGATCTGAGCATACATGCTGGACAGGTGCTTCACATTATTCTAGGTAGATTACAAATATCTCTGCTTCTCTTGGATGTAAACTCATCTTGAATCTCCTTTTCTTGCCTTCTTCCTTTTCTCCCTACTATAGCTGACTTCTCTTTGCAGAGTCACACAAATGTAACTGAGTTTTGGCTCTGTTGAGTCAAACTCTGTTGAGTTTTGCTGGTTACCAAAAAAAAAAAAAGGCTGGGGGGTGGGGGGGAGCTTTAAGATGCCCTGGTTAGTCCAAGCCTGGCTCATTTTCAGATTTAGCAAATTCTTTATCTGAGCAAGCTGTGAAAGGCAATGTGGGGAAGACATTGTCAGCCTTTCTGGGCTCAGTGGGAACCTGGAAGTGAGCAAGGGCTTGTTCTAGAGGAGACCTGAACTTTTCTAGCTTCCCGAGATCAGGCTTGCCATAAACAGGTGACCAGAAAAATCTATTTGCAAGGAGAGAGTGGCACATGGACTAGTGTTTAGCAGTGGAGGTTGCTGAAATCTGTGTTACAAATCAAGGTGCTCTGAAGATCTAGTTTCTCTTTTTCCTTTCTGCTGCCATAGAAGACAAAGAATATTCTTGTCTCCTTTTAACATAGTATAAGTGATAATACCATTCTGCTTCCTAACTTACAAACAGCTGTGTCTGTGGGCTATCTGCCCGTTGTAAGCCAGTCCTAATGGTTTCCATATTCTATTCCCGTTGATGAGGAAAACCTACAATTAGCTCTCCATTACAGGGCCTCTCCTTGTTAATAGCTCTGACCTAAAAGCACTTTTTAAGTGATGCAGTCATCACTTAAAGAAGTCACCACTTAAAAAATGAGTGCATAAGTCACCCAAGTTAGTATGTAGGGGATGTTGGCTTGAGTGATATTTTAGGATGTGCACGAATTATTAATGTTCAGAGACAAGCCATGGCCACTCATCCTTTCTTTATGACCAATAGTTGATGACTTTATAACTCTTGGCTTTAAACATAAAATAAATCCACTGACAAAAATATAACAATCCAATTATGAATTTTTGTTTCTTAGGCCTCTTCATCTCTTTTTTTGTTTTGTTTTGTTTTGTTTTGTTTTGTTTTTGAGATGGAGTCTCACTCACTCTGTCACCCAGGCTGGAGTACAGTGGTGCGATTTGGGCTCACTGCAACCTCTGTCTCCTGGGTTCAAGCAATTCTCCTGCCTCAGCCTGCAGAGTAGCTGGAATTACAGGCATCCACCAATGCCCAGCTAATTTTTGTGTTTTTAGTAGAGACAGCATTTTGCCATGTTAGCCAGGCTGATTTCAAACTCCTGGCCTCAAGTAATCCTCGCATCTCGGCCTCCTACAGTGCTGGGATTATGTGTGAGCCACTGCATCCAGCCTCTTCATCCATTTTGAATGGAATGAAGGTAGGATTTTTGCTGTGTGCATTATTCTATGAATTGTTTTCATCATTAAACTGTGCTTTTAAGGCAATTTAGTCCCAAATTTCCTGCTTTCGTTTCAAACTATGCCTCTGAGAAATTGTTTATATTGATGGATTATAAAAATGGATCCCAAGAGATGGATAGGAACCCGAGCTCATCAATTTAGTGATGTCAGTAGCTCCATAGAGGTATTTACATCTTTCTTTTTCACCCTGTAGTACTTTTCTTCTGGGAGAAGGGTGGGTGCAGACTAGAATCACGTTTTGTTTTCTTGGAAACCTTTATTTATTATTAAGTATTTTATATTTTTGTGTATTTTTAATTTTACCGCATATTTATGTACAGTTGAATTGTATATAAATCAATAGGATTATGTAATTGCATAATTCCCTGATGTATCTTTTTCAAGTTGTCTGATAGATTTGATACGGGAGAGCTCCCTTTACCTATTTGATAGTCCACTACTCCATTAATATGATGCTGTTTAATAGCCTTATAATTCACATTTCCCATCTAAATTTGGGACACATGAGAATATAAGTTAACATTTTCAAACCTTTACCAAGTGCCAGAGACTTTCCTGGGTACTATATGTATGATGGTCCCACTTAATCTTGACAGCACTCCTGTGTGAGACAGTGGACACACTGAGGCTGGAGGGGCTATGTAGCTGTCTGAGCTCCTTGAGTCAGTCCAGGGCAGAGCCAGGGCTGCTGGCCTCCAAAAATCACCTTCCTAACTCACTATGGGGTATTAGCTCTCCAATTATTTGACTTAATACAGAAGATTTTTTATTATTATTTGCAATTTATGGGAAGAGCTGAGATATATACAATTACATTTCATGCAGTAAATCACTTGATGAAGCACCATTGTTGAAAAAACCTCCTGGAAAACCTGCTATATTTCGCCATTGCCCACTCACAAGTGCAACTTACCAATAAAGGATTATGGATTAGACCACCTTGTATCAAAACAGCTTCAAATGCAATTTCCAAGGAGCCAGTGCTTTTAAAAGAGGGTTGTCCTATATTCAGACTGAGGGGAGTGTCATGAATTATTAGAGCTATTAAGATTAGCATGTATACCCAGCTTTGCCAGGAAATGACTTAAATTGACTTTACCTCTCTGTAAGGAAGAAGGAAGCTTTAAGATAAAAGAGACTCTAGTCTGGAATTGATGTGAATACCCACTGGGGAAACCTGAGTAATTTTGCAATTAAATAACTAACTCTTACCTCTCCACCTTCTGCTAACTTGACCAAAGGAAGAGGCCAGGTAACAATTAAATTACATCTTTATTTTTACTACCTGCTTTTTTAATGAGGGTTAAGGTGAGCAAAACTGAAGAATTACTGAGAGAAGATTTAGGATAGGGCTCATTTTTAGGCCTAAAGGAATCCTTCTAGAATATTTTAAGTGAGAGCAGACCTACGCTAATTTTCAGTTTAATGAAGTCCAGAGAGAATTGTTCTATATAAAATAATGGGTTTTTTTTCCTGAAACTATAACTGCCCCATGGTGTGCTTTATTTTATAAATCCTATTTTGTTTTTCTGTATTTACCAGCTGGGAGAAAAACCTTCAAAAACAAAAGGGGTTTTGTATGCTTATTTCAGAGGCTGTTGGTAGGACAGAAGCCAGGAAACTGGGTCCAGCTGTGCTTGGGGGTTGGGATAAGGAGGGATCCCGTGACTGGGAAGGGCAGAGGGAGAGGGCTGAACACAGAGGACACCCAGGACTGAGCAGGTGGGAGGGCTGCTGGATTTACCCGCAACTCTGAAATAAAGCTGGATGTGGAAGACAAGGCCAGCAACACAACCTTTGCTGAAAATGGGGAGAGGAGCATTCGTGCATTTCAGAGGTAGTAAAAATAAGGATGTAATTTAAAGTCAACAGGAGGGTTTTATTAAGAAAGAAAACAATTGTTAAAGGTGTGCATGCCCAGGCATTCAGTACAGAGGATGTTTTTACGAATATTTGCTCGAGATGATTGCCTCACTGCACCCAGTTCTACTTGGTGACGTCTCTATCGGAGGGGTCTGGAGAGAGTGATGCAGAGTGGGAAGACAGGGTGGGGACTGGGCTCATGTGGATCAGGCAGTTGGCAAGGGGGAGCAGGTGGCCTGGGTTTGGAGTCAGAGCCAAACACACAGCATGGTGCATGCCGGAAATTCAGTGAGGAACAGGACGCAAGCTCTCTTCTCTCAAAGAGCTCATCACTTGCTGAAGGGAAAGCAAATAGGTCATCATAATACACATGCAAGTCCTGGTTCTCTCACATATGTCTGTTGGGACCTCGAGCTGGTCATTTTGTCTGTCAGTTTCCATAAATGGAGATGGAAACGGGAAGGTAGGGAGGTTCCTCAGTTTCCCCATTGTGACAGGTCTGAAGAGATCGCATTGCAGGCCACAGAGGTGGCCTTGACCTTCCCTGTGAGTGCTCAGCATGTGTCCATGCTGGATCTGTCCAGAGGAGGGCCTTGCCCCTTTGTATCTCCCCTATATTGGGGCAGGAGGGCAGCTTCCACCCACAGGGGTAGCTCTCAGAACCCTCTGTGCGTTACTGATGTGGACTGAGGCAGCACTTCTCAAACTCTTTGGTCTCAAGACCCTGTACATTTTTAAAAATTATCCCGCATGGCTTCTATTTAAAATTTGGATTGTATCTATTTACCATATTAGAAACTGAAACAAAATTTTTAAAATTATTCACTAAAAAGAATAGCAAACCCATTCCATGTTAATATAAATGATATATTTTTAATGAAAAATAACTACTTTTATTATACTTCTACCATCCTCATAGCTGTGGAATTAATATTCCCCCAAACAATGTAGTCCTTTCTGGGTTCTTATGAAGATTACGTAAGACGTAATCTTACGTAAGACGGCAGTTTGCAGAATGTACAACAGATGAATGAACATTCACAACAAGTGAATGAAATGTCACTCTAGTAAACAGGCTTGCAGTTTTCTGGCAGTTTGCGGTGTGATTAAGGTTTCCCCCGTCCTGTGCTGGGTTTCAAAGTGTGATCTTAGATAGGAAAACAAGAGTACCGGGAAGAAAGGGCAGATGAGACTCTGGATTTAAGTAGCATTATTTCCTCGTCCTGTGAATATAAAGGGGCCCAATTGGTCCTTGGGAATTATAAACAAATCTGCCTGAGCAGGCAAGACTTGGAAAACTTGACTATGGCAGTCTTAAGTGTTCTTTAAAATAAATTCTGGTGTCTGAAATAAGAGAATTGGAATCTAATGTTGCTCTATCAGCGTGTTCTGTTTCCGTTTTTACTTGTAGACTCAAATTTCTTTGAGCTGGCCTCTCTCGTGGCAGTCCATGGATGAGGGTGGCTGTTGATGGAGCTATGGGTGGGACGGAGGACATCACATTTCCAGTAGTACTGCAACACATACCTACGTGAAGATGATGCTTTGGTTTTGTTTTTAACCAGAAAATACACAAGGGTATTCTTAGTTTAGGGGGTAATTATTTGCATTTGTAAATTCTCTGGGCCTTGCATTATTTTCCAGTGGAGAAACCATTGCTTGCCTACCCAACATCCAACTGCTCCTTACCCTCAATGAACCTGACTAGGTATAGGATCTGCCCTCATTATCAGCCCTGTGCTTCCAAGGAGGCTGGCCACGGGCTTGCCCTGCATCAGAATATGAAAGGGGTAGCCTCTCAGTCTTGTGAAAATGAAGTTCTTTCTTCCTCTGAAACGTTTCACATTCAAATGATGCTTGGAGCAGCTATAGCTGTTTGCAGCTGTGAGAGGAGCCAGCCAGAGAATGAAGCTGACACATGGCGGATCCGAAGAAAGATAGAAAGGGCCTCCTGCCTGTGTTAAGGGGGCACTAAATCACCTGAACCTGGAGCTAATCTGCCTCTTTGTTTAGGACACTGAGGGAATTGGACTTTGTTACTTGCAGCTGAACGCACTCTAACTGATGCACGATCCCTAAAGGAATGATCATGACCCGTAGGGATCCAGAGAAGGGAGGATAGCCCAGGAATGTGCAGCTGCCATAACCAATCTGAAGATCTGCTGGTAGGATTCTTTTCGTCATGTCTGGCTGTCTTTTGACCATTTTGTTGTCCTGTTATTTTGTAAGACAAAGAGTTGAAGTTTTAAATTAAATGGTTGGTAACTTTGATAAAATATGGAGGAGAGCTGAGACATCTGTGGCGTTTACAAGGTATGGGACCTTAGAGATGGGGCGTTGGGTTTCTTTCCACCCCTCGAGCATGCAGATGCATATTACAGCCTCGACCTTTCTCCATAAATTACTGATTTACTTGTAAGATCTCCCGTCCAGACCTTGAACTCCATCATCCTTATGCCCATGGCCACTGGTGCTACATGAGTGACCCCCTAGTAATGAGAGTTACCAATTATGGAGTATTGTTCTATGCCAGGAATTGTACTAATGGCTTGACATGCATTGTCTTATTGTTTACAACAAGTACAATAGGTACTAACATAATCTGCATTCTAATGATAAGGGCACTGAGGCTTGAGTGATAAAATCACTTGCTTGAGGTCCCACAGCTAATAGATGATAGAGGTTCAAATATAGGTCTGACTCGAAAATTGTTTTTAATTATTCTGTTTCTTCCATGCATATTTGTTGAATATCTGTCATTTAGATGTGTTAGAATGGGAATGGTTGTTCCTATTGATTGCAGCTTTCACCCTTGGGAAATGTACTGGGACAGAAGACACATATGCCACTACCTGAATATTGGCTCTTCTCTGGAAATAGGCCTTAGTGGAGTATGTGACTTACAAATACATTCAGTGGTCAATAAGAGAAAGCCTAACTAGCAGTGGTTTAAATGAGATGGGGCTATTTTCCTCATGTAACAGGCTGTCTGGAGGTCGGCTTTCAGCACTGATATCTCCAGGATTCTCTTGGCCTTCCATTATGTCTGACTCTTCATGCACAAAATGGCTGTTGCAGCTTCAGATATCACATCCCCATCCAGAAAGAAGTCAAAAGGACAAAAGGCAGAAGGGCAGAGCCAACTAAGCAGGTCTGGTCCTTTTTGTCGGTAAAGCAAAAGTTTTCCAGGGTTACAAGGGAGGCAGGAAAAGTAGAAAACGGGATTGTTGGGAAAGGCTCACACCAATCCTGATCTACCACTTGGAGCTGACCATGCTGTTGGGCAAAATAAAGTTGGACTCCTGTCACTGAGGAGAAGGCTGCTCACACTGTCAGCCACACATCTGAAAGTGGAGGCTGTTAAAATTTGAAGAGGTACTGGAGATATCCCCGTCCCGCAAGCAAAACAACTGAGACTTGTAGAGAACACAAGGGTCTGAGCCAGGATAAAAGAAAAGGGCCTGTTTCCTTAGACTCTGCTGCTCTTCTCACTGCACTGTCCCTTTCAAAGCTTTTACATATCTCCTCTGCGAGTTATTCCTCTCATCCTTTTTTTTTTTTTTTTGAGATGGAGTTTTACTCTTGTTGCCCAGGCTGGAGTGCAATGGCGTGATCTTGGCTCACTGCAACCTCCACCTCCTGGGTTCAAGAGATTCTCCTGCCTCAGCCTCCTGAGTAGCTGGGATTACAGGCATGCACCACCACACCCAGCTAATTTTGTATTTTTCGTAGAGATAGGGTTTCTCCATGTTGATCAGGTTGGTCTTGAATCCCTGACCTCGGGTGATCCGCCCACCTCGGCCTCCCAAAGTGCTGGGATTACAGGCATTAGCCACAGCTCCCGGCTCTCTCATCCTTTTGAAGGAGGCTGGGAAAGTCAGAAACTTCCTAGAGCTTTGTGGATAGAAACAAAGCTTTGGAGAGAGCCAAGTAGCATGCCCAGGATTATCCCCTGTGTTTGTTCAGAGCTAAACAATGGGAGGGAGTTGGACCAGAGTCCTTTTCACAGACCCCATTGTCCTTCATGATACTGTGACCTCCCTTTATGGTCTTTCTCCTTAGCCTGGAGCAGTGAGGCTCCTTGCTCAGATGCCCTGGGCTTTCAGGTGGGTAGGCACAGCTGCCTTGACACCCCAGCAAGGAAGGCTCCGGCTCTCAAGGGACAATTGGGTGGTGCCCAGCCTGCATAAGAATATTGGGTCCCTGTGTGTGCCTGGGAAGGGGAGAATGCCACCTGGTATGGCTATGAAGAGTGGTGATGCCCCATAAACTTGAGTCCAAATGTTTCTCTCCCAGGTTGGTTTGACCCTGTCTTTCAGTGCAGTTCCTGGTTCAGTCCTCTGTGGCATATTTCTGCCTTCCCAGGCTGGGACAGAGTGTGCCTGGTGCTTTCCCACATATTGGGAGAAACACTGTAGCCCATCTCAGCATCCACCTGATGTGAACAGTGTGTCAAGTCACCCTACTAAAAAGGCATCAGGGGGAGCCAGCAGTATGTGTAGGTGGGGGAGTCAACTACTCCTAGTTTCCCTCAACTTAGGAATCTCTCCCAATTATACTAGGATGGGAAATGAGTGTGTGGGGGGGTTTAATCTAGGGAAAGGAAAAACACCTGTCCTGAGCTAAAGGCGACTGCATAATAGGATTTTGCTATAAAATAAGAGTAGAATAGTTATAGTGTTGATAATACTTGAGTATTTGTTCATTGACAAATTCCCTTTTCCTCCATGTGAACATCTTTATCAGCCTCCAGGATCCTAGCTGGTTTTCACTGATTTTTGTGGGCACCCATACGTGTACTTTTGCAAGCTTACTCAGTCTCTATCTGGATGCAGGACATTTACAACCACTCCTGCTGCAAATGACGGTGCTGCATATACTCTTTGTGGTCTCTGGTAGATATGAATGGCGAGAATAATAATGTCAGGCAGACTTAGGTTTCCCCCCAGTAAGGAGGATCTGTCCTGTCCTCCACAGTCACTTTGTCATGCCCTCGGCTGGGATAGTTGTCAGGCAGCTTTTACTGTCTTAATTTGACTGTCTTTTGCTCTTGAATCATTGCACTAAGAGAACAATCTGCTACTGTTTTCTGTCTTCAGTGCGTTAAAAAAAAAATACTGGGCATATTTGTTTTTCTTCCAGCACATGTCTCGTTTGGAAAGGTCATGCATTTATATAGTAGACTTGCTATTACCCTGAGTGCAGTAAAGCAGCCCATTGCCCGATGTATTGCCATACACACAGCTGCCTTCGGGGTGACTAGGCTATAAGGCAGTTACAGACAGGCTGAAGGGCACCTGTTGTGCCCACACACAAACCCAACCTTTAACACGACATTTATCCTGAGAAACAGTCTTGTCTTCACATCACATATTGCCAGACCTGAGGCTACTTGTTGGGCAGGTTAATGCAGATCTTAGTCAGCTGACCTGCAGGCTGGAAGAGGGAGGTATAGGGTCTGTGATATGTTTAAAGCAGACGGCTAGTAAGGAACCAGCCCAACCTCTTTGGCTCCTGCCCAAGGCTTGTTTTTAAAGAGTGCTTGCAGTACAGGATCGATGGGGATGTTCAGTAGTTGAAATATCACAAACATATTACTGCTGGGAGAAGTCGCTGTTTATGGAAAAATAAAATTTTACCTCATTGTTCTCTGCCTGATGCTTGCTGCCAAAATGAATTACTTAAGGGGAGTTATCTCATACATAGATGCATGAAAGTGATGTTCGATGCCTATGGAGAAGGTACTGCAAAGCTTTTAGCAGAGGACAGGAGCTGTAACTTCAGAAGGTAAAAAGGTTTCAGTCTGACCTAGGGAAACACCTGTTTTAAATGATTTAGAAAGTAAGAGAATACACAATTGGACGCACTTGTGAAAAAAGGTAATGTCAGGGTGTGAACTGAGTATGTTCTCAGTGTAGGAAATTGGAAAGCCTAGGAAACAGAAGTATTGACACATCATGTCACTTGAACCATGCAGAAGGTTTTACGACATCCCTACTTTATAGAGAGGAGACTGAGGCTTTGTGAGGATAACTTGCCCAGGATTACCCAATAACAACTGTTAAAATCTAAACTCTAACCTGTGACTGCTGGGTGCAAAAGTCATATGACCTAAAGATGAAGCTTAATATTTGGTTTATTTTCTTCTGAGAGTATATAATGAAATTAAGATATATAGTATGTAATATTTTGAAGCTTGCTATTTTCACTTAGTATATCAAACACATTTTTCCAGTGTCGTTAAGTGTTCTTTAAAAACATTTTAAGGCCATTAAAATTCCATCAAATTGATGTGCCATGGCAGGAAGGAAGGTCATTTTACTGTCTCCTTTATTATAGGAATTATTTTAACAATTGGTCAAAAATTAACATGAAATACTAGATATCTTCTCCTCTTTGAAGCTATGGTCTGTTTTTAAAATGTATGTGGTCAGGAATGGTGACTCATGCCTGTAATCTCAGCACTTAGGAGGCCGAGGAGGGAGGATCGCTTGAGCCCAGGGGTTCGAGACAGCTGGGCAACATTGCAAAAATCCCGTCTCTACAAACCACTTTTTAAAAAATTAGCCAGCCGTGGTGGCACATCCCCGTAGTCTCAGGTACCTGGGAGACTGAGGTGGGAGGATCACTTGAGCCTGGGAGGTTGAGGCTGCAGTGAATCATGATTGAGCCACTGCACTCTAGCCTGGGCAACAGGACAAGATCCTGTCTCAAAAAATAATAATAAAAATAAAAAGAGTAGTATGCCATCGTGATACTAGAAAGGCAGTTCACTTGCTTGGTAGAGGATTTCGTAAGGATGTTTATTGCCAGTTGATTGTGAACCAAGCAGGATAAACATGTTCCTCCACAGTTATTTAATGATATTACTAAAACCACCCATATGTAACCAGCTACCATATCCTGTGTCATGGGGGTGGAGGAAGCACTAACCTTGCCAGGAGGGGCTCTGGGAATGCTAAGAGGGCAAGCAGAAGTGTGGAGCAGGGTGGCATTTGGAAGGATGGATGGATGTGTCAAGTGGATATGAGTCGAGCATGTGTTTGATGAGCAGCATGTGATTCTGAGCCTTAAATGGTATAGTTGATCTCGGAACCAGAGATGAAGCTTTGAGGTAGTGTCGTTGGCCTTGCCATGTATTTAAACTAGTCTGATGCTTAGCTTTTACTATATCTGAGGCTAAGTTTAATGGTGTAATGCTGAAAGTTTTATCACTGTAGATAAAAAGTCAATAAAAGAGTGAAGGGTACAGATTTTTCTATCTTCTGGAGCCCACGTTCCTGCCCATTTTATAGCTGAGTGTGTGATTCGAACAGAAACAGTTCTCAGTGCTGTGTTTCCTGGGAGAAGTGGGGATTATTGCACTGGCGCCATGTGCTGGGTGGTTTGTGTGAAGAACATAGGAAAACTGGAATATTAAACCTTTTCAATACTTTGGCTAATCTGCAGGGATGCTGTTGCTTGTTTCCATGTTGTGGGGTCCTTTCTTTTTTCCCCTTTAGCCTTTGTTCCCTGTGGTGGAGAGAGAACATGTTGCTATGGAAAGGGTGTAGGCTCTTGTGTCCTATAATCCTTATATTTGAGTCTGGACTCATCCATTTACCAAATGTATTCATGGATCCATGACTCCAGGAGCTTCATGTCTTGGGCTGTGAAATGGACAGGATAATAGCCACTGCCCCAATTCCTGTGAGGATTAAATGAGCTAACTCACTGAGAAAGTTCCTAACTCACATCACTTCTCATCCTTTCCATGTCGCTTCCTCTTGAGCAAGTTTTTTCTAACTTTCACAGTAGAGTTATGTTTCTAGTGGGAACTGATAATTCATAGTAGTTAGGTGACATGGGCCAAGTTACTTACCATCTCTGAGCCTGTCTGCCCGTTAATAACATGGAAATAATTACATATCACATAGTGTGTTAATGATCAAATTAAATGAGATAATGTATACCAAGTCAGAATGCCTGGCACGGAGTGGGCAGTCAATGACTGGAGGGTACTGGTACGAAATGGACATATCTTAGAAGGACAGCCTTCCTTCTGGCATCCTCCTGAGCATCACAGCCTCTTCTGGCTACTACTTCTTTGCCGGCATCATTAATTCTCTCTACTCGCTGGCTGTGGGGGCTTCTCAGAGCTCTATCCTTCTGTTCTGCACCTGTACATTTCCTTGGAAGTTTCATCCACTTCCAAGTTTTCAGCTACTGGTTATAGATTGATAACTTCTAAATTTTTCCTTAGCTCCAGGTTAGTATTTCCAATTTGTTATGTATTAGCACTTAGATGCCCAAAGGCACTTTGAACTCAAAATATACAAAAATATAGCTACTATCTTTCCCACTTACTTCCTCAAAACTGGTCTTTCAGGCAGTATTCTCTACTTCGTTTGCATGCTCTCTGTAGGTTCTTTTTCCTTTTTTCCATTCCTGAATGCAGACACCTAAATGCACTTTCAGCGCTGGGTCCTTCTATTAGAGTGGAGCCCTTCCTCCAGGCTCTCCTGCCTCTGGTTAATAATGATGACAACAGTGAAGTTATCATAAGGCAACTGTGATCATCAGAAAGAGCACCATAATCACAAGTGTTTGTTGAGCATGTACAATGTGCTAGATACTGGCGGTGCTACCCTGAGTCCTAGGTGAGGTGGGACCCTGCCTTGGACCTGTGTTGTAGAGGCTTTATTTTCAGTCTCCTCAGGGCAATGGAAATGTTCCCACCCAAAGCCTGCCCTTTTCTCTCTGGATACTGAAGACTTCAGAATTCCCTGCTCTGTGTTGAGCCTCTTTACAGAAATCAGCTGTCGGGGCCAGGCAAGGTGGTTCATGCCTGTAACCCTAGCACTTCGGGAGGCCGAGGCAGGTGGATCACCTGAGGTCAAGAGTTCAAGACCAGCCTGGCTAACATGACGAAACCTCGTCTACTAAAAATACAAAAATTTGCTAAGTGTGGTGGCAGGTACCTGTAATCGCAGCTACTTGGGAGGCTGAGGCAGGACAATAGCTTGAACCTGGAAGGTGGAGATTGCAGTGAGCCAAGATCGCACCATTGCACTCCAGCCTGGGCAACAGAGCAAAAACTCCGTCTCAAAAAAAAACCAACCAAACAAAAAACTCATCTATGAGGTCTCTTCCCTGACTCTGTCTTTCATGAGGCAAATGGTGCCACAAGTGTGTGCATCCCTAGGCCTGAGGGCTGGCCGTGAAGCAGTTAACTGCAGTGATTGCGGGTTGGGATTGGTCTGCAGGCTGAGGTGTCCGTGTTGCTCTCTGAGACCCCTTGCAGGACAAGACAGAGCTGGGGCCCTCCAGAGCACTACAAATGTTAGGCTGGCCCTGGGCAGTCAGGACTTTGACTAACATAGCTTCTTATCAGGTCATTCTAACACTGCTTGAGCTAGGTAATATTAGTTCCATATTTTTAGATGAAGAAAGTAAGGGTTGAAGAGGTGAAATGCTTAGCACACAGGTTGCCATTGTCAGGGCCTGAATTTGACCAAGAGTAGTTTGACTCCAAACTTTTTTTTTTTTATGATAGTCTGTTTTCTATCCATTTTCTACATTGTAGCCAGAGTTCCATTTGGTAGACAATGTCTAAGATTACATTATTCCTTTGATTAAAAATCTTTCATTAGCTCCTCATTTTCAACTGGCTAAAGGTTAGTTTCTCTGAATGGTATGCAAGACCCTTCAAAGCTGGCTCAAAGCTCCTTTGTGAAATCATTTCACACCAGTCTTCCCACCGTGACTTCCCTATCAGGTCACAATGGGACTTTGGCTGCTCCACGAACCCACTCTGTACCTTTGCATTTACAATCTCAGGTGGGAATGTCCTTTCCTTCTTCACTGTGCTGACCAAGTTCCATTGTCTCCTGCAGTTCAAGGCCTAATGAGTATCACCTTTTTATGAAGACATCTGCATTTTTCTAGACAAAATCTCTCCCACTCTCATTATACTTCTATGGTTGGTTGTGTATACCTTCATACAAGTGTTCATTACCTTGTACCTACGTTTCCATATTATCACAAGTCTGTTACCTCCTCTAGACTATGGGTTCCATGTAGGCAGGAACCGCGTGTCTCATTCATTGTTATGTGTCTAACATTTCACACAGTGCCTGGACATGTAGTAGGCTAAATAGATATTTATTAAAGAAATGCTCTATTTATTACTAAAACTCTTATGTGCTTCTCACAAATGGATTATTAGTCATTTAGGAATGCTAATTTTAGTTCTGACTGTTGTGTTAACTGGTAATGGACTGGTTTCATAAGGCATTTTGACACCATACCTGGAAATTTTTATTTCCTAGAAAACTGTTTCTTTAGTTGACCATTTTGCAGTCATGGTACTTAATTTATAAGAAATTATAATACATCTATTTATGCATTATTTCTGAGCTTTAATAGGCCAGTGAGTCTCGAAGAGAATATGAAGTCAGTCTTTTTTCTCAAAATTATTAGTTTTGTTTTGCTTTTAAGTTACCTGTCTTTTGTAGCATAGATGTTTCTGAAAGATATTTATGCCATAGAGTTGTGATTTTCTTAAGAGGTAGCTCTACAGTTGCATAAGGATATCAGCATATAATAAAGATGATGGGGCCGGACGCGGTGGCTCACACCTGTAATCCCAGCATTTTGGGAAGTGGGTGGGTCACCTAAGGTCAGGAGTTCGAGACCAGCCTGAACAACATGATGAAACCCCGTCTCTGCTAAAAATACAGAAATTAGCCAGGCGTGGTGGTGGGCACCTGTAATCCCAGCTACTCAGGAGGCTGAGGCAGGAGAATCTCTTGAACCCAGGAGGCAGAGGTTGCAGTGAGCCAAGATCATGCCACTGCACTCCAGCCTGGGTGACAGAGCAAGACTCCGTCTCAAAAAAAAAAAAAAAAAAAAAAAAGATGGTGATGGTATTTTCCCACTACTTTTCTCTTGTTCCATAAAATTCAAGTGTTTGTGTTAGGAACCTGCTGCTGCTGCTGTTTGCATTTGCCACTCCTTGGCGGAAGGGCGCTGCTCCTGCTGGAGATTCCGGGCAGGGTGCTAACTCCAGATTGCCAGCTGGAGCATTTTCATCATGAAAAAAATCATTAAGTAACAAAATGCATGTGTTCTGTGATCCAGGGCAGGGCAGAGCAATTTCCATAGGCATGTTTCATGCTGTCAGTATATCCACACTCTAAGGCTGAAAGCTTGATTGTAGGAAAACATGTCACAGAAAGGAAGAAGCAAGGTTAAGTAGACTGATTTTAAATGACATATTTGGCTAAGGTAACTGTATTTTAGGATCACAAGCCTCACTTCAGTCAAGAAGGCTTTAGGGAGAGGAAACAATTCAGGAAATGTTTGAAAGATGGTAAGGACATTTCTCTAGGGAGAAGAAAAAAGAGAAGCTATTCGAGGAATATGGCTCAGTTATTGATAAATTGGAAAGGGTGGTGACTGGATAGAGGAGATGAAGTTAGCACGGAGGAATTCAGGAAGGATGATATTGAGGCCATTAAGGGAAACAGGCATTCAGTGTTCAGGCCATAAAGCTTTGAAGGAAAGGGAGAGCATGTGTATGTACTTGTAGGCTCAGGCTAACTTCACCTTTTCCCTAATTGTTTTTTTTTTTTTTTTTTTGAGATGGAGTCTCACTCTTGTCTCCCAGGCTGGAGTGCAGTGGCATGATCTCGGCTTACTGCAACCTCTGCCTCCCAGGTTCAAGCGATGCTCCTGCCTCAGCCTCCCGAGTAGCTGGTACTACAGGTGCGCACCACCACACCCAGCTAATTTTTGTATTTTTTAGTAGAGATGGGGGGGTCTCACCATGTTGACCAGGCTGGTCTTGAACTCCTGACCTCAGATGATCTGCCCTCCTCGGCCACTCAAAGTGCCGGGATTACAGGTGTGAGCCACCGCACCTGGCAACCTTCTTCCTAATTCTAAAGGTAACATGTTTTACTTTTGAAGATATTTAAAATGTAGAAACATGTAAATAATAAAACCCAAATCATCCACATTCCCAAAAGGCAAAGTGTTGGGGGAAAGTTCTTTCCAATCTCTGCCCCTCTCCTCTGCCTGTGCTGTATGTGTGTGCAAGTTTTTATTCAAGAGGACAACCATTTGTGGTATATAATCTGCATGATAGTCTCATATTTTTGTATAATATTTTCAAAGTATTTTCCTGTGTCAAAAAAACTTTAGAATACTTTTAGTGATTATATATTATTATCTATTCCATTCTATAGATGTACCGTGATTTCTTTAACCTCAGTTACATTATACATAAAGATATAGTAAACATCTTTACATAGAAAACTTTGCTGTATCTATGATTATTTTCTTAGAAAAGTCTCCTAGAAAAGGAAACCCTAGTTCAAGGCATACCAATATTTAATTTCTTTATATATATTGACAAAGAGCTTCTTATGAAAACCTTAAAGAGCAGACGCTTTCCACGGTGCCATGAGAAGTGGCTGTGTGAGGAATTAAGTGTGTCTATGGGGGTGAGGAGCAGCTTACAGCATTTCACCGTGGGAAGTTGTAAAATTGACATGTGGGAGATAATGTGAGGAAATGTTAAAATGGATTGACAATGGACAGAAAGGAGTGTCTTAGTACAAAAAAAAATCTTCACTGGCTTGCTGTGTGTAAAATGTTAAACCTCATTCTTGGAATGTAGTTTGAGATTGACAAATGGTAACCATTAAGGTCTCATGTGCCAAGGCATGAGCTCAGGGTTCCGGTGCCTGCCCTACCTCTTTGTCCAGGAGTGATTTTTTTCTCTTTCCCTCCATCCCTCATCAGTAAATGCCAATAATACAGTCATGCATGGCTTAATGATGGGGATAGGTCCCAAGAAATGTGTCATTAGGCAAGTTCATTATTATGCAAACACCATAGAGTGTGCTTACACAAACCTAGATGATACAGTCTACTATACACCTAGGCTGTAGGCCTATTGCTCCCAGGCAACCTGTACAGCATGTTACTGCATGAATACTGTAGGCAGTTGTAACACAATGGAAAGTGTTTGTGTAACTAAACATAGAAAAGGTACAGTAAAAATGAAATACGGAAGATAAAAAATGGTGCACCTGTATAGGGCACTTATAAACGGAGTTTGCAGGACTGGACGTTGCTCTGGGTGAGTCTGTGAGAGAGCAGTGAGTGAATGGGAATGCCGAGGACATTACTGTACACTGCTCTAGCCTTTATGAACACTATACACTTAGGCTACGCTAAATTTATTTTTTAAATGTTCTTTCTTCAATAATAAGTTAACTTTGGCTTACTGTGACTTTTTTAATCTTATAAACTTTTTAATTTTTTAATTTTTTGATTCTTTGAAGTAACACTTTGCTTAAGACACAGATTGTCAGTTGTATAAAAATACTTTATATCCTTATTCTATAAGCTTTATTTTATTTTTATTTATTTGTTTTTTTTGAGACGGAGTTTTGCTCTTGTTGCTCAGGCTGGAGGGCAGCGGTGTGATCTCGGCTCACTGCAACCTCCGCTTCCCGGGTTCAAATGATTCTCTTGCCTCAGCCTCCCAACTAGCTGGGATTACTGGCATGCACCACCACGCCCGGATTTTGTATTTTTAGTAGAGATGGGGTTTCTCCATGTTGGTCAGGCTGGTCTCAAACTCCTGACCTCAGGTGATCCACCTGCCTCAGCCTCCCAAAGTGCTGGGATTACAGGCGTGAGCCACCATGCCTGGCCTTTAAGCTTTCATTTATTTTTTAATTTTTAAACTTTTTGTTAAGAACTGAGACACAAACACACATTAGCCTAGACCTACATAGGGTCAGGATCGTCAATGTCACTGTCTTCCACCTCCACATCTTGTCCCGCTGGAAGGTCTTCAGGGTCAGTAAAATGCATGGAGCTGTCATCTCCTATGATACCAATGCCTTCTTCTGGAATGCTTCCTGAAGGACCTGCCTGAGGCCATTTTACAGTTAACTTTTTTCTTTATAAGTAGAAGGAGTATACTCTAAAATAATGATAAGAATATAGAAAATACATAAATGAGTAACATGGTTGTTTATTATTATCAAGTGTGAATGTACTGTACCTAATTGTATATGCTATGCTTTTATACAACTGGCGGCACAGTTGATTTGTTTACACTGGCATCACCACAAACATGTGAGTATAGTGTTGCATGATGTTAGGACCGCTATGATAGGAAATTTCCCAGGTTATAGGAAATCTTCAACTCTATGATCATCTTATGGGGCCACCGTGGTCCGTCACTGACGGAAACACCATCGTGCGGCACATGACTGTATTTGTCCGTCCTTATTGAGTGGTTGTGAGAGTTATTGGGATCAAGTGCCTGAGCTCTTAGCACGGTGACTGGCATGCTGGAGGTTTTAATAATGGCACTTCCGTGACTCAGCTGCCACTCTCCTTACATCAGTCAAGCTTAAAAAGTATTTTCTTCAGATTATGCAAGTATACTCTAGAGTTATTGTATTAAAATCGGTACAAATGGAAAGTATAAAAAAAGAAAAAATTCTCCCATGTCACTATCTGGAAATACCCACTGCCAACATTCAGCTGAGCTCTTTCTTAAATAATGCCCTAATTGATTTGCATTGGTGTATATTTATGTTTGTTTTTCTGCTTGTTCTGATTTTCCTTATATACATGTGTGCTTTTTATAAGAAAATCATGGACAATAAAAGTTGATATCTTGAGGTAAAGTATAGGCATAACCATTTTATATTATTTAGAATTATTTCCACTAGACTGAATCATGACATTGCCAATATTCAACCTCTTCTGACCTACACAAATGCCAATTTCATATGCTCAACTTAATAATTGCAATAGGTTTGCTAAAAAATCTTGAAAGCCTGCAGGAGAAAAGGGATTTTATGTTCACAGCTATATCCCTAGGGCCTGAAACAGTGCCTGATGGGTGAATCCAATCTTTGTTTTGAAATAGAAAAGGATTGATACTGATAAAAATAATTTCATTAAAATAGAAATGAAATGGAAACATTTTAACTGCACTGTAGAGAAAATCAATTAAGGAACCAATTTAGTTCCAGTTGGCTCAATGAAATTGGCCCTGGCAAAAGCTCAATCAACGAAAATTCATCAGTGTTGGTGTAAACTGTTTAAATGTAAAGGACCCATATTCATTAACATGAATAATAACAACCTGAGTGTCACCACAGTGAGGGTAGAAACCTTTCATATGCAAATTAGGAAACAGCATGACTACCAGGAAAGGTGCTGGCTGTGGCTTGAACTCAGCAGCTAGTTCCAAAGCCAAATTTTTTCCACATATCCAAACTGCCTGCACCTTCTCATAACTACACACCAACTGTCAACATAATGCATTGCTTCATGAATTATCACTAGAAATAAGAGAGTTCACGTTATTTGTTTGATGCCTGTCCCCATTTTTAACATAGTGGACCTTTGAATTACCACTTTAAAGCAGTGTGCCCTACGCATAGTTGGTGGGAGCTGGCTCTCCGCGTAGACGTTATGGCATAGGCTTGAGGACATAGATTTTCAAAACAAATGGCCTAGCCTAGGCATGGCAACACATGCCTGTAATCCCAGCACTTTGGAAGGCTGAGGTGGGAGGATCATTTGAGGCCAGGAGTTTGAGACCAGCCTGGGCAACATAGCGAATCCCTGTGTCTATTTAATATTTTTTTAAAAGAAAAGAGATGGTCTAAGTCTGAATCACGCTCTGTCATTTGCAAACATGTGACCTTGGACAAGTAACCTAATCTCTCTTAGTTTCAGTTTGGTTGAAAATTAAATGTCTACCTTCAAAAGTTATAATTAAATAGTAAATAGGAACATGTGTAGCATGTTACTTTGTAAGCCACATCTAAGCCATTTCAACCAGAGCTATGATTATGATGTGAAGAAATTCAGACAGTTATTTGATAAATAGCTTAGATCACAGAATCCTAGAATTTTAGAGTATAAGCAGACCTCAGAAATGTAAGATATCTTCGTGTCTCTTCTCACCCAGAGCATCAAAATGCAATCAGCCTAACATTCAGGAATGTATTTGGGGTTACTTAAAGTTCACATTTTCCCAATATTGATTCTACCCATCCATGAGCATGGGATGTGTTTCCATTCGTTTGTGTCGTCTATGATTTATTTCAGCAGTGTTTTGTAGTTTTCCTTGTAGAGGTCTTTCAACTCCTTTGTTAGGTATATTCCTAAGTATTTTATTTTTTGCAGCTATTTTAAAAAGGACTGAGTTCTTGATTTGATTCTCCACTTGGTCACTGTTGGTGTATAGAAGAGCTACTGATTTGTGTACATTAATCTTGTATCCAGAAACTTTGCTGAATTCTTTTATCAGTTCTAGGAGCTTTCTGGAGGAGTCCTTAGGGTTTTCAAGGTAAACAATCATACCATCAGCAAACAGGGACAGTTTGACTTCCTCTTTACTGATTTGGATGCCCTTTATTTCTTCCTCTTGTCTGATAGCTCTGGCTAGGATTTCCAGTACTATGTTGAAGAGGAGTGGTGAGAGTGGGCATCCTTATCTTGTTCCAGCTCTCAGAGGGAATGCTTTCAACTTTTAGCCATTCAGCATTATGTTGGCTGTGAGTTTGTCATAGATGGCTTTTATTACATTAAGGTATGTCACCTGTATGCCAATTTTGCTGAAGGTTTTAATCATAAAGCGATGCTGGATTTTGTCAAATGCTTTTTCTGCATCTATTAAGATGATCATGTGATTTTTGTTTTTAATTCTGTTTATATGGTATATCACATTTATTGATTTGCATGTGTTAAACCATCCCTACATCCCTGGTATGAAACCCACTTAATCATGACCATACTGCCAAAAACAATCTATAAATTCAACACAATCCCCGTCAAAACACCACCATCATTCTTCACAGAGTTACAAGAAACAATTCTAAAATTCATATGGAACCAAAAAAGAGCCTGCATAGCCAAAACAACACTAAGCAAAAAGAACAAATCTGGAGGCATCACACTACCTGATTTCAAACTATACTATAAGGCCATAGTCACCAAAACAGTGTGGTACTGGTACAAAAATAGGCACATAGACCAGTGGAACAGAGTAGAGAACCCAGATGTAAACCCAAGTACTTACAGCCCACTGATCTTCAACAAAGCAAACAAAAACATAAAGTGGGGAAAGGACACCCTTTTCAACAAATGGTGCTGGGATAATTGGCTAGCCACATATAGGAGAACGAAACTGGATCCTCATCTCTCACCTTATACAAAAATCAACTCAAGATGGATGAAGGACTTAAACGTAAGACCTGAAACTATAAAAATTCTAGAAGATAACATTGGAAAAGCCCTTCTAGACATTGGCTTAGGCAAGGATTTCATGACCAAAAACCCAAAAACAAATGCAATAAAAACAAAGAAAAAAAGCTGGGACCTAATTAAACTAAAGAGCTTTTGCATGGCAAAAGGAATAGTCAGCAGAGTAAACAGACAACCCACAGAGTGGGAGAAAATCTTCACAATCTATACATCTGACAAAGGACTAATATCCAGAATCTGCAATGAACTCAAACAAATCAGTAAGAAAAAAACAATCCCATGAAAAAGTGGGATAGACACTTCTCAAAAGAAGACATACAAATGGCCGACAAACATACGAAAAAATGCTCACCATCACTAATCAAGGACATGCAAATCAAAACCACATTGCAATACCACCTTACTCCTGCAAAAATGGCCATAATCAAAAAATAAAAAAAACAGTAGATGTTTCTTGTGGATGTAGTGATCAGGGAACACTTCTACACTGCTGGTGGGAATGTAAACTCGTACAGCCACTATGGAAAACAGTGTGGCGATTCCTTGAGGAACTAAAAGTAGAACTATCATTTGATCCCACAATCCCACTGCTGGGTATCTACTCAGAGGAAAAGAAGTCATTATTCGAAAAAGATACTTGCACACACGTTTATAGCAGCACAATTCACAATTGCAAAATCGTGGAACCAACTCAAATGCCCATCAGTCAATGAGTGGATAAAGAAACTGTGGTATATACATAAAATGGAATACTACTCAGCCATAAAAAGGAATGAATTAACAGCATTTGCAATGACTTGGATGAGATTGGAGACTATTATTCTAAGTGAAGTAACTCAGGAATGGAAAACCAAACATCGTGTGTTCCCACTGATATGTGGGAGCTAAGCTATGAGGACGCAAAGGCATAAGAATGATACAATGGGCTTTGGGGACTTGAGGGGAAGAGTGGAAGGGGGTTGAGGGATAAAAGACAACAAATATGGTGCAGTGTATACTGCTGGGGTGATGGGTGCACCAGGATCTCACAAATCACCGCTAAAGAACTTGTTCTTGTAATCCAATACCACCTGTACCCCAATAACTTACAAATTTTGTTTAAAAAAGTTCACGTTGGTGCTTGTATTGAAAGATAATTATTGGTAAATCCTAACTCTTCTTTTGTTCGCCTATTTTAATTTCCCTTTGTCCATTGTTACCTGTCAGCCTAAAAAAGCTGGTCTGTTAACCATGACAATGCAGTTAAGGAAATAGGTTCAGTCTCCTCGACATGACCAGATGCAGCATCACAGTGCGGATGATGCCTTCCTCATGCATATGCAGCACTGCTAATTATTCTTCTTTAAGAAAAATGGCATGTCAGGACATGAAACCTGGGGCCACTCCCTTTATTTAGTTAGGTAAGAATAAATTTGCACGTGCCTATGCATAAAAAATAATCGCTTAATGTAATCGAATGTTGGTTTTTGCTATGCCCTTTTCCCAATGAGGCAGCATCTAGAAAGATCAAAACATGATTTATTCCAGTACAGTGTGTGCAAAGGGGATTTAGTGTGTGCCATGTTGCATTTTCATTATAAATTTCATCCTGGGACCCAATTAACAGGCCTGTTTTCTCTTTCATTAAAATCACTTTTAGAAAAAATGAAGGTAGGAGGGTTTTTATGATATCACAGAGCAAGCAGCAAAATTAGTTTTGCCCCATGAATTTTCTTCTTTTGCATATGGGTTCATTTCCAATTGAAGTCAGGATCTGAGGCTTGTGATACTACTCTAGGGGCTGCTGGGTCTGAGGGGATGAGAGGCCTTGGATACAGATTATTATGGCCCTGCTACCAACTGTGTTACTACTACAGTAAACTGTTCTCATTCACATTGATTTTTGTTAGCTGTTTAAGAGCATTAGACTGGTGGGTACACTTTTGTTCTTACTAGTATTTACTAGCAAAAAAATACCCTGTTTTTAAGCATTTCATTTTAAGTAAATATCTATTTTGTTGTTGAAGATATGGTCAGAAGCAACTACTTTGCAATAAATAGCACTATTGACATAGACATTTTCTTAAAATATTGGTCCTCAATTTCAACAATAGAATTTTATTTACTATAAAATGCTTATAGTAACCTACACATACACCTACACACACACACACACACACACGCGTGCACACACACACACACACACACACACACACACAGCTACCCAGGGGTCAGTGTAGCATCTCTTCAAAGGCAGCCCTAGCAGAACCGGTTACACTGCCCTCTTCTCTCATACAGACCTTGAATGTTGAGCAGAGTTCTTTACCCTAAGGACAGGGACTCCTAACTTGGGATCCATGTAGAGTTGAGGTTTGGGGACCTGTGGATTCCCTCAGATGATAGGCACCCTCCTCTAGGAAGACGGTCCTTTGCCAGATTTGTGTGTGTGTGTGTGTGTGTGTGTGTGTGTGTGTGTGTGTGTGTGTAAGAACTAAAATGGGTTAAGAAGCACATCTATTCTAGTTTTGGTCTGATCTTATGAGACCAAAGGAGGTTAGAAGGAACTTGGTCTTGGGAGTCAGATGAATTTGGGTTTGAGTTGTCTCCAACACATTTTAACTGTGTGGCCTTGGCTACAAAACCTTTCTGAACCTCAATTTTCTCAAATTTAGAATAAGGGCAAGAAGGTTGTGGTGAAAGTTAAGATGAGATAAATAATAAGTGCTAATTTTCTTTTTTCTTTCTTTGTCCCATGAATACTAATGAAAGCAGGTACCTGTTGTGACCTGTTCTTGCTGGCCCTTCCCTAGCTCTCAGCATGCTGCCTGGCACACAGGAGGCACTCAAATATTGAATGGACGATCAGATGGATGGTTGAATGATGGAGTGCCTTGGTTTAATATCCAGATGAAATCTTTGTCTATAGTGATACTTCCCCAATGCATTTGTCTTCTTTTTTTTTTTTAGACCAAGTCTCACTCTGTTGCCAGGCTGGAGTGCAGTGGCGCGATCTTGGCTCACTGCAACCCCTGCCTCCCACGTTCAATGATTCTCCTGCCTCAGCCTCTTGAGTAGCTGGGACTACAGGCCCACGCCACCATGCCCAGCTGATTTTTTTGCATTTTTAGTAGAGACGGGGTTTCACCATGTTGGCTAGGATGGTCTCTATTGCTTGACTTCGTGATCCGCCCACCTTGGACTCCCAACATGCTGGGATTACAGGTGTGAGCCACCATACCCGGCCAATGCATTTATTTTCTAAGGGAGATCTTGATGCCATGCTTGCCACTGCTATGACCTTCCCAGGACAGTTAGCCCCTGTTCTGTGCAAAATCTTTCTGGGTACATAAAAAGATTCGAGGCCAGGCGCGGTGGCTCACGCCTATAATCCCGGCACTTTGGGAGGCCCAGGTGGGCGGATCACCTGAGGTCAGGAGTTCAAGACCAGCCTGGCCAACATGGTGAAACCCTGTCTCTACTAAAAACACAAAAAATTAGTTGGGCATGGTGGTGGGCACCTGTAACCCAGCTACTTGGGAGGCTGAGGCAGGAGAATCGCTTGAACCTGGGAGGCAAAGATTGCAGTGAGCCGAGATCGCGCCATTGCATTCCAGCCTGGGCAACAGGAATGAAACTCCATCTCAAAAAAAAAAAAAAAGATTTGATTTGCCTATCCCATGCTGAAGATCATGATCTGTGTTGAACACTTTGTTTATATCAATGCTGGACAAACTACAGCCTGTAGGCCAAATTTGGCTTTTTGCCTGTTTTTGTAAATAAAGTTTTATTAGAACACAGTCATATTCATTGATTTACTAATTGTCTGTGATTGCTTTTGTGCTTTAGCAGAGTTGAATAGTTAGGACAGAGACCATTTGGAATGCATCGTCTAAAATATTTATTATGGGGCTCTTTACCAAAAAAGTTTGACAACCTCTGATACATATATTATCTACATATTATCTATATATTATACTCCAACTCTGCAGGATTGGTCTTCAAATGCCCTTTTTATGGATAAGGGAGCTAAGACCCACAGAGTTTAGTATTTCATTTGAGACTGCAAAACTTATCAATGCCTAGCATTTGAATTCATGTCTGTGTGATTCCACAGCCCATGTTCTTTCTACTAAACGCTCATATCTTTCAACTCAGCCAAAACCTAGTTGAACAACCTTCGTCTACCAGTCCCGCCTAGTGACCATGGCTTGCATGGGAAACAGTTCAGTGATGTCTCCTGGTGGTGGTGCAACCTGGAGATCCTAGCATTTGTCAACAACCTGGCTCAGGTCAACAGTATCAGTCGTGTGAATGTATAAGCAGGTGAGAGAGTGGAATAAGGATTTCAAGGGCTAATACTGCAGATGGCAGTAATCCGCAGATGGCAGAGTAATATAGATAGGCGAACATATTGCTGCTTTCCAAGGGTCAACATGTTGAAGATTTCCAAAAGGGTCTTTGTTGCTGCTGGACATGGCATCCAATCTTGTTGGGTGCCCTTGGTGAGTAATGTGTAAATATTTGTACATTTTTAGCCCATAGCTACGGGATATATTTCCTCTTTCCTGGGCTATTAGGCTGTAAGACTTTTGGACCCCCATGCTTGTTCCCTGCTACTATGCCCTTTCATTGGCCAATCTGACTCCAAATTCAAGTGGAAAGTTCTTTCACAGTGGATTAATCCTGGTGGAAATTTGATTGTTTCAGAGGTTTACAGATGAAGTTCTGTGCTGCTTCTGTTAGCATACCGTCTGCCCTTGGTTCCTACATCTCACTGTATCTTCATGCCTCCATTTAATTTTTCTAAGCTATTAAACTGGTTATCATTGCCTAAAAGAAACAAAATCGGAAAAAAAAAATCAGCTATTCCTGCACTAACTGAGTGCACCACAGTGTTTGCCTTGTAATTGTGACAAGCCGACAATAAGATAACAGTGACAAAGTTACAGCCACCCAACTGGATGTAACACAGTTGGGTAATTTATCCATCTGTCAAAGGACGCATCTAATGAAAAATGGCTGCAGTGTTAATTGTCATATAAAAATGGATATTGTAACATTGGGTTGTTGAGGGGCAAGGTGAGGATTAGGAAGGCAAACATTTTTCCTGATGGTCTGTTTTTTATAGTCTGTGTGGCTGGCATTATATTAAGGAGTGTGTGACTCTCGCTTCATCGGTTATGAAGCTGCTGATGGAAGGATTCCATGGAAAAGCAGCAGAGCTGCAGAGTGGACAGGGAGAAATCAGAGCTATAATTAACTTTGTATTTCATTGTGTTCTACAACAGTAACCCTTATTTCTCCAACAATTAAATCCTATAGTCTAATGTGGTAGCTTTCACACTCTAAAAATCAATGTATCTTTCAGTTTACGCTGAAAATATAAAACAGATAAGAGTGGGCCTACTGTGGTTTAAGTGGGGGTGGAGAAACCTGGTAAAATGAAGTCACATTTTGTTTTTGTGCCAGTGTAACTCCATAGGGAAATAATGGGTTGATTAAAATTCTTGGTCTGTTGTTTAATTATTTAGAGTAGATGCTTCTAACAGATATTTTTGTCTTTGTAGCTCTTTGGTTTATTCCTAAAATATTTTAATGCCCCTTTTTTTTTTCTAAGCTTTAAAATATCCAAATAGCTCTCCTTTTTTTTTTTTTTTTTTTTTTGTCTCTGCCCTGACACTAGATAATGTTGCATCTAGGCACCTCTTATCGGCCAATGCTATTGATGGTTCATTTGTATTTCTGTCTTGGAAACATGTTCATTAAGAACCTGTCACAAGACTCAGATCTACTTCTTGATGGAGACTATAAAGCATAAATTTAAAAATTGTTGAATTATTTGAGTTGGGGAGGAATTGACAAACTAATAGAATTTTGGTGTATATTGATGAGACAGAGTGCTGATGGTGATGCATATAATTTCCAGGTAAGGAAGAGGTAGAAGCAAGGCATAGAAATCTACTTAATGATGCTTCCTAGAGTTGTTCACCCCAAGTTGTGCTGGGTGTAAGCAGTGCTGTTAATTTGGGAAAGAACAAAGCATGTTCACAGACTGGCCAGGGTTCCAATGTGTACTAATGAGTGTACCAGGTAATAATTAGTGAAAGTCTTTGTGTTTGCTCTTCCTGTAGCCATACCAAGAAGGCAAGGGGTTGATGGGCTATCATTTCTGCACAGCTTCTTTGCTGTGTTTTCTCTTAAGCCCATGTGCATTTTTATTATTGGTTATAGTTTTTGTGTATGTGTGTAGTGGCATTTGGGGGTGGGTGTACATAAGGCTTACATCGCTTGACTGCCAGCTTTACTGAGCTCACACGTTGTCCTTATTTTTGTGTTTGCCAGGGAGAAATGCCTGCTGCCTCTCCAGTTGGCTTTGGAATCCAAGAATGTGAAGCTGGCCCAACATGCTTTGGCAGGGATGCAGGTATGGCTTTGACTGAATGCAATGAGATGATAGAAATTGACAGGCCACTTTGGCATTGAAAGGGCAAATAGTTAACATTTTAAAAACTGGCTGTTTAAAGACTCAGACAGAAATTTGATTGAACTAGGAAATAACCATAGAGAATAACAGGATTTTCTTATATTCACCAGAATTTCTCTGTGCACAGCATTATTTCATTGAACCTTTGTGATCAGACACTGATTCATGTGGACCTAGCTAAGCCCACACAGATAGGGATTTTTTGTGTGTGTGACATCTTTCAGGAGAGTAAGGGATCCCAAAAAAGAGACGACAAGTTCATATCAATATAAATCTTGTATACATTCAACATCTGTGGTTCTATATAATAAAAATTGATGGTAAACTGGAAAGATTTTGTTTTGTTTTTTATTCCACAGTTAGATTGATGAATGGATTGTTATATTTTATGTTCAGAGCAAGACTAGGAAGAAAAAAGAAATTTGGTTTAACAAGAAAAGCCAGATTTGCTTGAATAGATTTTTTTGGTTTGTGTTTTACACCAAACATAATGGATCTAATTCTGATGGTAAAAAGGTGATGACTATGTAAACATACATACTTTTTAAAGTGGTTGGCCTCTAAGAGAAAAGCACTGTGAAGTTGAAGCCTGCAGGAGTTTGTTCAGTGTGGCTATGGATAAACCATGGTGGCATTTGTCAGATGTTTTTTTATGTCAGTATGAAGTGCTTCATAGTTAGCTTTTTGAGTTCAGAGAGGTTCCCAATAGCTTTTAAGAGATAAAACTTATGAAATAGTGAGAAAACAGCTCTTTTTCCCCCAGCAAATTGGAATTAGATAATGTATATTTTTATACACAGCAGCATTTGAATATTTTAAACATTATCAATAATGTTATTAAAAACCTTTTGCTTTTCTCCAAGGTAATTGGGCCAACCATAAAAATGGTTGAGAATTTGTTTTGATCTGTCACTTTTGTTCCTTTTTCTCGAATGTTGTGTAGATTTTGCATTTAGCTTCTCTCTTTTTTCTTTAACCCTGGAATATTCTAAATTGCAGTGCCATATTTTCAAGGGCTTACTGAATCGTGTTAACTGAAGCAACTTGGTAGGGCTGTGAGTCTTCCCTTTACCATCCCCTGCTACCTCCTCTTAACTTTAGGCATATTTTTAGAGTGTCTCAGTTTTTATCACTTTAAGTAAAAATAAATTGTATGTAAACTCTAATTCTGAGCTTTCGTGAGTATACCACATGATTCTGAAAAAAAAAATCCTTTTGAAAGAATAGAGGCAATATTTCAGGGAGCCTTAAGTAAAAAGGTTTGAGATATTATTTTCAAGATCTTCAGTGGTGTGAAGGTAAAAGAGGGAGTTATTACACTGGATGGATCAGAATTCTTAAAGTTCTTCACAGGCTGCAACTCGAAGCCCCTTTGGAAAAGAACAAATTGAATAGGGATAAATATAAAGGTCTATAGTGGGGTCTCAAAAATCAATTGCACCAAGACAGCATGGAGGAAAATAGCTTAATTGCAGTCCTTGTAAATGAGAATTAGGGGTTTCAGGGTGAAATTCTATGCCTCATTCACAGGCATAGAACGTGCTGTGACAACCAGCTAAGCTCATTTGACAGAGAATGTGATCCAAATTATGTATCGCTAGTTAATATCAGACCACTCTTGAGGCCCACATTCTAAGCACAAGTGAAACCTTATCTGGCAGAGAACATTTGGAGGAGCCTGAGGAGGTTTAGTTTGGAGAAGACAAGACTTAGGTGGACCTGATAGCTGGTTTCAGATATTTTAGAAGCTTAATCTGTGTATCTCTGGGGGAAGATGAAGGAGTAGAAGTTGTGGGCAGGTGGGTTTTGGTACAATCTGAGAAATAATTTTATGAAAATGAGAAAGAGATAGAAAAAGCCTATCCTGTGAGGTAGACTTCTGGGAGTCCTCATAACAATGAATGTCTTCTTGTTGAGGTTTTGGGAGGATGCATTTTCTGATGGGGAAATACATTAAGATTTCTGGATTCCTAAATAATTCCTGGATAAATGACAGCTCACATTAGGAAGTAAAAAGGTAAAAACCTGAAAAACGATCTTGTCTACAAGACCTTCTTTCCTGTGACGAAGCCACATTTAGAAAGCATATGTGTGTGCGTGACTAGTGGGTAGGGCTAGATTCCTCTTAGCGTGATCATTCTCCATCCCCACCACCTCAATACCTTATATGGCCGGCACATCAGAGTTTCACTTGATGGAATTTAGAATGAATAATCCCATAACAGGAAAAGGTCTTTGCCAAAAACCGTTTACTCAAGGTTGCATGCATTTTTCTTTTCTTTAGAGACAGAGTCTTGCTCTGTCGCCCAGGCTGGAGTACAGTGGTGTGATCTTGGCTCACTGCAACCTCTGCCTCCTGGGTTCAAGCAATTCTCCTGCCTCAGCTTCCCGAGTAGCTGGGATTACAGGCACCCACCACCACGCCTGGCTAATTTTTGTGTTTTTAGTAGAGACGGGGTTTCACCATGTTGGCCAGGCTGATCTCGAACCCCTGACCTCGTGACCCGCCCTCCTCAGCCTCCCAAAGTGCTGGGATTACAGGCATGAGCCACTGCCCCTGGCCGCATGTTTCTTTTTAACGGCACATAGCGTTAAGTTCTTTCCTAATGGCCTCCAGCTACATGCCTCCCTAGTAAGAAAACTGATCATCAATCCATAGTAAGGTACAACCAAATAAGGCAGCAGGGGAGAGCCTATCTATGATCACTGCCTTGTGCCTCTTTACAGAAGCTTCTGTCGGAAGAGAGGTTTGTATCCATGGAAACAGATTCTGATGAGAAGCAGCTGCTCAATCAGATCCTGAATGCCGTGAAAGTGACGCCTTCGCTCAACGAGGACCTGCAGGTGGAAGTGATGAAGGTTGGTTTGACGTGGCCACGAGTGTGCGTCATTGGGACGGGAACACATCCTGATCCCCTGCACTTGTTATCTGAAAATGCCTCTGCGTTGTGGTCATGTCAGCTCATCTTCATTTGGAACGGATGCTTGTTATTCTTGCTCATGGTCCCCGTAAATTACTCTGATGGTTTAACATCAGAAGGGACAATTTCAGTCAATCCTTGAGATTTTTGGCCTCATTCTGCATTAAAGGCCGTTAGAAAGTGTGTTTGTAACCTTTTAAGAGAATGTATGTGAGTACTTCCAGTGTGGAGTAGATCTGATTATTCTGGGTATTCTGCCTGCTTGCATATGTTAAAGCAATAATAATAATAATGTTTTGATATATACTGAGATTTCAGAATGGTCAGTTTAGGGGGAGAAAGACCACAGTTGGGAGGCATGTCAGAATACACATCTTTTTTTTTTCTCCTTCAAATTATATGAAACTTAACCTCTCTCATTCCAAGTAACACCTTCCTTTTAGGGATAGCATCTCTCCCTCCTGCTTTCCCTTTCTTTTAAGAATCACCATGACTGGGGGTTCCCTTATGCTGACCAGAGTGTGTCATATTCTCTGAGTGAATGGTGAGTTGGGCGGAAAGGATAGAAACTCTGCCCCTTAACAGCACCTTGGTCATGGTAACACAGCAGGAACCAACAAGAAAGCTTTTAATAATGCATTCTGTCCTTTTCCTCTCTTGAGGAACATACGTTGAGGAATATTCAGGAATAGTTGGTGTCATCCAGTGGTGCATTTCTTCCTGGAAATGCACTGAAGGATTTTTGTCTTAGATAAGAGACTGCACTTCTCCTGGTTTCAGTTTCTCCATTCAGAAAAGACTGACTGCAGTCATGATATTCTCTTGATGTCCTCGGCCTCACCCTAACCCTGTTGGTGGGTAGTTCAGGTGATGATTAAGAGCTCAAACTCTGAAGCCAGCCTGTCTGGGTTTCAATTCTTATTCTCCCACTTCCTAACAGAATGTCCTTGGACAGATGCCTCAGTCACTCTACCTTGATTTCCTTGTGTGTAAAATGGGGGCAATAGTAGTACCCACCCAATAGGATTGTTTTCAGAATTAAGTAAGTGACATTTGTAAAGAACATAGCACAGTATCTGGCACAAAGCTAGTGCTTTAGAAATGTTATATATCACTACTTGTACCACTACCGCCTCCTGCTGCTGATTCAGAATCTCGGTGGATGGGAGTAGGAATGTGCAGCCTTCACTAGCATCCCAACTGATTCTTAAACACAATGAACATTGATGATGCCTGAGCTAGCTGATCTTTAGGATTTCATTCATCTTTAACTCTCTTGGATTCTGGAATGTACAGTTTTGCCTTATCCTTTAAGTTTGGCAGCTGTGCATTCTTAGGAACCACAGAGTGACCCCTTCTAGCGTTGTTTTACTTCTCCACCATATCTGTGCCACTCTTGAAAAAGAGGCAAGACCAACTGCCATGCTAATCACTTTTGTAACTTCAAAGTGCAACCTGTGAATCTTTCTTCTGCTATTAGGTCTCCAAATACTGGAGAGTGAGCTTTGGTGTCATACTAAGAGACGCAAGTCAGATTACATATTATTCTGGAAATTCTCCCAGGAATAGTTTTTTGTGGAATACAGAAATTTGTATTAAAAATTAAAATGAGGAAGTACCCATTCTTTTAGGAGCTATGCACAAGCAGAATGTTTAATGGTTATGTCAACAGTAGCACCTGTTTTGAAAACTTTTACTTGCTTTCTGATTCCATCCAGCCCAGCAGTGCCTTCTGCTAGCCTTGCTGAAGATAGGAGTTGACTCCACCAGAACTCCACAGGTTAACTCCACCAGAAATCATGGAAAGCCTGTCTTAATGGACTCTCCAATGACACCATTATAAACCTTGATACATTTAGTTAATGTCTGGGAAGAAAGCCAGACACTGTCAGAAAAAAGAAAAACAATAAATTTGTCAGTCTTTACAATGAGATTTCCAAAATGCTTAAAAAGATAAGGGCCTTTGTTACATGCTATTATTTTTTTAATTGACAGATAACGTAGTATGCTTTACCATGTACAACATGATTTTGAAGTCTATTTACATTGTGGAATGCTTAAATCTAGCAAATTAACAAATGCATTACGTCACGTAGTTATCACTTTTGTGGTGACAGCACATAACAGCCACTGTTTACATTTTTCAAGAATATGTTGTCAGCTGGGCATTTGACTCATGCCTGTAATCCCAGCACTTTGGGAGGCCAAGGCAGGGGGATGGCTTGAGCCCAGAAGTTTGAGACCAGCCTGGGCAACATGGTGAAACCACATCTCTACAAAAAAATACAAAAATTAATGTAGAGAAGTAGGAATGCTTTTACACTGTTGGTGGGAGTGTAAATTAGTTCAACCATTGTGGAAGACAGTGTGGCAATTCCCCAAGGACCTAGAATTAGAAATACCATTTGACCCAGCTATCCCATTATCCCATTACTGGGCATATACCCAAAGGATTATAAATCATGCTACTATAAAGACACATGCACACATATGTTTATTGCAGCACTATTCACAATAGCAAAGACTTGAAACCAACCCTTATGTCCATCAACGATAGACTGGATTAAGAAAATATGGCACATATACACCATGGAAATCTATGCAGCCATAAAAAAGGATGAGTTCATGTCCTTTGCAGGGACATGGATGAAACTGAAAAACCATCATTCTCAGCAAACTATCACAAGGACAGAAAACCAAACACCGCATGTTCTCACTCATAGGTAGGAAATGAACAATGAGAACACTTGGACACAGGAAGGGGAACATCACACACCAGGGCCTGTTGTAGGGAGGGATAGCGTTAGGAGAAATACCTAATGTAAATGACGAGTTGATGGGTGCAGCAAACCAACATGGCACATGTATACCTACGTAAGAAATCTTCACGTTGTGTACGTGTACCCTACAACTTAAAGTATAATTTAAAAAATGCCTCACACCTGTAATCCCAGCACTTTGGGAGGCCAAGGTGGGGGGCTCACGAGGTCAGGAGATTGGGACCATCCTGGCTAACACGGTGAAACCCCGTCTCTACTAAAAATACAAATAATTAGCAGGGCATGGTGGCAGGTGCCTGTGGTCCCAGCTACTCAGGAGGCTGAGGCAGGAGAATGGCATGAACCCGGGAGGCGGAGCTTGCAGTGAGCTAAGATCATGCCACTGCACTCCAGCCTGGGCGACAGAGCGAGACTCCATCTCAAAAAAAAAAAAAAAAAAAAAAATTAGCAGGCCATGGTGGTGTGTGCCTGTAATGCCAGCTGCTTGGGTTTCTGAAGCTGGAGAACTGCTTGAGCCTAGGAGGCAGATGTTGCAGTGAGCCGAGATCATACCACTGCTCTGTAGCCGGCAGAGTAAGACCCTGTCTCAAAAAAAATATATTGTCACTAAATATAATCATCTTGCTATATAATAGAGGTCCCGAAATTTATTCCTCCAACTTAACTATAACTGCGGATGAACCCAAAAGATATTATGTTAAATAAAATAAACCAGGCACAGAAAGACAAATACCATGATTTCACTCATATGTGGAATCGAAAAAAGTTGATCTCACGGAAGTAGAGAGTAAGATGATGATTGCTGGAGACTGGGGTGCCTAGAAGGGAGGGGTGATGGGGAGATGATAGGAAATATACCATTATTTTTAACTATTTAAATATTAGGATTGGGGAAAAATATTTCAGTTCACAACAAACCTAGCCTGAAGTTAATTTTTTGAAGTATACTTTTTGATAAACATTTTGGCCAAGCTGCTAGAAAATTAATGACAAGATAACTATACTTTGGGTAATGTTGTTATTAACATCAAATAAAACTTGATGGTAACCTGACTTTGATAGGTCACAAGTGAGGGCTGCATGATCATTCCCTATTTCTGAGATTGAAAATACTTGTTTCGATATAGAGATTGGTTCACAGTGTAGACTTTCTGGCTTAGAATAATAAGTTTTATCCCTCTTATCTCTGAACAAGGAATTTCTATATCAACTTTTTAGTAATCTCCAGAAGCCCACACCCTTTATCTTGTAATTCTGTAATACTTGTAATGATCCAAGTAAAACCTCTTAAATAAGTCCTTGTTTTGCTAATACCATTACTGTATTAAATGCTTTTACTGTATTTTCCCAAAAATTATAGAAGAGAGAATTAGATGAGTCCCCAGAGAAAAGAATGGATTTCCATTACATCTAAAGGGTATGTTAATTTAGTCTTGGCGCTTCTACATGACTCATTCTGATGATAAATTATTTAAGAAATTTCCTATAAAAATCTTCCAGTCATTTTATATAAGTATTTTGTAGGCACAGAAAACCTTTTAAAACAAGATATGGTGGACATCTTCAAATGTTGGTCTGGATATACTATACAGGAGGGATAAGGCCACACCATGCAGTTTTTATTTGTCTGTCCGACCACATTATAGCACATTGTTATAACAGATCCTAGGTGTTATTTTTTAGAAGTTAGATCATGCATTTTATTCACATATTGGTATCTGTTAGTGCTTATAAACATGAGAAATTGAACGGTGTCACACTCTAAAGAGTATGGAACAATTGTATTAAATTTCTGGAAAGAAAATAATATAGTTTCCTTTTGTAGAGATTTCTCCAAGATTAAACAGAAACTGGCCAATAATGAAATCCAATATTCCAAGGATAGTATTCTCACGTAGAAAGAAGACTTTCAATCAGAGGGTTAAAAAAAATCAGTGAAGCCTGCTTCCGACAAATAGGAATGAGGTTAAATCACTTAGTCTAGGAACGATTCTACATGGTTTTACTATTTAACAGGAAGGGGAGAAAAGGCAAGTTTGATTTATTGAAATGGCTATGGAACCCAAAGAAAAATTTTACAGAACTATAGAGAATCAGAAAGAGGCTCTGAAGATAGATTACCTTTGAAATGGATTAGTAGACTATTGAATATTTAGGTTAAATACTTGTCTGCTTTGGCAACATTTTCCTATGGTGTGTGCTATTTCCATAAATGCCAGGAAGCCTGTGTAGGAGCCGTGTACGGATCTAATGACTTCTCTGACAAGAGTAGTTAGGACTTGTTTCCCTTCTTTCTGATGGATAACCTTTAGTGAGGTTATTAACTGATACAGCTGGCTGAGTCTTCAAAGGCTGCCGAATGGAATTATGGGTGGCCGTTCGCCTCTGTAAGCATGTGGGAGATGTGGGCATCCTATCTGGGGAGGGCAGGCTGGCTTTGGCGATAAGGAAGGAGATGATGCTGGACAGTGAGAGAGCATTTGATGAATATTCTATTACTGGGTGTCTTTTTTGTGTGCATTTTTAGATAATAGAAGTGAATATTGATAGAGTGCTTTACAGTTTTTAAAGGAGAAATGACAAGGGCTGATCATTTAACATTTTTTATGCACCAGACACATTGATACTAAGGTCACACAGCTAATGAAATGACCAGGGCAGTATTCAGCCTGAGGTTAAACCTGTGCTCTTAAGTGGTGGGTTACCTTGCCTGCCAAGTCTATCCTGAGAGGCTTGTGGGTGCTAGTCACTGCTATTCTTCTTGTATAGATGATGGAGCAGAAAAGCCAAGTCACAGGCTAAGGAGGGGTAAAACTAAGAGTGGCTCGGAGTCCTGTGTGTTTTCTGTGTCCTCCCATGATAATGATATTCCCTCACTAGTCCTGTGAGCTAAATTCACATACGAAGAAGGAATCTAAGTGTCTTTTCCACTAAGTTAGCTAATCGGTCTGGTGTGTGTGTGTGTGTGTGTGTGTGTGTGTGTGTGTGTGTGAAAGAGAGGGAGAGAGAGTTGGGGAAAGGGAAAGAGAGTGTAATTTACCATTGGTTTTTTGTTTGTTTGTTTTTGGGGGGGACAGAGTTTTGCTCTTGTTGCCCAGGCTGGAGTGCAATGGTGCAATCTCAGCTCACCGCAACCTCCACCTTCCGGGTTCAAGCAATTCTCCTGCCTCAACCTCCCAAGTAGCTGGGATTACAGGCATATGCCACCAAGCCCGGCTAATTTTTTGTGTTTTTAGTAGAGATGGGGGGGTTCCACCATGCTGGTCAGGCTGGTCTTGAACTCCCGACCTCAGGTGATCCACCCACCTCCCAAAGTGCTGGGATTATAGGCGTGAGCCACCGCGCCTGGCGGGGGTATTTTTATATAACAAAAGCCTAGTAAACATCTATAGAAAATACACAGATGAGTGAATCGTGGGCAAAGAGTTTACTATTTGTATGGTTGGTAGTCCTAAGCTTCAGGGTGTCCAATTAGAGTTCTGGTATTACAAAGTGGAAGGGAGTGTGCTTTTAAATTATGTATCAGTACTGCCGTCAGTGCCTTGGTCTGGGAGCAAGAAACACGACAAAGGAAGAAAGACTACGTTTGAGTCCCCTCTCGGTAATGTTTTAATGGCGGTCTTACACTTGGGAAGTTTCTTCAGATGGTTAGTTTTGATGTTCTTAACTCGGGGCCTTTGGTCTTCTAGAGTTCCTTTTGGAAAGAATGTGATCAGTAGTGAAGTTTGAGAGTGAAATGGCTAATTTGTCTTGCTGCTTATAACACGGAGAAATCTCTTCTTAGCCTGAAGCCACTGAGACACTTCAGAAGATTTGTAGCAATCTCTAGTGTCAAGGAAAAATCCAATGTTTGATGAAAAATATTTAACTCCTGAATGTGTCGTTGTTGGAGGTTGATCTAACAAGTTTGCAAACATATTGTTTGTGCAGTTAATGCAGGGAAGTGTCTAAAATATGTGGTTCTGCTAAGTAAATGGTTCTCAAACAGCCTTCCCTCTTCCTGCTCATAAGGTTGAGTGATGAGAATCTTTTTCTACTTTGCAAACAGACTAATATAATTCTTACTAAGTTTTCCTCCCGTCTTTCTTTACCCTTTGATATGACTGCCTTCGGCAGATGGTAAAAATATATGAAAAAGTAATGAACAAACATTGAAAGCCTAGAGATGTGATTTTCCTTTAAATAGTTTATGCATTATTTTTGAGATGGAGATTTTCATATTATCTATTAATATCTTTTTAAAGCACCACCATTTCCAAGTGTTAACTATATTTGAGAATCACTCTACTAAGTGTCTTTAAACTTTTCTCACATAATCTTAATTTAAGTGCATATAAATGCAGAGGCCCTCATCACTTACTCTGGGTGTTCTGTAGTTCCAAATAGAATGGGAAGGTTCTCTGATTTTTTAATCACTTATTCAGCAAATATGTGATTGTTTTCTATGTGTCAGGCACTGTGCTGGGCACAGAAGATCCCATAGTGAAGAAAACGGTGGCTCACGCTTGTAATCCTAGCACTTTGGGAGGCCGAGGCGGGCGGATCACGAGGTCAGGAGATCGAGACCACGGTGAAACCCCGTCTCTACTAAAAATACAAAAAATTAGCCAGGCATGGTGGCGGGCGCCTGTAGTCCCAGCTACTCGGAGAGGCTGAGGCAGGAGAATGGCATGAACCCGGGAGGCGGAGCTTGCAGTGAGCCGGGATTGCACCACTGCACTCCAGCCTGGGCGACAGAGCAAGACTCTGTCTCAAAAAAAAAAAAAAAAAACCAAAGAAAAACACAATCTGTGTTTAGAGGCCAGTGATAGAGTCAGAAATCAATTAAATATATAAATACGCTAGTCCCCACTTATCCAAAGTTTCACTTTCCTTAGTTTCCATTACACATTGTAATGTCTCCTAAACTCTTGACTCAGGCACGACTTGAAAATTTCACTAGTTACTAAGCGAAAATTAGTGATATACTATAAGTATTGTTTTTATCCCTCTGGTGCCTAGCAGAGCATCTGGCACATGGCTTACTAATTGCTCATTAGTTTAGTTATTGACTAATGGAGAGACAGAAACACATGTGGTAGTTTTAATGGCCCACTAGGATAAATAACAAACTAAATTGAGATAATAGATAATAATCTATGAGTTCAAGATTGAGAAAGATCAACATGGGTTTGTATTTTATAATTGAAATAACCTCCTACATCATCAAATTCTTTTCATAAGTAAATTGAAGTTGGAATGGTTCAGTTACTTGGCTGGGCTTAAACAGTCATTGGTAGCAGAATTGCCTTTTCAACCATTTTTATTTTTCTGGAAAGGCTTTGCAGCAGGGCTGAGAGTTTATATGGTCTGTGGATGTATAGTTTTGGATAGGTAGAGAAGACAGCATTCCAGACCTAGGGGTCTGAGTTAACTGCAAGGTCAATGCGAATAATATGGCTTCTGAAGATAATGAGGAACCTTTCACTGAGGAACCTTTCATGGTCAAGTGTGTCTGCAAGGGTGTGAGAATGGCATGGTGTGACTGTTCTGCGGAATAATCAATGAACGCTGTTGCCTTTTGACTTCTTTTTACTTTGCTTTTTTTCGAAATGTCTTGTTGCAGAATGGTAAGAGCGCAGCTTCTGGAGCTAGAATGCCTGGTAGCCTTGGGAAGTTACTTAATCTGTGCCTCAATTTTCTGATCTGTAAAATGTGAATAATATTGTGCATATCCTCATATTTCTGATTCCTTAAGAAGGCCCTCATATTTACTACTGTAAATTGAATTGTAGCTCTGTAGCGTAGAAGAATAATTTTGTAAATTATTGTACATCAATTAGCCACCTCGATATATTTAAGGTCCTAACCATCAGCCATGATTCCACAATCTAAGGAAAACACCCGCTCTTTAGCTGAGCCAATGTTTCTGTTCCATCCTACGAGGTAGAGTTCTATGATTTGATTATTCCAGAAGAGCTCTGTAATTATTGTTTCAGATGTAGAGAATCAGGTTGGCTCTAGCCCTTTAACAACCCTATCTTGAGGGGCTTGCTTGGTCAGGTCTGTAAGTATCAACAATAAAACTATCAAAAGTTCTGTGTTTATACGGGCAGAGACTATTTGAGATGAGGCCCTCATTCTGCAGAGAGTCTGAGAGGGAAAGAGAAAAGGAAGGAGTGAGGGTGTTATCTGGAGCATACCAATGAAATTTGACTTCTTAAAAACACAGCTGTGAGATTAAGTCAAAATCTGCTTGTTACAGATTAAACTTGAAAAAATAAGTCATGGAACTTTTAAATTTGTTGCTTTTTTAGACCTTATTTTTTATTGGTTTATTAAGCAAATATATTTTTGTTGCCAACAGTGCATAAAACTATATAGGATTAAAACCAAAATATTCAAAGGCAACGGTTTATAATTCAGTAGGAAAGCAATAAAGAGGCAGCCAGTTACCACAATTCAAGGTAGCTGTGTATGTTTAATCAGAAGAAAAGTTCAGGAGGCACATTCAGGAGGAAGAAGCATGTTTAGCAGGGCAGAACATCCTTTTAAGGAGCAGACACTGTTTGAGTTGGACTTTGAAAGGTAGGTGGGATTCAGATAATTAGGTTGGGAGAGAGGGCATTCTTGGTAGAGAAAAAAAGTCCTGGGGATGGAAACTGGTATTAGTGAGGGATAGTGGACGATGAGCCTGAAAGGGAAGTTGAAGAGGTTCTAGAGGGCCTGCTCTCTGTAAGCAGGCAAGTGATCCAGCCAGAGCTGGGTGTTAAACATGGAAGGTGACGAGAGGGAGGATGGGTTTGCAGGATGATTCGGGAATCAGCAGAACCAAGTCATTGGCATCGTGAAATATCTTACTGGAAGAGGCTGAGCCAGAGGTACCAGGACAATCCAGGTAGGTAGCAGTAGGAAGGTGCCACCTGTGCTGAATGCAGAAAGGTGTGGCTGAGTGCACTGACCTGGTTTGCAGAATAAGGAGCAGCTGGTGACTGGCAGTGACGTGGGCAGTGAGTAGGTGGGGAAGGGAAAGCCCAAGTTGCCTGCAGGACTCACAGCCAGAGTTTCTGGTTGAGTGATGGTCTTAAGGGGCTAATTTAAGAGATAGAGACTGAGTTCATATTATCAGGTCTCAATATTTGTATTTAAATTTTGACATATGTGTGTGTGTGTGTATAACATTTTAAAAGATGAATTTAAAGAAATGCTAGTAGTTTAACATTATGGGCATTCCAAAAGAGAAAAAGTTAATTGTAAATCCCCTCATGTTGACTGATTCTTGTATACTGATTTCTCATCATATCTACTTATGTGTTTATAGTTATATTCATTGTGTGTATAGGATTTTTTTTTCTTTTCTCTTCTCTTTTCTATTCCTTTTCTTTTTTTCTGCAGGGTTTCACTGTCACCCAGGCTAGAGCTCAGTGATGCAATCACACAATCACAGCTCACTGCACACAATCACACAATCACAGCTCACAGATCACTCAGGTGATCCTCCCACCTCAGCCTCCTGGGTGCGCCACTATGCTCAACCAATTTTTGTATTTTTTTTTGTATAGACAAGGTTTTGCCATGTTTCCCAGGCTGGTCTCGAACTCCTGCGTTCAAACAATCTATCTGCCTTGGCCTCCCGAAGTGCTAGGATTATAGATGTGAGCCACCACAGCCAACCTGTTTCTTGCTTTATACTTTAAATCATAAGCATTTTCTACATGGTTCTCTCTATATATCTATATCTATATAGTCCTTTAAGTACATTTTTAATGTTAGCATAATTAAGAATTGTATTTATTTTTATTTTTCTGTTATTTCCATTTTATTTATTGCCAATACAGAATACTTCCTGTATGTTCTGCATGAAAGAGAAATCTGTAGGCTGCCCTAAGCAACTATCTGTAATTTATATCTTTATTTCTATGAGAAAATGCATCCTGCACTCTACTGAAATTTTAGGCTAGAGTCTATTTCTAAAACATGAACTACTTGTACAATGGAACAAAAAAATAAGTCTTTTCCACTCAACTTTTGGGTGCAAGTTCTAATACTCTTGCTGGTCTTCACGTCTAATACACTTGCTGGAAGGACATCGACTCAGCCCTTCCACAGTAATTTCCTTTTCTTTTTCCCATCTTAATCACATGTTATCATCCAGCAGTAATCAACACATAACTGACCAATCCAGTTTGTTCTTCATAAGGGTTGGAATTAGTAGATCTCATCTTGGCCAACTAAATTGCCTTGCCATATAAACACAGCTGAATCTCCTAGAATTCACTTGAAATAGTAAAGCAAGTTCATATTCTAAAATAAATATGGTTGAGACTATGTCTCATGTATTGGAAACCACCCCAAAATACAGTAGGTATTTCAGGCTGGGCTCAGCTGTCCTGTTCTTTTGCTGATCCCAGCTGTGCTTGCTCATACATCTTCGGTGAGTTGGTGGCTTGGCTGGGGATGGCTGACTTACAATTGTTGCATTAGGTCCAAGTGGGAAGACTGGTACCTCTTTCTATAAGGTCTTTCATTTTCTAGCATGGCAGGTTATCTACATAGTGGCAGTGTCAGGGAAAATTGAGGAACTCAGAGGCCCTAAGTGTTTTGGGGGTTTGGTTTGTTTGCTTGCTGATGTCCCATTGGTCATTTCAAGCTAATGGTCACTCCATACCTCATATTTAAAAGGTAGGGAAATAGATTGTTTCTTGTTGGGGATATCTACAGGGGTAATTAAGAATTTTAGAACGAGAAATGTTTAGCTGTTTACCATATTAGAGCCTTAGTGAAGTTGATGTGATTTTCATGGAATTGCTCAAAAGAAATTATTTGGTCTAATATGTCAATATTTATTTGTGATGTTTAGAAACTGAAATTAAGGATTACAACCTTGGGAAAATGTTGACTCTAGAAATAGATTTGTGAGTCCTCTAGTTAGAGATGACAGTTATAAGACTTGGCCAGGGGAGAAAGTTTAGAATGGAGAAGAAAATATAAATAATGAACAGATTATTTGTTCGAGTGAATTAGCTAAATTAATTATAACTAATATTTACATATTTTTTCTGTGACTCTCACTGTTACAGTATTTCCTAGAATTCAGTGCTAAGGGCATATCTGATGAATATCAATAACTTATTCCTAGTGGCAATCAATAAAGGCCAGAAAAGAACCCGTGACATGACCAATAACCAATGAGGAATTTGAAAGATTTTCCACCTTGAGTATTTAGGAGCTCTAGCAAAATATGTAGACTAAAAAATCTCTCAGAATAGCTGTTTGCCAGAAATTTGGCAAGTTGAGCCAGAAAGTGATTTGGTTGATAACCTGCTAATAGTGGTAGATGTTTTATGAAATAAAATAACGATGCATTTTCTTAGAGTCAAAAATAAAGATTGAGGTTGTAGCCCAGCTACTTGTTGTGACCTCTAATCCAGTCTCTGAAGCAAAGGGAAGGATCAGTGGCTCATCCTAGTTCTTCTCTGGAAGTCCTAGATTCTGGCTCTCAGCCTTTTGGAATTGGAACAGTGTTGTAGAGCAGGGGCTTCCAATCTTTTAGCTTCCCTGAGCCACATCGGAAGAAGAATTGTCTCAGGCCACACATAAAATACACTAACACTACTGATAGCTGATGAGCTTAAAAAAAAAAATTGCAAAAAAAACTCATAATATTTTAAGAAAGTTTATGAATTTGTGTTGGGCCACATTCAAAGCTGTCCTTGGCTACATGTGCCCCATGGGCCGCAGGGTTGGACAAGCTTGTTGGTAGAAGTTCTGAGTTATGTCTACAAGGCATGTGGGATAGAAATGAATGAAACAGTAGTTCTCAGGTGGGAGCAATTTTGTCCTCAGGGGACATTTAGCAATTCCTGGAGACATCTTCGCTTGTCACAACTGGCAGTGGGAAGGAGGAGCTGGGGGAATGGGGGTATTGCCACTGCCATCTACTGGGTAGAAGCCAAGGATGCTGGTAAATATCCTACAATGAGCAGGACAGTCCTGCCAACAAAAGGAATTATTTTCTCTAACATGCGAATAGTGCTGAGATTGAAAAACCTTGATCAAAGTAAGAAAAAAGGTTTGTCTTTGTCATCAACATTTTATTTTTTTTTTAAATTTCAATAGCTCTAGGGGTACAAGTGGCTTTTGGTTGCATGGACAAATTGTGTAATGGTAAAGTATGAGATTTAGTGAACATGTCGCTTGGGGAGTGTACCTTGTACCTCATATATAGTTTTTTATCCCTCATCCTCCTCCCTCCCCCATTCTGAGTCTCCACTGTCTATTATACCACTCTGTGACATCCATAATTTAAATTGAAATAAGGAAATGTCCTCTGAAAATTCCTTGTTTACTCTGTGACTCCATCCCTCCCTCACTCCAAAGATAAACATTCTGCCATTTTGCGAACTTCAGAAGACTAAGTCTGCTTTGTTGTTTGTGCCTGAACCATGAGGGAAAAAAATCTCTGTTTACATTTCATGGTCGAGGTACACTTTCAGCAATGAACACTCCGTTTGGCTGCACATGCAGAAGGCGGCACACCCTTCACCCCATAGAAGGGCGTTTGGTGTCTCAGTATTCCTGTGCTTGTCACTGAATTTTGTGTTCTTGCTGCCGAATTTGACAGAGTAAAAAAAGAACTGGAGTGTTTCTAAAGAGAAGGAATTATGTAATGATTTTTAACTTTATGAAGTTTAAAGCCAATCTACATGAGAGGCCAGAAGGAAATGTGTGTTAAGCAACAAAGCTAAATTCTCAGCCAGCACCAGAGTCGGGCTTTGAAATGCGCCTGGCATTAAGGTTTTCACCATACACCAAGAGAGAAAAATGCAAGGCCTTCTGTGGGCTGTACCTTTTGGAGCCCTAACTAGCTTATTTTGTTTGGTTTGATTTACAAATAACATCTGATATTTTGAAAAATGAAACCACAGTTCCCCCCAAGAAGGAGTTGTGTGTTAATTAAGATAATTTTTAACAGTTTAAGAAAAAGGAAAAATAATTTCTTGTTCATTCAATATGCCCACATGCCCACCATATGGCATGGAGGTAGACTGACTCCCCCAAATCAGCTCACATTTTGATGGTACCCTTTTCTTTCCCCTAGGTTTAATTTATTATGTGTGTTATAACGTGAAATTTAGAGTTCCATAAAAGGATGAATACAGCATTACACCTTGTGTATTATGTGTTAGACCCTGACATGCCTTCCCAGAGGGCACTGCATTTTCCCATTCAGAATGTTCATTATAGCTTATTGTAACTTTTTATTTTATGACCATCTTCATACCAGATGTTAGCTCTGCAAGATAAGAGATTATCTTATTTGTTCACTACTGCGTGTCCAACACCTACACTGGATGTGGCCTCTAGCAACACCTCAGCAGATATTTGTTGAGTGAATGAATGGGAGCCTGAATAATCCAGCACACAGGTAGATGTAGTGTGGCCATGAGCTGCTCTCTCATCACTTTAGGAATAACTTCTTCACCCCCGAATCCCCTGGAAATGGTCCTGCAGAGGGCTCTGTTGAAACCTTGATAGAAATGAGCTCTTCAACTCATAAATCCTATACAAGTTACCATTTATGATGGAGAGTGCAGAAGATAGATAGGTTCTCAGCAGAGCACAGTGGTAAATATCAGAAATGTCTCATCGGAGATGCTTTCTGGTTATACTAGAGATGATTTTCTCCCCATCCAGAGCGAGGTCCTGCCAGATTAGTGTAATTTGGTAATCCCTCATTCAGGATTACCAAATTATAATTTCCCTAACTAGATCACCTGAAACTCCAGTATTACCTTACTTGGTTACAAAAACTGCCTTTCACCAGTCAGTCCACCTGGATCTGACATTCAGATGCCCAGAACAGTTTTCTTCCATACCACCAGGGCTGTTTTACTACATTGGCTACACATTTTACAATAATGAGTAGGCACATAGATGCACAGTTCCACTGAAACTGTGAGGCTGACCATTCATCTGGACATTTTATAGAAGATACTGAGCATGGGCCAAGGCCCAGCTGCTCCTAGCACCTCCCAGGGCCCAGCAAGTTGCTGTAAACATGGCAGGCATCACAAAAGGTAGACCTTACTGCTAAGAAGCTGAGAAATCAAATGGTGTGTGCGTGTGTGTGTATGTGTGTAAGTATACAGATTTAAGTAGTGTATCTAAACTGTTCTAAATAAGTGCTATAGGAATAAGCATTTTGAGTTGTCTGCCCATTCTGTATCATTAAATATTGTATATTATGCAATTTGAGCAAATTATATTTCTGTTCTCCAAAGCATGTTACTTCATTAATATATAATATAAAGCTTTGTAAAATATGTGGGAGTGGTGGGGCATGAGAGATTTCAGCCAGGTTCACTAGGACAGTAGGGGTTGGTGGGAGGGCAGTGATAGGATGGTACCCAGGTTTCAAGCACAGGTGACCATTGCCTTCCACTCTCCCTGCATCTTTTTTCCAAATGCACAACAGTCAGTTCATTGCCACTGGAACAACTAGGATCTGTCTTCGACATCATCTAGATCTTATTAAGTGCCTATTTTATCTCTCTGACTTCCAATTTGCCCTAGTTTATCTCCTTTTAGCTGTAATTTATTGGCCTGACCAGCCCTAATATGTATGAAACACTTAACATAAGGCATTTAAATTGACATCTAGTAAAGTTCCAGCTGGTCTTTCCAACATCATCCCTGGCCTCTGCTTTCACGCTTCCATGCCTTGCTCATGACACTTCCTTTGGTTGGTGCATCTTTCCCTCCCTTTTCTCTCCAGTCTTGGCGCTTTGTTCACATGTCCTCTCGTCTGCAAAGTCTGTCTTCTCCAAAGTTATTGTGTCTTCTAGCCTTCCAAATTATTATTTACCTCACAATTGCAAAAGCACTTATCACAGTCAGCCTTGAAGAACAGTTGCAGGCATTCATTTCTCCAATAGATGGTGAAGGTTTTTTTAATGTCAAAGACTGTGCTTTCTTTATATTTGTAATCCCACAACAGTTAGAACCTTAGTGAATAATGACTGGAATTGAATAGTAGCCTAAAAGGGAGGACAGAAGGAAGAAAGTGGAACTGGATCAGAAAAATGAGAACTTGTGGCATTGATAAGACATGGAGAGAAAACCCAAAGGTTCTGTGTTTTCAATATGGATTATCTGATATTTCTAATTTTTTTTACTTGAAATAAGCCTAATCATCTATGTTGGAATAGCTACCATGTAGCATGGCCATGGAGCTGGTCTCTCATCACTTCAGGAATCACTTCTTCACCCCTGAATCCCCTGGAAATGGTCCTGCAGAGGGCTCTGTTGGAACCTTGATAGAAATGAGCTCTTCAACTCATAACTCCTATACAAGTTACCATTTACGATGGAGAGTGCAGAAGATAGATAGGTTCTCAGCAGAGCATAATGGGAAATATCAGAAATGTCTCATGGGAGATGCTTTCTGGTTATACTAGAGATGATTTTATCTCTACACAAGTCAAATGAGACTTGTGTAGCTTCTGTGAGAAGACAGGCTTAAAGGTCTGTCTCATCTGCACTATTTCTTTAAACATTCATTTAATTTATTTGTTCCTGTAACTATCCTTGGGAGGTGGGATCGGAATTTTAAAGGTAAAGGGCTAGAGGGCATAGACAAAGTCACACAGCAATTAAACACCAAATCACATGCATGATCATGTCTCATTTGTGGCCCTGACATCACAGCCTCTGCTCTGCCCTGATTGTGGTTGCGGGGCAGGGCGTGCCTGACAGAGAAACCCCCGATCATGACCAGGACATGTCCTTGGGACAGGATTAATTCAGGATGTTCTTTAAAGAGCACGTCTGTGATTCTGTACTCGTCATCATTATCTGTACACATCCATCCCTCTCTCATCTCAACGTGACCACACTTTCTAGATTGTTGTCACTTGTGCCCAAATCTTGCAACAAATCAGCTTTGCTTTCTCCTTTCAAGTCTAATTCTAATTTTTTTTCCCTAAACCCAGGGTTTCTGTACACATTTTAAATTGAGGGATTGCTTCTTGCATATAGTAGCTATACAATTATCTGGGACTTTTATTAGCCATTGTAATGATTTTTCCCTTTTCATGGAAAGCTTTGCCGCTGTTTTCCCTATTTTCCATGTGGCTCATTTATGGAGGCAGTTTCTGCAAGCTGGTATAGATTGCAAGACGCTGCCCATGAACTCAAGCTCCTGCTGTTCCACGGTAATTTAGTCAATATGCTTTAATGACCCTGTGAAGGATATATTTTTAATAAAATTGCCCTCAATATTTAGCTGCTTCTGTTTTCCATGGGGCCAGCGTGCTCAGAATGTTAATCTAAATTTGTTGCCCTCTCATTATGCAATGGAAGTCAGATGATTTCAATTTGTTATTGCCCTAAATTTTCTACCCCTAGTCTGTGTTTTAATCCAGCGAATTAATACATGCTAAGCATTGGGAGCATCAACAGTTTCAATAAGTCATTTTTATCTGCTGCATCATCCTGGCTAGATGCTCTGCCCTTAATACATCTTGTGAGTCCCAGGAGGGCATGGACACCATCAGCCCTGTAATTAAAATCTGCTGTGCTTTTCATGCAACAAACTGCATGAGCTTAAGGAACTGGCTCTGTTAATGTGCTTTACCTTCCTTTCATTATTTCCTGTTGTTTCCAGGGTTGTTTTTGTTTTTGTTTTTTTTCCATATAGGTCAGTGAGTCTTTGACTATTGGTGGCCAGACATTAGGTGTGGAAAGCCTTCCTTCCAACATCTTGTGAACATGGTCAGCATTGGCTGGGGGCCTGGGCGCAGGTATCCTCAGTTTCTGTGGACTGTTGCAGGGAGGCCTCCCTCTACATATGCTGGGCTTCCCTGAAACACAGGGAGTCAAGCTTCCTGCATTCCCCTGAGAATCTTGATTACCGATACTGCTAACTCAACACCCTCATGAAGACCTCACCATGGGAACTGCTCCTGCTTCTAGCCGCTGCTCCGAAAAGCGGCTCTTGCTCACAGAAAACTGGGTCAAGTTTTAAACGCTTCTTCCTAAACCCACCTTTGTGTACCTTGCATGAACACATAGAGCCGCGGAAGGCAGAAAGTCGATCGTCAGTCCTATAAGCAATGTTAATAATTAACCAGTGCGGACAAATATTTGCCATCATTATTTTCATATTGTAAAGTGGTGCCAGTCTTTATTGCCAATACTTAAAAAATCAAGAGCCCAGATGGACCAAGTGGCCTCTGCTGGCCACCACCACCTCAGACTCCCCGCTCCCCTCCATGAAACATGGCACTAAAAATAAAAAACCTCAAAGTAAGAGAGCATCATGTGACAATGTCCTGAGGGCCTTTCAGAGGCTCCACAGATGGTACAGTCTAATGAGAAGATTGCAAATAGGCAAACAAGTCATTTATGAGACTGATGTCTGCTCTGAAGTAAATGAAACAAGGAGATGTGATACTGAGTACTTTAGAGAGGGGGATCTAGGAATGTCTCTCTGAGGGGGCGATGTCTAAGACTGGAAAGAATCCAATCAAGCCACCTGGCAAAACAAATACAGGAGGAGCCAAGGACAGGGCTTTTCAGCCATGGGACCACCACTATGTACTTACAGGGGCCTGGAAGACGTAGCCTCCCTCCAAGCCCAGGATAGGTCCTGGTGACCCCGCTGTCCTCCGCTTTCATCCCTCCCTGCCTACCAAATCCCAACTCCCAAAGATTGTCATGAAACAAAAGAAAGCTATTTGCCGTGAGGCGAAGAGGCAGTTGCTCCCCAGTCCCTTTTTCTCAATCGCCATGGCACTGAGACAATTTTTTTTTTTTTTTTTTAAATGGAATCTCACTCTGTCACCCAGGCTGGAGTGCAACAGTGTGATCTCGGCTCACTGCAACCTCCGCCTCCCGGGTTCAAGCGATTCTCCTGCCTCAGCCTCTCGGATAGCTGGGATTACAGGCACCCACCACCACGCCCGGCTAATTCTTTTTTTTTTTTTTGTATTTTTAGTAGAGATGGGGTTTTGCCATGTTGCCCAGGCTGGTCTCGAACTCCTGATCTCAAGTGATCCGCCCACCTCAGCTTTGCAAAGTGCTGGGATTACAGGTGTGAGCCACTGTGCCCAGCCAACTGAGCTGATTTTTATCTGGTGTTGATTCTTGGATTAAGTCCCTTTAAGAATCAAAAGACTGAGGAGCACACCTGCAATTAATACCCCCCCCTTGTGACTAAATATGGCAAAAAAAATCTTTTTTCTCCCCTTTAATTGCATACATATTTGCTTTCTCTGAAGGAGCGACTGTTCCTAGGGCTGGCCTAGCTGACAGCTAAGACTGAGAGATGGGGAGAGATTTCTTGTCACATCTGACAATTGCAGTTTCCTGTATTAAGTAAATTTGCTAGGCTTCCATGCTCCTTCATGAATTGAACAGATGAGAAAAATGCTCAGAAGACTGCCCCTGGCAGGCTAAGCTGCAGGCAGGGCATGGCTGTGGGGTTTGAGATCAAGGAGCAGACACCACCTTCGTGTCTGTTTTCTGCAGCAAGAAAAGTCAGAGCTAAGTGAAGAGGGAGAGAGTAGCCTCTTACCTACAAATTGAGAAGCAATTCTTAAAATGCCACAGGCTTTTATTGATCTGTTCCCTAAAGGCTCTACAGGTAGAAAGTGAAGTTTTTAGTGGTCCTTAAATACCTTGCGAATGTCATTGACCCATTGTCTATGTATCTTGGAAAATAAGGGGAGTAAGTAAACCCCATGCAGCATTCTGGAGGAAATTGCAAGAGGGAAGAGGAAAATGCCATAAAAGAATTTCTCATTCCATGTGGATTTGGGAAGGGGATAGGAATAGAAAATGACACTGACATTTGAGTCCCAGAAGAGGTGGAGATGGCTTTGCCTAGCGTGTGAGTACATTACTTGAGTTCAACAACTTGCTACCTGTATGACCTTAGGTAACATATTTAATCATGGAGTTTTGGTTTTCTCACCAGTAAAACGGGAGCAATAATAATAACACTTATTTAGAAGGTCAACCTAGATAATTCATGTGAAGTGCCTAGCATTAAGCCTGGCATTTTTAAAATGACTGCTACTAAACAACTCTTTTGTGGTTTTTGCTGTTATTGGACACACCTCCTGGAGCTGTTGATAGATGCTGTTTCTGGCCAGTCTTGCAAGCCCTTTGCATGGGGAGAGATTAGCAGCCTTTGTTTTTTGCAGGATGGTCTCTACTTTATTAGGCAATGTGTGGCCACTAATGAGAAAGCAGTGAGTGGGATATAAGGAAACATTAGGTAAAGCAAATAGCAAAGGAATCATAAAAACAGGACTGCACAAATTGCATATGAAACAACAGTGAATTTCCATACTGTTAACCCCTTGTCTCTTCTTTCATCTCTCACTTTATTAAAGGTTTTACTGTGCATCACCTACACGCCAACATTTGATCTGAATGGGAGTGCTGTGCTGAAGATTGCGGAGGTGAGTACTGCTTGTGTCTGTGCCTCCTGTTCACAGCTGCTTTATCTCTAACTGGGATAAATATTGGGGTGGAACTAAGCCCCAGCACTGGAGTGAATTCTTCTCTGATTACTACCGTGGGGAATTTCCGCTAAGAAATTGATCTGTGGGAAGCATGCTGTGTGGTGCACCATCCTTAGTTGTAATGCCGTGTGTCTCAGAGCCCTGCATGCTTAGGTTTGCTTCACTTGAGGCCTTCACCATGTAAATAACAGTACTGGTTCCCCTTACCCTGCTCTACCCGGGTGTATTGCTTTCTCGGTCTAATTTGCCTATGATTCATTGAAAAGCATTTGATTAAAAAAAATAGTTTTTAAGAAACCAAGTAGGAGATTTAGAGAGATGTTTATAGATTAAATCCCCTCCCCATCTTCAAAACCCTGAAGAATGCCTTTTGAAATGATCATTGGAAAGCCTTCTCGTTTCAATCTGTATTGCAGCCCAGAGTAATGTGTGCCTTCCAGCACGCCCAAGAATGTGTCCAACAGAAAACTTGGCTTCTTGAATGCCTGGCATATGCCTTTGGCTTTTGGAAACACTATCATTTCAAAGCTGAACTTTAATATGCTTGGAATAATTTCCCTTCCATTTCTTGAAAAGAATATCTACTGGATTTGTATGTTCTGATAAGAGTATACATTCAAACCACAAAGAGGAATGATTTTCTGAGTTCTGAAATGATGGAGAAAAAGGCTAATTATCAGCACCCATGGAGAGTACTTATATTAGCAGATACATGTGCTTTTTATGGTATCATGTGGTATTAAAGAGCGAAAATTAAGAGAAAATTATTTTTGAGCATGTAGAAAATTTTTATGTGACTGTCAAAAGAGAAAGCAGCAGCCAATCAGCTGACCTCTCATTACAATATAAGTCACTTTTTAAATATGGATTGATATAGATGGAAAGAACACTTTCCTTTAACACATTTGTATGTATACTCTATTTATTTTATTAGCATCTGTTTTTAATTGAATTTTAAGAGAGCCCTGTGAGCTCTTTCATTATTTGCAGGTTCACTTTTCAAAAGACAGTGTTGTTTCTGAAAATAGCAAGAAGCAGGATTGGTGTGTAAGAGGCTTGTTAGCCCTTTGCCATGTGAAGGAAGAGAGGGGAGGTGTCAAGCCACTGCCCCTGCTGATGGAACTGGGGGGAAGGGGAGACAAGGAGCAGAGGGTCTTCAGGAGGAAGAGGGCTGCCAGGGATCGAGGTTGTTGATACTAACAACCTCACAAGAACCAGTTTTTGAATGAGAGTCAGAATGATTGAAAATATAATTCCTGAATAATAGGCACACACCACCAAGTTCGGCACGAGTGAAGGGTGTTCACTGAGAGTATCTGGAAGCCAAAATAAAAAGACTCAGCAGGCCCATCCAGATAGGATGCAACATCGAAACACTGGCCTCTTCCAAAACCAGGAAAGGAAAAACAACAACAACAGATCATAGCCAAAGAACAATATAATGATAAAGGCATCTGAGCTTGGTAGGAGAGAAAAATGGGCTCCGGAGTCATACTGCTTAGATATGAACCCGGCTCTACACTGCCTAGTGGTGTTGCCTCGGATACCTGTCCCAGCCTCATGTTTGCTCTCCGTAGATGAAATGATAAGGGATACCGAGCTCATCGTGTGGTTGTGCTAATTTGACAAGAAAAATACAATCCATATAAAAAGCTTTTAGTGCAAGTCCAGCCACATAGTAAATGTGAAGTGTTTGCCATTGCCACGTTTGAAATAGGGAAGCAATTTATAAAAGCACCTTAAAATAAACCATTTAAAACTCCTGTGGAAATGTGAAGAAGGAATCTAGATGTTCTCTTCCTGCTTACTTTTGTATACATTGACTATTACTCATGAATAGTGTTTACCCTGAAACCTGCTGATCAGGAAGTGGGATGTGTACTTAAGTATGAAAAATGAGGCTATTTCCCCAAGGTTCTGAAACTATAAAAGGATCATTAAGCTCTCAAAATGTAAATAAGAGGGCAGCCTTCATTTGTGTATCTAAATTTAACTTGCTTAATTAAACTGCAATAATGAAAAGTTTTTAGAACAGCATCCTCTGTGACAGAGGGAGCATAAGAAATATTACCAAATATAAAAATGGACAATTATGAAATATCCAACAAGTGCTTTCTGTTCAATTTCATGAAATCATTACTAAAACTTCATATGGATGCATAGCCCTTCTCTTCATTGATTGAAAGCTGAGCCCAAGATTTCTGTCAATATTATGCCCAGAGTAGTACATATGTTGAGTTTTCCAAGGAAAGTTACCCTCATATAGGAAAAAGCTGTGGGAGCAGAAATTGCCAAGGTCTTGGAGTAAAAGAAAAAGGTGGGGCTGGGCGAGGTGGCTCACACCTGTAATCCCAGCACTTTGGGAGGCCAAGACGGGCGGATTACCTGAGGTTGGGAGTTCGAGACCGGCCTAACCAAAATGGAGAAACCCCGTCTCTACTAAAAATACAAATTAGCCAGGCGTGGTGGCGCATGCCTGTAATCCCAGCTACTCGGGAGGCTGAGGCAGGAGAATTGGTTAAACCTGGGAGGCAGAGGCTGCGGTGAGCCTGTTCCATTGGAAAGGTTTTTTATACCTGCCGAAGGCTTCTCTGTGGGATTTCTCAAAAGCAGAAAGCCTAGTTCATAAATGAGTGTTTGCTGGTTTGATCTTACTGACTCATGGAAACTTCCAGTCTTTGATTCTGTAGCATGCTATCAGGGTCAAGCAAAATCTGTCTCAAAGGCCATTTTTTTTTTTTGCCTCTAAGATTCATAATTTCAGGGTATGAAAAACACCTTTTTTATTATTATTCCTTCCATCCAGCCAGCTCTCCATTCTAATATACTGGTTAATAATAATAGCTACTAGTCACTGAGTGCCTAAGGCATGGCAATAAGTGGCATTTTACATGTATTCTCCTTTAATTTCTGCCACAACTAGATAAAGAACACAAGCAAAGTGAAGTTTGCTTGCTCAAGTTTCTACAGCTAGATATTCAAATCCAGACTTTTAATATTGCAAACATGTACTGTTAATCACTCTGCTATATTGCTCCCTGGCTCCCCCTCAGTCTTAGAGAATGTTAGCAGAATCTTGCCATAATAATATTGGCAACCAACTGAAGTGCTTAGGAGTCTTATACCCTTGGACCTTTACCGAGGCATTTAGTTAGATAATTGTTCTATGGTGTTTTATATATATAAAGCTCAAGTGTTTGTTCATTTCATTTTTTTGTGACCATAGATTCAAGTGGCCATAGGAAATATGTCACTTTTTCCAGTACCTTTCCATATGGATAGTGTATCTTTTCTGAGCATTATATATAACACAGAGGATGGAAGGTTTGTAATAGTTTCACTTGTTGCCCTGGGGAGCTTGAAAAAACATTGACACTCAACACCTGCCACCAACGGTTCTAATTTAACAGTTCCAGTTGTCACTAAAGTATTTGTTAGATTGGGCTGGTTTATAGCTCTTGAAATGTTCAGTGATACTTTTTTTGGGGGCGGGGGGGATGGAGTCTCACTCTATTGCCCAGGCTGGACTGCAGTGGCACAATCTCAGCTCACTGCAACCTACGCCTCCTGGGTTCAAGCGATTCTCCTGCCTCAGCCTCCTGAGTAGCTGAGATTACAGGCGCATGCCACCACGCCTGGCTAGATTTTTGGATTTTTAGTAGAGATGGGATTTCGCCATATTGGCCAGGCTGGTCTCTAACTCCTGACCTCGTGATCCACCCCCCTCAGCCTCCCAAAGTGCTGGGATTACAGGTATGAGCCACTGTACCTGGCCAGTACTTCTTTTACTCTGATATGGTAGCATTATTTCTGAGACATACCTGAAATAAAATGTTCTACAATTAAGGAACAGATAGTCTCAGATATAATCCCGCAGAAAAGTACACAGATGCCTTGGTCTATTTATTGCGGAAGCATCTTGTTATGTTATGTTCTCTGTAAGACTGGGAGGAGTTAACCCCACCTCCTGGCAAGAAAACTAGCCAAGGAAGCAGGACCACGGCCTCAAACCAGTTGAGACCACTAGAGTGAGGAAATCGCATTTCAAAGAGCTTCACTTTTCCTTCCTGAAACCCTTTCTTTCCTGTGTGCCAGTCTCTATTGATTCTGGTTTGACTCCTCTGAGGAGTCTGTTCTTTAGCTAGTTACTGCTAGATGGGCTTTGAGCATGTGCTTCTTTGGCAAGGAATTTCCATACCTCCCTTAAACCTCTTACTCGCATGGCTTGTGAAGAAGTTGTTTGGAGTTAGAAGACACACAGACCAGTGTCTCTGCTTCAGTTTGGACTGGTTCTCAGCCAACCTTCTGTAGACCAAGTAGATGGCACCTGGGAAGGTGCACAAATCAATGGGTTAAGGTGTCTTAAGCCATTTTAATATGCCAACTTAAGCCAAGAAGACCATGGAGGAGGAAGAGGCAAGTCACAATCAGATTTCTCCGGGTATGCCTGGCACTTTTAGAATTTACTTTTGAGTTGATATCCAAAAGGAAAACTAGGAAACTTCCCCACCTAACGTGGTGATCAGACTTAGACAGCTGTTTCCTAGAAATAATAAAACAACTGCAGTTCACCCCGTGTATGTGTGTGTGTATGTGTGTTTGCATCAGCAGGACCCATTTGATGAGATGCCTCTTGCCACATAGCTACCTGTTGACCTGTCTTAGGAAGGAGAGAATAAGGAATAGCCTGGCAACTGAGTTGTCAGCATGATTAATTGTGAAATTTAGACTTACAGTGATAGCCAAGATTTTCTCTGGTTCTAATGTGTTCAAGAAGCATTTATAGTCTTCCCTGCGTAGAAGACGTTCCTTCTGCTTTTTTATAGCTTAATCTCTGATCCTTTCTACTTTTAATCACCATAAATTATTTTTCATCCTTATAGAAGTTTTCCAGCTGAAAATATACTAGCTCTCCTCTTTATAGAACTTACTAGTATTATGCATGATTTTAACAAAGCAGTGCCAATAACCCCATTCAGATGGGAAAGAGAAGGTAATTGAACAGTTCAACAAAGTGAAGGTCATATGTATTTTATAAAACTAAGCACATTTTTATTGTGGCATCTTCTTTAATATTTGTCATCCCTTTGGCCAATATATATTGAATGTATATATAGCTATGTTCCACTGTGCTGCTTCGTATTACTTTAGTGATTTCTCCCTGGGTTTAACCTAGTATTATTATCTATCAGTCTACTTACTCAGTGATGCAAAGCTTTTATTGCTTATGTATGGCCTGCAGACTTGTGTTTTCTTGTTCTTTCTCCTTCTACTTTTGGGGTTTATTTTGTATCATTAACCGTTTGTGTTTGCTCTCAGTTCTGTTTAGCATGTTATAAAGCTGGATGTTTACAAATCAGTGAAATGATTACAAAGTGTCCCTTATAACCTCCTCACTGCCCTGCATCTTTGTGTGTTCCCTGTGATCAGGTGCCTATAGGGCTTTTCACAAGGTATTTGACTTGGCCCTTTGAGCCTCTGGCAGAGGTGCAAGACTTAGGCTTTCCCAGTGTTGATTCTGCATAATGAAAGCAAAGAGCACGGGCAGGTAGAACCAATAATGGGCAGAATAAAAGAAGAAACTGATGAGCTCTGTCCCAGAAATTCAGATTCTGCCTTTGGACATGGTATTCTCTTAGCTGCTGTGATTCGGTGTGCTCATTTAGTACTGCCCTGAGGTAGAGGAAGAAAAACATTAAAAATAGTTGGTCTTGTATACAATGAACAGGTTTAAAAATGGAAGCTCTAGTTCTATGAATCTTACTAATTTACCAATATATTATTAGAGGAAGTGTAAGAAACTTTCCTTTAGAAGATGTCAAGATAGCTGAGGAAACATTTCTTTCTGGGTACCTAAAGATAACCATGTCATCAAATACATGGTAATTTTTATATTTAATGGGATACCTTTTTGTCATATTCAGTCTTTATACTCCTCCCAACTTTAGCCAAATGGCTTCTTTTTTTTTTTGAGACGGAGTCTCGCTCTGTCGCCCAGGCTGGAGTGCAGTGGCGCAATCTCGGGCCACTGCAAGCTCCGCCTCCCGGGTTCACGCCATTCTCCTGCCTCAGCCTCTCTGAGTAGCTGGGACTACAGGCGCCCGCCACCACGCCTGGCTAATTTTTTTGTATTTTTAGTAGAGACGGGGTTTCACTATGGTCTCGATCTCCTGACCTCGTGATCCGCCTGCCTCGGCCTCCCAAAGTGCTGGGATTACAAGCGTGAGCCACCGTGCCCAGCCCATGGCTTCTTAAATTAATACTTTTTTTAGCTCAGTAAACATGCTTACCTTTCCCCTGAATAAAATGCCTACTGCAATAAGTCACGTCCAGTAGTATATGTATAGTATTAGCAACTAAACACTAAAAACAGTGCTGGCATTAAAACTAAAAAAAAAAAAAAAAATACATTAGATATTTGGAAAGTTCTTGTCTGTTTACAGCACTGCGTTATATAAAATCCAATTCCTCATGCATGCACTTTCTTTCATGAGTCTAAAGTGAATGATGTAATTTTTTAACAGAGATTGCATAGTGGTATGTTTCTCAGTATTCAAGAGAGTTTATATTAAGTGTGTAGTTCAGCTCTCAAAATAGCTCCTCTTTCATCTGTAATGCTTTTAAGGCTTAAAATTTGCCCATAAATTTAAAATGGCAGAGCTTATAGATCTTAAAGATCAACAGTTATAAAGATTTCTGGGGAAAATGTAAGATTTAAAGAAAACTGTTAAATTATGAAGTACAAATGATACACAATGGAGAGTTTGGCTTCATCAAAGTGAATCACTGCACTTATTTAGATGTGTCTTCAAAGTTTTAAAACCATTTCATCACATGCAAAAGTAGAAGCATTTCAGGGTTATAAAACACCTTTCAGGGGGTAGGTAGGGTCTCTGTCACCCAGACTGGAGTGGCACAATATCATGGCTCCTTGCAGCCTCTACCTTCCCAGGCTCAGGTGATCCTCCCATGCCTGGAGCTGGCACTATAGGCGTGCACCACCATGCCCAGCTAATTTGTGCTGGGCATTTTTTGTAGAGATGGGGTTTTGCCCCGTTGCGCCCAGGCAGAGCTCAAACTCTTGAGCTCAAGCGATCTAGCCACCTCAGCCTCCCAAAGTGCTAGGATTACAGGTGTGAGCCACTGCATCTGGCCTAAAACACCTTTTTTTTTTCTAAGCATGCATAAATTATTGTATCTTCAAATCTACTATATCCGTGATTATTTGAGAAAATGAATTAAAAGTCACGTGCCCTAAATACTTTTATGTAAAATAAATACCTTATAACTTGCTTTTGCTTTTTAACTATGAAATTAATTAATCTAGGCCAACTTTCAAATGTAGGTTTGGGAGTTGTTGGGTTTTGTCGAGGTTGAGAAGACTTTTTTTTTTTTTTTCCAAATACAGTTTTCAGTTTCAAATGCTCCTTTGACATATTAACATTCAATAGGAGATAAATTAAACTTAAAAAAAATTTATGTTCACCTAGTTAATTCTGCTAGGTAAACATAGTGAGGCACGGCAGAAAGAAAAAGGTAACATGAGGCCTGGCAGAAAATTCCCCAGCTTACGCAGAAGCAGCAACAAAGATTAAAATGCAGTCTCTTGCGCATCTCAGTTGTCAATCATCAAATTAAATTTGCCATGTAGGTGAGAACCCTGGATTTTCATTGTAGATAATCTTGAGCTATTCCTAGAAAAATAATTTAGGAAATTAAACACCTCTTTTTGTTTTCGTGTCTCTAAATATGCTTTGTAAAATTGAATGCCTTATGGAGAGAAAAAAAAGTAGGCAAATTTAAAGCATGCATTTTTGTGCCCATCCCTGTGGCTTCCAGAAGAATTAGAGGCAGTAAAATCTGAAAAGTCATGACTTTTAGCAGCATATTATCAAATGAGGGATTTTTTTTTTTCTATTTGAGATTTCTCCATGTAGTAGCCACCACTGGGTCTTTTTAGGCTCAACTAGACATGGAGACTTGCAAGATCCAAATAGGCCACCCTTAGTGTTATATTCACTTTGCAGGACACAGGACAGGAAACAGAAGCAGGACAGTGTTAGGCATTGTTATTCCTGGGGGTCCTCACAGCAGCCTAGAGAAGAACCTCTGGCTCTCAAATGACAGCATAGGTGCAAGGAGATGAGAGCCATCTCGGTGAGTGCAGTCACCTTGGTCTAGAAGCCCCATGTCCTACATAGGACCAATATTTCTGAAACAACTGTATTAGCAGAGTTTGCAGAGTTCCTGCAGAGGACGTATCAATTCAGAGAGTCAGTAAACCTAGGGAAGCCCAAACCTGTGGCTACCCACCAGGTATTTATAGTTGATTCGCAGTTCTCCCAATTCAGATGTAGCGTAGGAATTTAGAAACATTTTTGCCATAAGCCATGCTACCTAGTAACACAGCTGATGTCCTGCCTTTATGAAATTTCCAGAAGAACACAGCTAGAGGGTTGACCCAAGGTCAAACTCATTCATAGAGCAGGAGAAAGGGTTTTGCTAACCCTTTTCCCACACTGCACAACCTGGGAGTTAATAAATTCTGTTCTATTTCACTACGAAGGGAGCTTTTTCTGATTAATTTCCAGCCACCTGAGTTGATTCTAGATAGAATTATTTGGCACATCTAAAAATCACTAATTTGCATTCCCATGATGCTCAGAGGAACAGGTTGTAAGAGTGGTTCCTTAGGGAAATATTACTTTTCCTATATACTTAAAAACAAATTTCCAGGGATTTAAAATGTATTTAGTTATATTTAGTAATATAACTAAATATATTTTAGTTATAAATCTGGCTGACTTTCTGTTTAAGAGGGATTTGATAGCCTCTCTGGTCAATCCCAAAGAATGTTGGTAATAAGCTGATAACCTGCAGACATGTGTGTTGCTGTCTTATTTCTTTAACAGGTGTGCATTGAGACGTACATAAGCAGCTGTCACCAGCGTAGCATAAACACTGCTGTGCGGGCAACTCTTAGTCAAATGCTGAGTGACTTGACTTTACAGTTACGACAGAGGCAGGAGAATACGGTGAGTCTGTGACACCCCCACGTTCATCACATTCCTGGTGGTGTCTGTGTATCCCATGCCCCGGGGTCCCCACTGCCAGGGCTGCCTGCCTCCTGAAAACAGTAGGAAGGGCTTGCTTGTTTTAACAGAACATTTATTTGTACACATTAAGCTCTTTAGATATTTGCCTGTTTCACTCTAAAGCTTTGAGAATTGCTTTTCCTTACAGTTTCTGTGATTTTTTGAGTTATTTTAAAACTTATTTTTTAATTATTGTTTTAAAACTTCTCATACTGAAAATTTTTATTAAAAACATTGCGATACATTAACGAATGTTGGAAGTAAATTTGAAATTAAGAAAAATGAATAGAATTTATTACATGCTTTGAGGTTGGGTATGTTTCCCTTTGTTAACTAAAAGATGGTGGCAGGAGGCCTCCCTCACCTACTGGAGCCTTCAGGGTGAAACTGAACTTGTCTTCTCTCTGTCATCAAAGCCCACTAGAGCTTTTTGCTCTAAACTTGAACAGATTGTCTAAAATGAGCATTCCAGGGGAAAATGTAAACGTAATTGGCTCCTTGTATATATTATCTTCTGGGAATGTTAATGAGAGAGTGATTCTTCTTCAAAATTGGTGTTTTGTGTTGTTTTAAAATCTGCCTCTGTCATAATTTAGATTAAAATCCTTTTGAAATCTGCAAGGAGTGTTCTGAAATGACATTAGTTATTTGTTCAAATAGAAAATCTCAGTTACAGCTGGGCGTGGTGGCTCATGCCTGTAATCTCAGCACTTTGGGAGGCCGAGGCGGGCGGAACACCCGAGGTCAGGAGTTTGAGACCAGCCTGGCCAACATAGCGAAACCCTGTCTCTATTAAAAATCCAACAAATTAGCCAGGTGTGGTGGTGCACACCTGTAATCCCAGCTACTTGGGAGGCTGAGGCAGGAGAATCGCTTGAACTCAGGAGGTGGAGGTTGCAGTGAGTTGAGATCATGCCCACTGCACTCTAGCCTGGGTGACTGAGTGAAACTCTGTCTCAGGAAAAAAAAAAAAAAGAAAATCTCAGTTACGGTCCCAGATATCTCTGAAATTAATATTATAAAAATTAGGATTTCTTATTTAACTTCAACTATTGGTAATTATTTTTAATTTCAATTATTTTCTAATTTTTAGAATATCATGGAATTGAGGGGAACCTTAGAGATGATCTAGTCAAATTCTTTTTTCCGATGAGAAGGTGAAACTCAGAAAGATGAAATTGAAATCTAAACTGAATTAGCTTATCAATGAAGGAGCCAGAAGTAAACCCCTGGTCTCCTAGCTCACTGCCAGTGCAAGTCTCAGTTAATATGTGCTCTGGCCGCCAGTGTTGAAAACAACACTAATCTGAAAAAACAAATATTGATTTTTTTTCTTTTCTGTTTGCTGTATCCAAAGCCCCAGTTTCTATTAAAAATTGTTTTAACTTGAGATACTTTTATTACTTTAGCTTACCGCTTGCTAAAAACAATTTTATTTATAGTAGGATTTTGGATATAGCTAGTATGGGAATATTTAGTTTAAAAGAAATTAAAATACATAAATAGAAAATAAGAGAAAAATTTTTAATTGAGATAAATCTAAGATGTTGAGAAATCTTATAATATACACTCATTTCATCCATGCTAAATGGCAATATGATCAAACACTATATTAATAATATCCTAATATTTTAAATAAAACATTTAACTCAAACTTTGTAATTTCAAAGTGCCTTCAATTATGTGAGTTCATTTAATCTTATTTTAAAATTTTTAAGTAGGAGAGTATTAGGTTTCCAGTCAAATAGCCCAGTCTTTTAGCTCATACTGCCCTTCCATAAGAATGGCAAAGGTATGGCTGTGGAGGTGCAGGTGATACTGTAGAGGCTGTCTGTCTCCATCCTGGGTATTATGTGGCTAAACAGCCTTCTGGTCCTGCTCATCACGGCCCATCTGGACTCACCCCAACCAGAGGCAAGATCTCAAATTAGGTGGAAAATTGGTGTTTCCTATTATTTCCTTTCTATTACTCATGCGGTCCCTGGAGATGTGATTCCATGTCCCAGAAAACATAGTTCTCAGGATGCTGGTATTTGAAGCATTTGTGATGTCCAATGGAGGGAGACATAAGTTTTGCCACATAAGAATTTAGGTATTTTTTTAAAGCTCTTAAAGTGGAATCGTCTATAGGAGTGGAGGGGTTTGCTCTAAAGAGGACACGTATTCCCCTGGGAAACACTGAGCATTACCTGGGGAAGATGTGTGTATTTTCTAGCACAGCCTATCACTGTGCAAAAGAAAATTTTTAAAATCTCAGGACCCCCAAATTTGTTATGCCAAAGGGAAGGTTAAGCCTGGAGGCTGAGTCATGTAACACCCTCTTCCAAATGAGATGCTGCTACTAGCGTTATGCATTAGCCAGACCACCTCAGAAGGGTAAAAGGCCTCAAGCATATCCAAATGACTGCCCCCACAGATCACTCTTAAGTCAAATCTTTGCTGGCCTCCCACAAACAAGGACATGCCTATTGTAACTTTAGATCCTCAATCTAAGTCTAGCGCCTAAAACTAAAATCTGTTTGATTCCACACTGATAAAGTTGATTACAAGCCCATCTTCCCAGGTGCAGAATAAAGACAAGATCCATCACTCCTCTATCTACCCAGAGATATCTGCATAATTGATTCTTCTGTTACTCCCATTTTTTTCTTCAAACATTCACCTTATGTAAAATTTAGATTTATTGGGCACTAAGTAAAATCTCACAAGCATGTAACCATTCACGTTACTGCCTACCTGCTCTTCTTCCTACATGCCTTCCCCCTTCCTTTAAGGAAATGTAGAAACCTCCTGAAATATAAAACCTCCTGAAAGCCTGTTCAGAAAAACAGCCACAGGTGCAGACAGCCACAGGTGTGTCGGCAGCTCACACTTTTCCTGGGCGTGCCCTAAAGCTGGCTTAATAAACCTCAATTGATTGAGATACTTGCCTCAGTCACTCATTTCAATTGTTAACTGGAAAGACATCGTGGACCACCTCAAAATTAGGAAGGTTAAATGCAGTGGAAAGAAAATAAATAATGTAGAATGCCAAAATCACTAGCAGGATGTGTATCTTCAATCTAATGTTTATCTCCAGCTGCACCCCAGGACAGATGATAATTTAATTTTGTATCGTCACAAGTCCTACATATTATCCAGCTTTATTATTGAATTATTTTAGGTAACCTAAGCTATTGTTAAGTTGTAAGTTACTAATTTCAAAAAGTAAAGTTGCTACATTTAAATATTTGGGGCTGAAAGGTGGAAGGATTCTCCTACCCTTAAATATGACTTAAATGTGTTTCCTCCAGAAAGTGTTGTTCTCGACTTTAGCCATTCTGAGCTGTAGATACTGATATAACATTTCGCAAAAGTTGTGGAAGCAGCTGAGCTTGCAAATTAATGAACAGAGAATGGTAGAAGTATGTGCCTGTAACAAGTTTAAAAATTAAATCAGCACCATGGGATGAGTTACATGTCCGGTAATTAGCTGGCATGAAAATACTTCCTGATTATCTCTTGGTACAAAGAGGTAAGGAGAATAAAGTGCCACCTTCCTAGTCTCTGCTCAGTAGTCACTGAGTTATCCCTACAATGGGAAGTAAGTCTGATTATTTGTAAATGTCTTTTCCTTCCTATTTTCCCTTCCCTCACGGTTCTGTCTCTGCCCTCATAGTTCTGGATGTACCTAGCCAAGAGCAGCTGGCTAGGTACAGTTAAAATGCTCCCCTTCAAATACAAAGATGGAGATTCTGACCAGTGGTTATCTTTGGACCTGTATTTTGAAGTCCAGGAACCTAATCCTTCTTATGGCCAAGAGTCTGTATTTATTAGGGGCCATGCACAGTGTCAGCTGTAGCCTTGGAATAGGTTGTTCTCTGTGTGAAATTAACTCACCTCTTCAGGCAGGCATTGCCCCAGGTCACAGCCCAGCATCTTGGAATCCTGAGAGTTTAAGTACACCACAGGGTTTAAACTTCCAGGAAGTGTCCATGCAAGAGTGTCCACACAAACGTGAATGAATTATTTTGGGAACTGATAAGCTCAATTCCAGAGATCATAATCTTTCTCATAAACACCATGAATAATGAAACGCTCTCAAGAGCTGGTGGGTAGGGGGTGGGCTCAGGCAAGGTAGCTGAGCCCAGGGCACCCTGGAAGCCATTTTGTTTCCTAGAATTTTCCCATTGTCAAAGAGTCAAGATTTTTCTTGCCTGAATCTCCTAATTGTGTGTGTGTATCTCCCTTACTAGATAATTGAAAACCCAGATGTCCCACAGGAATTCAGGAATCAAGGTATTGCATTTGATTTGTACTAGTTCAGTTTTCAAAGCAGGTGTGAGAATGCCTACTGTGTGCTTGGAGTGAGGGGTACAAAGATATCTAGGAGCTCTCGGGTTGTTTTAGCATTCTCTTGGAGGTTGTGGTTGGCTTTGCCTTAGGTGGCATTATTTAATCAGCTGCTGTCTTCCTTCTGTTCCTACGTTCACTTATGCCAACCACACCTGTTCCTGATCCAACTACCTGAGGGAAATTAACGCTTCACATACCTCTCATTTGGAGGCAGGCTTTGTTAGTTACTTCATTCTCCGTGAAGTCAGGTTTAATTGCTAAAATGAGAATAACTGGATAGAAGATTATAGAAACCTGATTGGCATACAGTGTTATTGCACCAGAATTGGGTTTGTCAAATACCAATGTTTTTGACATGAATAATGGGTCATCTCACAGGGCCTCTTGCAGACAGCCCAATTTAAAGATCAGCTGAAATCAAGTTAAGGAACTTTCATTCTGACCCACAGGAAAAGAAAAAAATATAGAAGTCCACATATATAATTAACCAGCAATTTAATTTTTAAAAACAGGTTTGATAATATTGTTTTCTGAAAGTATGCAAAAATATCTGATTAAAAAATTGAAATTTAGACTTTATTCAGTAATTTTTTAAATATTGCAAAAATCTGCTTTTCTATTGTATGTGCCAGTTAATAATAGTGAGAAGGAGATGGAGGTGAGGAGGAGGAAAAAAAAGGGAGAGAATGAAAAGGAGAGAAACAGCTTAACAGCCACAATTAGGAGAGGAAGAATATTTGAAAGAAATGAGAAAGAGACACGCCTTAAGTCACATTCTAAAGCATCACTAGAGTTGTTTCACTAGAATATTGTTTCAGTCCCATGATGCCACATTCTTGGGCTGCGGACTGGAAGGTGCCCTTTTCAGGTGGATGCTCTCAGTGACATGCGCTAAGACGTTCCATCTTCCTTTCCTGTTTTTGGCTATGGTGTTCTCATAAAGGCTTCACTTTAATGTAGGATGATTTTATAAACTAAAAAGGGGGTCTGCGACTTCTTGGTCAAGGATATATCTCTAAAAAATATAGTAGTAAAAAACTGACAGAGGGACTCATTTGATGTTTGTCTAAAATTGAGCTTAAGGACTACTTGTGTGGGTTTTATTAAACTATGTTTTATCATTGTAGCTTATTTCTTTTTTTTTATTGCTGCACTTAAGATCTTAATTCTGAGGACCAGCCATTTATTTCTCTTTCCCTGCCTTCCTCCAACTTTACTTTCTCTCTTACACATTTGCCATTTTCTCTCTATCTTCCTTGACGTACCGTCATCATTCATTTATACATTCATCAGATACTTAGCGCCACATTTGTAAAGCCGTTTACAGGTTTTTATTTTAGAAAACAAATGCTTCCACTTACTATTTCATGTAGGCTGACAATTCTGTGAAATTAGTATTATTTATCCCATTTTTGCCAGAAGAAAAACTGAAGTTTGCCCAAGCTCACACAATCAGCAGTTTTCGACATGTAGTTGAACAGATTCCAAATTTCAGCCTTTTTCCCACTGTGCTTCTGTGGGAGTTTTGGTTCTAGTTTCTGGAAACTAGAACACATTTAGGGGGAAATTTTATTTTTCTGACATTGACTGTTGCTTCAGTATCAACAAAGACCATGTGCCCTGCAGATGCTCAACAAATAAAGTAGGTAAAGATTTGGCTAAATTATTTCTCCCCATTTTTCTCTGATTTCTTAGTTCCAAAGCCCATCTTTTCCCATGCTGCCTTATTTTATCTCTCTGGGATACAATTCTAATCAGCTCAGAAGACCCAGAAATTCAAGGGTCAGAATAAGGAATACACACATAGACCACTGGCCTAAATATTAAGAAAATTGTTGTCCATCATGATGCTTTTGAAATTACTAAATTTCCCTTTGTTAAGTGTGAGTGAATTTTCTTGATAATAAGAAACAATCTATTATTTTCTTTCTGGACTATCTTTTGAGTGTTTTGCTTTAGAAAGAATAATTATAAGCCAGGTGCGGTGGCTCATGCCTGTAATCCCAACACTTTGGGAGGCCAAGGCGGGTGGATCACCTGAGGTCAGGAGTTCAAGACTGGCCAACATAGTGAAACCCGTCTTAACTAAAAATACAAAAAATTAGCTGGGTGTGGTGGCAGGCGCCTGTAATTCCAGCTACTTGGGAGGCCGAGGCAGGAGAATCACTTGAACTTGGGAGGTGGAGGTTGCAGTGAGCCAAGATCGTGCCACTGCACTCTAGCCCGGGTGACAGAGTGAAAAAAAACAAAACAAAAACAAAAATGAATAATTACACTTAATTCTTATCGTTTCTATGATCATCAGCTTGGTGGGCTAAGGGCTTCTCCACATCTGAAAACCATCTTTTCAGTCTCAAAAACCATCTAAAGTAGAGCATGGGAAGGACGGTTCAGGGAGCTTGTCGTGCCCCCTGTCGATGTCTCATGCCTGTAACCTCCTCTGTTTTGAAGGGTCAACAGTAGAGTCCCTCTGTGATGATGTTGTCTCTGTACTCACCGTCCTGTGTGAGAAGCTGCAAGCCGCCATAAAGTAAGTGCCCTAACCATTGCCGCTTTTCTTTACCAGTGGTCTACTTCTGAAATAACCTTTGTCTACAGCATCACTTCAAATTATGGATTATAAGATTATAGGGACAATAGATCCCACCCCCACACCCTCAACACTGGTATTTACTGCGGAATCTATTCTGAAATTTGGCGCAATTCAAATAACCAAATACCATTACTAGAGTATGTAACTTTCTGATGTGACGATGGGAAGATGATACCTTACAGAGAACAATTGCTTCCTGGAGCATGAAGCTGAGTGGGAAGAATCTTGGGCTGAGTGCTAGTTGGTGTGAGAGCCAGTCCTGTCTCGGCCAGATCTCAGCTGTGTCCTGGTACGTGACTCTTCTTATCAAACCGTGCTGCCCTTTCTTCCTCTATCAAATGACAGTGTTGGACTATGTAATCTATCTCTATTTCTTCTAAGATTCCAGAGCCTATGAGCTCGCACAACTGTCTTTAAAAAGAGCTTGTTACTCTTTTACTTTTTTTTGCATATCAGCTTAATCAATATCTGAGTTCACTTAGATGATGTCTGCTGCTCCATCTTTCCGTGCAGTCATTAACAAGACAACCTATGCACCTGTAGTAAAGCCAAATCATAAAACACCAGACTTTCAACATGGGACAAAAAGTTTCCACCAGCTACATATGTCATGAACTGCAAAATTCTATAACACATTGCAATTCTGAAGTGCCCTTTGAATTATGAAAGACATTAAACTATCATTCATTGGTAACTAGGACATCTGATAATGCAGAAAACTCACTTGTTGAATTTTAAATGCAGTAATGAGTTGGGAGAAATAGTCTAGTTGTAGGCAAGAATGAGGACTCTCACTTTGCTGGAAACATTGCAGAAACTCATTTTGTTATTTGTTTCGCTTTTGGTTTCTCAGAAATTTAGGATTTTTTAAAGCTAAGCATGGAATTACTCTTAAAAGTTGTTGCCAAATGGTTTCTTCATTAGTTCTTCTGTTGTTCCCGTGAGTCACCTCTATATTTTGACCAAAGTAAGCTCTCTTTATTGAGGCACTTCAAGGTCAAATAGAAAATAAAATAGTGGTACCAGGGTTGGGGTAGGGGAGAGGAAACGGGGAGATATAAGGTAAAGGATTCAAAGTGGCAAATGTGTAGGTTGAATAAGTCTAAAGATCAAATGTACAACATGGGGATTATAGTTATTAATAGTGTATTGTATTCAGGATTTTTGCTAAATGAGTAGCTTACAGCTGCTCTTGCCACTGGGATGTGGATGGGTAGTGGGAGGGAATGAGTAACTGTGTGAGATGATGGATATGTTCATTTGTTTCACTATAGTAACAATTTTACTATATATATAAATCCTATAACATCATGTTGTAAACCTTAAATATGCACAATAAAGTTTATTTTTAAAAATGAAAAAGCCTGTATAATACATGGATAGTATAAACCAAAAAGAAATAGCACTTAACTTTTTCCCTACCCCCACTCTCAAATTTCTCCCATCCCCGGACCCTGGCAGGCTAGGCAGACAGGAGGTCTGGGCTTCCCTCTCCTCAGGAGGGCTGAGTCCTACAGCAGATGGATGTAAGTAGTTCCTGCTGTACCCTGCTTAGGTCCCCATCTTTCCTGACCATGCCAGTGGAGCTGGCACTCAGATTACCATCCTGACTGAGGGCTCTGGCACCAACTGCAGCGACCCCATCTGTAAGGCCCCCATGCCACCTTCTTTGCTTGGGACAGTCCCAGATTACACCTGTTGTGTAATAATTATAATTACCCTCCTTCACTCTCAAAGGTGTTCTGGTTTGGATAGGTCATGTGTTCACTCTACCCATCAGTGACCAGAGGTCTGATCTCTTCTAGTGCTAAGTCCTCCCAATCCCCGTCCAGTTCCCCTCCATCATAACGCAGACAGCTGGTATAGCAGAGTTGGAATATGTTTCTATTGGCATATTTTCTCCTAAGACCCAATCAAGAGTGGTGTTTAATCACTATTAGCTCAACTACGTTATCTTTGTTGGATTACCTGGGTTAAAACCCACGCTTTGCCCCTTACTGGCATGTGACTTTGGACAAAGAGCTGAACCACCATAAGTCTGTATATCCTATAAAATAATTAATAGACTGTTTCTTATGATAATTACTATAATATTGTATAGAATATAATATCAGTAATATAAAACACATTGGTGTTTTTGTAAGACTGAATGAGAAAATTCACTTAAAAGACTGCCAATGCCCATCAGCCAAAGAGCTCCAGGAACACCTGAAGTTAACAGGATTCATTTTAATAACTTCTTACATGAGGGAGCCTGTCCACCATGGGAAACTACAGGACAGTAAAAGGGTGTTAGGTTGTTATAGGATTTTAACATGAGTTAGGTGACTTAGAATGGGTTAAAAAATTGAGCGTTTTGTTCAAAGATTGGGTGCTGTCAGAAAGTAGGCGCAATTCTAGCACTGGGCATCTTAATTTTTTCTAGCAGACAGGATGAACAGATGGGAGCTAGAGTTATCATAGAAGAAGAAGTGGGAATCAGTCAGGGGAGAGGGACATTTGTTCATTTTTGTGGTCATACAGAGCCCTTTTAAAAACGAAGACCTCTGTTCAGGCATGGCCATTGATTGGCTTTCATCCTGTTCCAGTGTAGTCATGGTGAGTCCTCATCTGATGTTAACCCTGTGAACTTGTTTGTGTTCACCAGGGGACACCACAGCCTCGCCGGTGGCAGCCAGGTACTGCCGGCTGTCGGGGGTGCTTCTCCCTTACCCCTGCTCCACCCCCAGGTCCTAGCATTGGCAGGGAATAGAACGAAGACTACCAGAACTACAAAAAATATGAAGACTGTTATTTGTTACTTCACAAGCAAGGGAAAACTAATTAGCTAAACTTTTTTTCTGAGTAGTTTTCTAAGGGAAAAATCTGGAGTTTTTAAGTGCTAGAAACGTGGGAGAGGCTCATGGTAGTTACGCCCGTTAGTAATTAAAACCTAGCTAGAGGTCAGGAGTTCGAGACCAGCCTGGCCAACATGGTGAAACCCCATCTCTACTAAAAATACAAAAAATTAACCAGGCATGGTGGCAGGTGCCTATAATCCCAGCTACTAGGGAGGCCGAGGCGGGAGAATCGCTTCAACCAGGGAGGCAGAGGTTACAGTGAGCTGAGACTGTGCCATTGTACTCCAGCCTAGGCAACAAGAGCAAAACTCTGAAATAAATAAATTAATTAAATAAATAAGTCCCTAGCCAGCAGGATAAGGCAGAATGAGTCTGTAGGCCCAACACAGATAGGCTTAAAACATACCATTGTTCATTAGTCAGAAAAGAGTCTTAGAGTAGGTCCAGTGAGTGCCTGGCATTTTGGGGTTCAATTTCATGGTTCTTTAAACCTGGATGGCCCCAGCCACCTAGGAACCACCATCAGCTCCAGGAATCCCTCTCATGTAGTAAATATTTGACATACATTTGCTTTAAACTGGTTTGTTTGCTTTTAGAATAGTTGCTGCTAATTCTAGTCATCACAGTTAAGAACACTGGGCTGTGTGCATAAGAAATTTGACTGTAGATTGTTAGGAAAATGCATTGTACAAACAAACATTGCAAATGCATACACATACATATTAGAAACTAAAGGTTGTAGATTTCAATCAGTCACTGAAAAACAAAGCATTTCTTAACCACATGACTTAAGAATACGTATTTTGTTTTTGTTTTGTTATTATTATTTTTATTTTTTGAGACAGTGTCACTCTGTCGCCCAGGCTGGATTGCAGAGGCGTGATCTGGGCTCACTGCAACTTCCACCTCCCGGGTTCAAACAGTTCTCCTGCCTCACCCTCCTGAGTAGCTGGGACTACAGGCATGCGCCACCACACCCAGCTAATTTTTTATATTTTTGGTAGAGACGGGGTTTCACCATGTTGGCTAGGCTGGTCTCTTGGTGGCTTACTTCTGTAATCCCAGCACTTTGGGAGGCCCAGGTGGGCGGATCACTTGAGGTCAGGAGTTTGAGAATAGATTTTAAATGGAGAAAATAATTCATGTGCATATGTTTCTAGGATTTCTCATTGTACATTGGATCAAAGATGGCTTTAGGCATGTTATTTAGAGCTTAATGATTTTATAGGATTCTCAGTCTTGTTTGATTTTCCAATACAAATCCCCTGGTCATAGTTCTGCCTATAGAAATTGATTGCTTTGTATGATTTTGGTATTTGCCATCATGACTCCATTACCCTAAGATGGGGGCCTTTTGCTAAAGATGCTGGGGACACAGGATGCTTAGCATAGCTCTAAGGGAAGACCTTTATGTCCACCTGGTAAGATAGTCCCGTGCGCCGGCTGCTCTCAGTCTGGTGCTTCTGTTCATTCGCCTTGCTGAGTTTTTACTTGTGTACCATTGCTTCTGATTTTACTAACTTAATTCCTTTATTTCTATTAGCTAAACTTGATGCCTCTTCTACCCTCTGAATAGGTTATTCCTCTGAAATCACACCAGAATCAGTATTTACTAACCTTAACAGCCATTTCCAAAATCAGTGCCTCTTAGGGCTTTAGCTCTGTAGGGGTGTGTGTTCATGATATGCTTGGACTCTTGGGAGGATTCAGAAAATGTATTCAGGTACGCAGAACACTCCCTCGCATGCCTTGGAGATGTGGTATTAATAGAATCCTATGTTAGGCAAGTTGAGTTACATGATGCTTTTTAAATCCAAGAATTTCTGGAAGGATAATTGGGCTTAGAAAGAAACTTACTTATTCTCTGCCTGTTTCCCACCACTCTTTCCCTGCTTCCCTCTCCTCCTAGAACAGAGAATGTTAGAGTGAAACCTATACCAACGCAGGCTTGGAATAGATGGGGCCTACCAAAGCATTCCCACTGTCTGTCTTAATTCCATTTCACTCCTTACACAATTACTTAATTTCTTCTCTCGTTTCTTTAACTAAATTCAAATATATTTCTAAGGAAATCAAAGTCAAAATGGTTCAAAACAAAACTCTAAGAACTCTAGAGATACAAAACATGCTAGGCTGCCCTCCCAGTAGCCTTGCCAGGAGGGGTGGCTGCTTCACCTTCACCGCCCGTGGGTCCACGCCTGAGCGTTGTTCTCCACAGATCGTGCACCTGGGAAGAAGTTCAGTGATGAGCAGAGAATGAGACCAGCAGATACTTAACCTGCCAACCATGAAATACTCAGACAAAAGACTAAGAAAAGTGACTTACAGCCCTCCTAAGTAGACAGATTTTTCCCTCGTGCGTTTTGAAAGAGTTGGCTGGTTTCTAGGTTACTTTTTGCCTTGAGCATTCTACTTATTTGTTTGTATAGGGACAGCTATTACACGCATACACGTTGCGTACGTGTGTGTGTGTATCTAGTGGAAGGTGCTTACGTTTTAAACAGCACCTTTAATGGTGTGACTCATGCATGGCCATGATCATCTGTTTTCCAGACTGCTGCAACCCACGGAAAAGCTGCTGCATTCAGTCTCCAAGGAGACTCTCAGCCCAGTTACCTTGGCAATGCGTTCCCTGTCAGCAAGTCTGATAACCTGGGGGTTGAAGTATTCACCATGGCACACTTTGCCAATAGCTTGATGACTCATAGCTTTTCTACGGACTTATTTCCAATGATTTCAGAAATTGAGAGTCTTTCCTGTCTATAGTTGTTTTTGTTTTGTGATGCTAGACTGACAGTTTGAAAGAAAAAGAGAAATTTTTGAATTGAAGCATTTCATAATTTTTCTTCTTAATAACGGGTCAAGTGATTGGTCAGAATGATTAACTGAGACTACAGTGAAGGCAATCCTTCCAGAAGTGGTTTTTTAAATATGGCTCACAATTGACACCATGGCCCTCTGATTTGTCCTGTCCACTCTCTTCCTCGTAAAGCAAACAAATTGAACATTCTGAAATACAGATCTGGTCATGTCACTCTTTTACCTCCAAACGAAGTCCAGACATCTTAGTGTGGCCTACAGGACCCTTCCTGATCGGGCCTCTGTCCACCTCTTGGGCTGACACCACCCTCACACCCTGTGCTTTAGCCACAAACCTCTCAGCCCAAACCCCTTCCTCCTCCACCCCCACATTTTGTCACACCTTTTCCTCTGCTTCACCACGCCACAGTCTCCTACTTGAACTTTAGGATCTACTAAGACAGCATGTCCTGTGGACATTCTTTCTAAGAAGGTGCTTCTGCCATATGGTCTCATAGAACCTTGTGTTAAGGTATTCATTCACAGCCCTTCCTACCAGTGCTTTATCTACTTATATGTCTGTCCAGTCCCATAAGAGTGAAGAAACATGCTGTTTCATGTCAGGAGCTACGTCTTGGTCAAAAGCATAGGGAAGCTTGTAGGACTAGAAGCCTAGAAATGTGAAGTCCTTACCTGGCTCAAGAATGGCTCATCATTTCTTATTCTTCCTCCATCCATCACCTTCCTCTTGGCAAATAGTAATAATTTTTGTGGAGACCCAGCCTTTCCCCATTTCTTCTTCCACCCTCAAAGGGTGTGGTAGACAGAGTATATCCAAATATAAGTGGCATTCCCTTCTACAGAATAATAACATTATTTAATCATTATACAGCTCTCTTTGGACAAGGGAGATTTTAGAATATAGGTGAGGAACCTTTTTCTATAAAGGGCTACAAACTATCCCTGTCTCTTTGTTTTTGTTTAGTTCTGTAAACCTTGAAAGAAAATAAAAACAGTATTTTTAGGGACAGGCCATGGAAGAATTTTGACAAAGGGCTTTAGAGCATAATATCAATATCAGAGTATTTAATGGCACATAAATAAAGGACTCCACCCCTCTCACTATCCTCTGTCTTACAATTGCATGGTCTTTCTCAGTTTGGCAGTTGCGTGGATGTAACCGCTGGCCTTGGCACTGTCTACTGTTAACTTTTCTTTGCTTCCTTCCTATCTCTTCAAGTTTCTAGTTGGCCTGTTATGAGCCTTTCTGTTCCTTCCACCCCCTTCTCCTGGGGGTAATTTGAAATGTTAAAGACACTAGACTTCCTGACTTCCTTTGGACATTTATTTATTTTAAATTAGGAGAAAGAGACACAACCAAAAATTATTTTTATAAGCAAGTTTTCCTTTTTCTGAGTATTCCAATCCCACATTACTGAGTGAACTCTCTAAAAAAGGATTTATTATATATTTGCAATAAACATGTCCCTGAAAATTAAATTCTTCCTTAGCCCTATCTGTCACTCTTGTCACCTGCCTGGATTTTAATACTTTCTGGTAGGCTGGGCAGAGAAGTTAATCTGGATATTAGGAATGTGTTCCCCATAAAGTCGTCTGTTTTCTTCATCTGGCTCTGTTCCTCTATGAGGAACCCCATAATAATAACTTGGACGCAAAATAATTTCCCCACTGAAAAATCATGTTTCCTCAATAAGGAAGAAAAGTCTAATGCAAGTTCACAAAGTGTTCACCAATGAAAAGATAATGTGGTAAACGGTCTCTTGAAAGGTTTAGATAATATAAAAATTAGGATTTCTGCCATAAACTATGGACTTTAGTTAATATATCAGTTTTTTATTAGTTGTGACAAATGTGCTATACCAATGTAAGATTTAATAATAGGTCCAATATGATAACTCTGTTTCATGGTCAGTTTTTCTATAAATCTCCAAGTGCTCTAAAAAGTAAAGTTTATTAGTTAAAAAAAAAAAAAAAACACCCCAACTGTATTATCTTGCGGAGGCTGCTGTAACAAAGTGCCATAAACTGAGTACCTTAAACAACAGTTTATTGTATTACAGTTCTGGAGCCTGTAAGTTCAAGATCAAGGCATCAGTGGGGTTGGTTCCTCCTGTGAGGTGAGAGAGAAGGATCTCCTCAGGCTTCTCTCCTCGCCTTGTAGATGGCTGTCTTCTCCCCATGTCTCTTCACACTGTCTTCCCTTAGTGAATATCTCTGTGTCCAAATTTCCATTTAAGGACAGAGTCATGTTGCATTAGCACCCCCCCTAGTGAACTGAGTTCTAACTTGATCACTTCTGTAAGGACCTATCTCCAAATAAAGTCACATTTGGAGGTGCTGGAGATTAGTACTCCAACCGTGAATTTGGGGAGAGGGACACAGTTCAACCCATAATACTAACCTTCCCCCAAAAACTAGCACTTTAGTAACACCTACCATTTTTCCGAGCGTGTTTCCACACATCACCTCTTTAATTTTGCCTTGTCTTTTGTCTGCATTTGTGTCGGTTCTGCTCTTCTGCAGTGACAGCCAGCAGCTGCAGCTTCTCTACCTGGAGTGCATCCTGTCTGTGCTCAGCAGCTCCTCCTCCTCCATGCACCTGCACAGGCGCTTCACGGACCTGATCTGGTGAGCACCCACTCCTGACGCCCCCACGCTGATGCCGACCCAAGGGCTGCTGCGGGCTGTGTCTCTGGGTCCCTCTCCATGAAGTCCATGACCCACCAGTAGTTTCATCTGTATGTAAATGTCTCAGAGAGAAAGCAGGGAAATTGTGGCCAGGTGCGGTTGCTCACACCTGTAATCTCAGTATGTTGGGAGGCCAAGGCGGGCAGATTGCTTGAGGCCAGGTACTCGAGACCAGCCTGGGCAACATGATAAAACCTTGTCTCTCCTAAAAATACAAAAATAGCTGGGCATGGTGGTTGTGGGCACCTGTAATCCCAGCTTCTTGGAAGGCAGAGGCGTGAGAATTGCTTGAACCTGGGAGGTGGAGGTTGCAGCAAGCGGAGATCAAGCCACTGCACTCCAGCCTGGGTGACAGAGCAAGATGCTGTCTCAAAAAATAATAATAATAATTAAAAATAATAATAATAATAATAGGCCGGGCACAATGGCTCATGCTCCCAGCACTTTGGGAGACCTAGGTGGGTGGATCACAAGGTCAGGAGTTCGAGACTAGCCTGGCCAACACAGTGAAACCCTGTCTCCACTAAAAATACAAAAATTAGCTGGGCTTGGTGGCGAGTGCCTGTAATCCCAGCTACTCGGGAGGCTGAGGCAGGAGAATCAATTGAACCCGGGAGGCAGAGGTTGCAGTGAGCCAAGATCACACCACTGCCCTCCAGGCTGGGCGACAGAGCTAGACTCTGTCTCAAAAATATATAATTAATAATAATAATAATAATAATAATGAAGCAGATAAATTGCTTTGTTGACATCCATCAGACCAAAATCCACAGAAAAACCGATGATGATTATGGCAGAATATGCTTCCAGGGCCCTCTTTGGTTTGTATCATAGGATCATGAGAGACCAGAACCAGAAAATGTTTCTGTGTTTTCAGCTCATTCAAAAAGCATATAACTTATGCAGGGGGCAAGAGATACTGAGCTTTACTCCTAGCCCTAGCTCCATCTCAACCTGAATACCAGTCTCTTAATCATAGTCAGAGATTCCCAGAAGTGACAGGCCCCACAGGCAGCCAGCTGATTGTTCTGGGTCCCTGGGCTTATCGACAGGAAGGAAGCCAAATGACAGGTGTCAGTATGGAATTTGCAATTAACTTCTCAAATGAGAAATCATTTTGTTATTTATAGTAATATGAAACTTTATAACAGCGATTTAGCATTTTGAGTCCATTTCTTCACTTATGATGGTTTCTTAATGCTTCTCTTATATTTTATTTCATTCATTCTAGCTCAATTTATGAGGAAAAGTATTGTTGAAATACCCAGAAATGTTAAAGAGACTTAGAAAACAGGCAAAATGTAGCCAAAAGAAGAAGCAGTAAAGAGCCCCACTCTTGTCATTTCTATGGCATCTGTTTACTCACAGAGTAAATTTTATCATTTGGCTTGTGGGGAAAGTTACTTTTCTCACCATCTCTTCCCAGGAAAAACCTCTGCCCTACTCTCATTGTGATCCTGGGGAATCCAATTCACGACAAAACCATCACCTCTGCTCACAGCAGCAGCACCAGTACCAGCCTGGAGTCGGACTCTGCGTCTCCGGGAGTGTCTGACCACGGCCGGGGATCAGGCTGCTCCTGCACTGCACCGGCCCTGAGCGGACCTGTGGCTCGGACTATCTATTACATTGCAGCCGAGCTGGTCCGGCTGGTGGGGTCCGTGGACTCCATGAAGCCCGTGCTCCAGTCCCTCTACCACCGAGTGCTGCTCTACCCCCCACCCCAGCACCGGGTGGAAGCCATCAAAATAATGAAAGAGGTGAGGAGGCGCTGGAGATCGCCACCAGGTTTACAAGGGGGCCTGACCAGCGCTTCGTGTACAAGAAGCGCTCAGAAAGGCTTGCCAATCACTTGCCGGAACTTCATTACTGCCTCATGGTGTCTAGTAACAAATGCTGTCTCTAGAGTCAGTGCGTGTGTACATGTATTGCGAACCGGGGTAGGAGGGCTGATGCAAAACCATTTGAGAATCGAGCTAGTGCTTGTTAAGACACTGTTAGATGTGCACCAGACCAGGCCCATGCTGAGATTTCATTCTTCTACCTTAGGTGCTGTTTGTGCAGATATATGTGTTTATTCGCCTTTGCCAACGTTAGATTTCAAAATGATTTTATACTCAGGTTGCACATTATCCAAAAAAAGAGCTCTGACAGTCTCTGATTGCTAAGAAGAATCCCTTTGTCCCATTCTTTTGCCTCATTTCTCCCAAATGTCATGACTCCAGCGAGAACATAAAGGTTGTCCAGATTGCAGTAGCCATCCCAGCGTGCTACTTCACGGTTTTGAGGCAGAATTGGGTTATTCTGAAAGTGCTTCAAACAAAGATTCCTCTACCTTCTCTCAAAGAACCAAAAAGAAAAGTCATGAGTGTTTTTGTATTTGTGAATCTGTTCATAAAGGTCAAATTGCATTTCCTTTTGGTATCTCACCCCCCGCCCCACCAAAAACCAGAGTAGCAAAATTCCCTTGTTGATGATTAATTTATCTTAAGCAATCATTGCTGCCAACCAATATCTGAGAAGTTAAATTTGAATTCTTTCTTGGTGTTTTAACGAGATTTTATTGTAATGAGTATTGGAAAGTTCTGACCCACTATTTCTAGAAATTAAGGAGTAGCCCAGATTTAATGGCTGTTAAGAAAATCTATGAGCCCACAATAATAATTACCATTCTTTTTCTTGCCTACTATATGCCAGGCACTTCACATATATTTTTTTTTATTCATAATAAATTTGTGAGGTTGTATATCAATATTTATTTATTTATTTATTTATTTATTTATTTATTTATTTATTTATTTTGAGACAGGGTCTCACTCTGTTGCCCAGGCTGGAGTGCAGTGGCACAATCACGGCTCAATGCAGCATGGACCTCCTGAGTTCAAGTGTTCCTCCTACCTCAGTCTCCTGAGTAGCTGGGACCACAGCTGCACGACACCACACCTGGCTAATTTTTATCTTTTTTGTAGAGACATGTTGCCCAGGCTGGTCTCAAACTCCTGAGCTCAAGCAATCCGCCCGCCTCAGCCTTCCAAAGTGCTAGGATTACAGGTGTGAGCCACCGTGCCCGGCCATCAACTTTATTTTTACCAATTAAGAATGTTACTTCTTTTTCCCACCAGAGCTTCAGGCAATGGAGATCAAAAGGCCAGCTTTAAGAACTGATCTTCACTAGACGGGCAGATAAAATACAGCTTTGGAGGCCAGTGAGACTAGACCACTCTTCACCACTCAGACAGCAGTGGCCCTTCCCCAGGGTCCTCCCCTACTCCTGTTCAACTTGCATCCTGGAGGGGCAAGCATGGGCTTCCTCTGATTGGCAGATCCCCAGGAAGATGGGAGAGAAAGGTGCCAGTGAGGCATGCTCAGCTCCTTATCCTAAATTCACCAGTCTGATCAGGGGCTCTTCCTGTACCTGGAAGAAATGAGAGGAAGGGAGAAGAGAGGCCTAGAATTTTACTGCACTGGATGGATGCTCCTCCTCATAGAAGTGTGATGCCAGAGAAAAAGGAAATTCCCTCCCACAAAGAAACTTAGGCTTTAGGAGGTCAAATGGTTTGCCCAAAGTCCCAAAGAAAAAGAAAAGGTGCAAACCCTGGTCCGGCTGACCCTAATCCCACGGTCTTTTCCTGTATCATCCTTATCACTGGACTTGACTCTCACATTGCAGTGCAAATGACCCCCAGCAGCCCCTTTTCCTTGGTGTCAGAACAGCTGCCCATTTCAGAAGCCTGAGTTTAAGAGTCAGGGTTCAAGTCCTCTCTCTGCCACACACTGGCTTTGTGATATAGGTAAATCATTTTCTGAACTGAAGAGTTTTCTCATCTGTACATTGTTATAATATTCCAAAGGTTGCAAGTTCAAAATGCACTAAAGTTTGCCTAAGTACTTTGTAAGTATCAAGTGCTAAACAAATATGTAGTGTACTTATTGCTATTCTAAGGAAGAGAAAAAACATGGAGGCTGAAAATAGCTGGTTGAATTCTAGCTGGCCTCCCTCTCCTGCCTGTTTTATTCCTTTTGTCTTACTGGATTTATGTCCATAAATCACCACTGTTAACAATTTTCCCATTGCCCAGGGCTCTCTAATGGCTCTTCATTGACTCTCCCATCAAGGCCGAGTTACTGTGCCCAGCTTCCAGAGCCTTCTTTCATCATTTGCATTTTCCATCACTTCCCTGGATGCACCTTCATCCCATGTGGCTGATCTGCTTTGTGCAATTCCCACCTCCCCGCCTCTTCAGGGTTTCCTGTCCCTTATTCCTGTGGGCCACTCCCCCCTCACAGAATTGAGTGGTTAATTGCAACAGGCTAGATACCGCTGCCACTTCACATTAGCTTATTTACAAACTCCCTTAGGAAGATAATATTATGTCCATTTTCCAGATGGGAAAGCCTGAGGCTCTGGGGCAGAAGTGACTTGCCCAAAGTCCTTCATGTTGTGAGTCATAAGGCTAAGACTGTGAAGCCTGATATTCTAAGTATGGCTGCTTCTTTGCTATCAGAATCCTTGTCCTTCATGGCTGGGCTTCCTCAGACCACTGATCAGGTTCTTCTTGAAATTCCATCCCGCCATTTAGCAATTGATTATACGTCCCATAACACTGATTGTTTCATAATAGAATGGGGAACAAGCTTCTTGTCTCCTCAACTATACTTTTGTGTATAAATTGCTTCTATATGTTTTCCCCTAGTATTTAACACTATAATGCTTGAATCAGAATAAGTGTTTAGTAACTTTTGACTGACCAACAAAATGTCTATAAAGAGGCTATTTTATAAGCAGCAGCAACCTTTCTTTTCCCCTCAGAAATGACAGGCACTAGAGCAGTCACTGCCCACAGTAGAGCCACTTGGTACCTGGCTGCTAAGTAGATACTTTGCATATGGCATCCATAGGTCTCTAAATATGTTTTAAATAATTTCCTTTGTACTGCAAAAGGAAGTTAGTTATGTTTTTCTGTTCATCGTAGATGTTCTAGCTTCCCAGGGTCATTTTGCAGAGGTGAGGCTAGAATTTGATGGTAGCACCCAAGTAGCACATCCAGGCGGTGCTGCCCCAAGGAGCTCAGCAGACTAATTGGGGCCAGGATGTTCTGAAAAGCAGCGCCTCCACTTTATACAACAAAACCAATCATTTGGGAAAGTTGGTAACCTAGATACCAAAATGTGCAGGGCTTGTGCACACAAAGAAAACCACTGGGTACCCAGGATGTTTGTTTAGCCTTTTGGGGTTTGAAGGCTTGGTATGTTATTTCCCTGTTCTCGTTTTAGTTTGTCACTCTGCCATATGCACTGTGTGCCTATTGATCAAGGACATACAGGACATTTTTGCTTTTCAAAGCATAGCCCCTTTTCTGTTTCTGATTTCCCCTTCAAATGAACAGTAATGAAAAAGTACACCTTGCTTCCTTTTCTGTCCTATGGCTCGGCTTTAGAAGTTCCCTAGTCTTTATCAGACCTCTGGCCCCCCGGCCACTGATCCCACAACTCTCATTCCTACCTGAAGAAGCTGAGATTAAAACATCTTTCCTTTTAGTTTTTGTTGAGGGTTCTCCAGAAACCTTATCAATTCATCCCTTTCCCTCCAGATTCTGAAGCAATTGAGAAATAAGCACAAGATTAATGTGGGAATTAAAATAGATTATCTTGGGAGGCCAAGATGGGCAGATTACCTGAGGTCAGGACTTCAAGATCAGGCTGGCCAACATGGTAAAACCCCGTCTCTACTAAAAATACAAAAAAATTAGCCTGGTGTGTTGGCGCACACCTGTGGTCCCAGCTACTTGGGAGGCTGAGGCAGGAGAATCGCTTGAACCCAGGAGGCAGAGGTTGCAGTGAGCCAAGATTGTGCTGCTGTGTACTCCAGTCTGGGTGACAGAGCGAGATTCCATCTTTAAAAAAAAAATTATCGAATTTATTACCGGTGAAGCTGAACTTTAAATTATAGTGGGATCCCAGGAGACAGTGAGGTTTTCCACTCCATCTTTTGGAAATGTGCTTATCCTTCCAGCAAGGGATGGAGCATCGTGAGGCTCAGAGGGTCCAGCCACAGGGCTGCAGGCCTGTAGAGAGGGGCTGAGAGAGAGAGAGGGAAAGAGAGAGCCTGTCTGACTTTAGCCCCAGCATTGTCACTCTTTTTTTGATATCAAGAAAAAGTGGAAGCTTCATTTCTGTTCCTCCTAGAGAGCAGAAGTGTTCAATTTCTGTGGTAAGAAAGAAATATGGAAAGAGGGAAAGAGGAAAGCCACTTAAAATACAGCTTCTTCTATATAATGGACCTTTTCCTGCTTTGCTTGGACTATCAATCACTTTGAAAGTGAATGGACATACGATAGGACGTCTGCTGCAGACGCACTGCATTAACCATCTTTCCTTGAATCAGTCTAGCCTCGAGTTGACATTTTCTATAGACTTCTACCGTATGTATATAAAAATGTGTTAGAAATGAACAATTATGAACAGTCTACATAAGAAAACTTGTGAGAAGCAGTAAATGGGAAGATATGTATAGCTTTAACTCCTTGTATTAAAAAGCAGAAAACCTTAATGTCCTAATTCTCCAGCTTAGTTAGAAAAAAAGAATAGAATAAATACAAAGAAAGTAGAAAGGAGGAAAAATAAGGATAAAAGAAGAAAGTAATGTGACAAGGAAATATAGGGATTTTAAAAAGCAGAAAATGTTAGGACTGAAAAGCTTAAGAAAACTGAAAAACTGTTCTCAAGAGCAATAAAAAATTTCAAAACAAGTACAAATAAACAGAAATAAAAATGAAAAAAATACCTAGCTATAGATATTACACACATTAAAGAAATAAAAGAGGGTATTAAGGCATCTTTCGAACAGTAAATTTGAAAACCAGGTAAAATGTATAAGTCCCTAGGAAATAATGCAACTTTTAAAAAGTTGGTTCCAGAAGAAATTGAGGACCTGAATAGTCCTATAATCTTTAGAGAAATGGAGAAGTAGTTAAAGGATTCCCATTAAAATTCTGGCCCCATGTAGCTTTAGAAACAAGTTATACAAGCATTCAAGGAACAGGTAATTCCAATCTTCCATGAACTTTTTCAGCAGTGAGAAACAGGGCATACTTCTCCATCCAGTTGATGAAGCTAGCTGACTTGATACCAAAATAAGACAAAAAGAGTCCAGGAAGGTTATATTATAGGCCAATCTTACTAAAGAACAGAGATCCAAGTGTTTTCTAGTTCTGTGCTAGAAAAGATTTTTCAACAATCCCTCTGAGAATTTTCTTTGTCTAAGCCAGCCCTGAGCTGAAGAGCCAGGAGCCTGATACACACCATATGTCATGAAGAAAACCTAAATCAGCTTTACTAAGATTGGAAGTTCCAAATAATTCTGTTTCTCCTTATACTCTGTCACTCAGTAGGGAAAGTACATGTTTATTTGATCTCACAATTTAAAAACCTTGTGCTTTTTTGTGATATTCACATTTCTGTTACTCTTTTACCTTTTTCTTTAAGATACTCGGGAGCCCAGAGCGTCTCTGTGACTTGGCAGGCCCCAGCTCCACTGAATCAGAGTCCAGAAAAAGATCAATTTCAAAAAGAAAGTCTCATCTGGATCTCCTCAAACTGTATGATATTTATCCTTTTAGTTCTTTATTGAGGCTGCTTTTCTGAAGACTTTTAACCTTGCTTACAAATCCCTGAAATTTTAAAAAATTCTACATTATATGAAATGTGTCTATTTAATAATTCATCCACAAGCTACGTGAGAAGACATATCTCTATTATAATCATGGAACTTTTTATATTTTCATATTGACTTAAAACCAAATGTACCAAGTGAAATGTACAATAATTATTCATTGGGATTATTTTAGAGAAGAGCTTTTGATTTACAATACTGTAGCTATAGGATTTCTTCATATGTAGCCCCCCTAGAAAACTGGATATTATAGGGCTTGTAATAGTTGTATTCACATACATCTGTTCAGGAATATGTTTACTTTATAGAGGAAGGCCCACATTATCATATAACCATTATAACTATTTTCTATTTGAAACACTGAGCATAATACAAAAGTGAGATTGTTCGGGAAGGTCATAAATGCTCATCAGGAGCTTCTATTTGTACCCAAATAAACCAGCGAGCCAAGAGGGAGTGTGATTCAATGCAGACCACTTTTTTTTTTTTTTTTTTTTTTTGACAAAGTCTTGCTCTGTCGCCCAGGCTGGAGTGCAGTGGCATGATCTCGGCTCACTGCAACCTCTGCCTTCTGGGTTCAAATGATTCTCCTGTCTCAGCCTCCTGAGTAGCTGGGATAACAGGCACACACCAACCACACCTGGCTAATATTTTGTATTTTTAGTAGAGACGTGATTTCACCATGTTGGCCAGGCTGGTCTCAAACTCCTGACCTCAAGTGATCCGCCTGCCTCAGCCTCCCAAAGTGCTGGGATTACAGGCGTGAGCCACTGTGCCCGGCCAATGCAGGCCACTTTATCTGAAGATCTTCCTCTGCCCACCTAGGCATAGTTGTTTCCTTTATTCATTGCCCGGACCATTTTGTTTTATGCAAATCAGACTATCTGTTTTGAATACTATGCTGTTTGCCAGGCTAACACTCTTGTTCCTTTCAGAGATATTTTCTACATTTTATGCATTTATTCCATTTTCTCTTTTGAACACTGTTTAGCATCATGGACGGCATGACCGAAGCATGCATCAAGGGTGGCATCGAAGCTTGCTATGCGGCCGTGTCCTGTGTCTGCACCTTGTTGGGTGCCCTGGATGAGCTCAGCCAGGGGAAGGGCTTGAGCGAAGGTCAGGTGCAACTGCTGCTTCTGCGCCTTGAGGAGCTGAAGGATGGGGCTGAGTGGAGCCGAGATTCCATGGAGATCAATGAGGCTGACTTCCGCTGGCAGCGGCGAGTGCTATCCTCAGAACACACGCCTTGGGAGTCAGGGAACGAGAGGAACCTTGACATCAGCATCAGTGTCACCACAGACACAGGCCAGACCACTCTCGAGGGAGAGTTGGGTCAGACTACACCCGAGGACCATTCGGGAAGCCACAAGAACAGTCTCAGGTCGCCAGCCATCCCAGAGGGCAAGGAGACGCTGAGCAAAGTAGTGGAAACAGAGGCAGTAGACCAGCCAGATGTCGTGCAGAGAAGCCACACGGTCCCTTACCCTGACATAACTAACTTCCTGTCAGTAGACTGCAGGACAAGGTCCTATGGCTCTAGGTATAGTGAGAGCAATTTTAGCGTTGATGACCAAGACTTTTCTAGGACAGAGTTTGATTCCTGTGATCAGTACTCAATGGCAGCAGAAAAGGACTCGGGCAGGTCCGACGTGTCGGACATTGGGTCAGACAACTGTTCACTAGCCGATGAAGAGCAGACCCCCCGGGACTGCCTAGGCCACCGGTCCCTGCGAACTGCCGCCCTGTCTCTAAAACTGCTGAAGAACCAGGAGGCGGATCAGCACAGCGCCAGGCTGTTCATACAGTCCCTGGAAGGCCTCCTCCCTCGGCTCCTGGCTCTCTCCAGTGTAGAGGAGGTGGATACTGCTCTGCAGAACTTTGCCTCTACTTTCTGCTCAGGTTTGTAAACAATTCTCTGCTGTATAGTCAACAAGATTATTCAGAGCAGTTTGCCTTAATGGGCAATTACTATCATGCTTATAGTTTGAAGTGCTCAAAGCATGTTAATGAATCTTTGGGTTTCCCCAGTTTAAAGAGGGCAAAGAAATCTAAGACCTATTAGTGGTGGTTTATTTGAATTCTACAGCAGTCGATGGCTGGAATATACTATGAGGCTGATAAATGTATAGGATGTAAAGTAAGAATGAGAAGTAGCTGCATTCTAGAAAGGTGTTACTGATTTGAAACAAGATGACAATCTGTAATTCTTAAAATATTGAATTCCCAGTATGCGTCTATGTCTTGGTGTCTAAAATTCATAGAGCAATGTACTTTTGGTGTATCAAAATATAAACAATTTTGAATGCTGTCTTGGATCAGTTGCATGCCAAGTCCTCCCAGTATATTCTGAATTCTACTGAACATGCAAACGATGTGTGACAGTCCAGTATAGCTTGGTAATGTTGCATTCTCCCATCTCAGATCCTTCCGTCTGTTGAATTGTGACTCAGACCATAAACAGTGGTGCTGAGGGGAGTAGTGGCCAAATCACATCAGAAAATCATGCTGGTATTATTGAAGGGCAGAAGAGAATCACCTAGAGTTTTGGTGGAGGAAGCAGATAAAGAATACAGGGAAGTAGTAGCATTTCACATAGTAAATAATTATTTTTAAGATAGTGTTCTTGAAAGATAATACAGAAAGAAAGCAATTAATGGGTACATAAAATTTATGGTAGGAATAAATGTTCGTGTGATACCAAGGAGGTCATCTGTGCCTTTCCCTGAAGTACAAGGCTCTCTTGACCACAGAATACTGAGGCGAATGAATCTCCCTAAGCCTGTGTGCTCAGATCCAAAGGGCTGACCCTGGGAACTGACACAGAACTGCTAAAAAGCCACGATCACTTGCTCTTCTACCACCTAACCTTGAACTTCTGTTTGTCATTGTGCTTGGTGCATTTATCACAGTCATTTGTTAATGCACCCACTGTCCCTTCCACCATCCCCTCTCTAGACTCCCTGCTCTTTGAGGGCTGAGACCTTGTCTCACTTCCTTTTTATTTTCTAACAAAGAAAACTTCACACACATACATGAAAAAATTGTATCCCAGTTACTGGAACTTGATTAGAAGCTGACTGATGTGTAACTTAACAAGTATCTTTAAGAAGCTGACCAAATTGTCCTTTTTCAAGAGGGTAAGAAAAAGACACTTAAATCTCCATATATATAAGAAGGAACAAATTTTTTTTTCCTTTTTTTTTTTTTTTTTTGAGACAGAGTCTCGCTCTGTCACCCAGGCTGGAGTCCAGTGGTGCGATCTTGGCTCACTGCAAGCTCCGCCTCCCGGGTTCATGCCATTCTCCTGCCTCAGCCTCCCAAGTAGCTGGGACTACAGGCACCCACCACCACGCCTGGCTAATTTTTTGTATTTTTAGTAGAGATGGGGTTTCACTGTGTTAGCCCGGATGGGCTCGATCTCCTGACCTCGTGATCCGCCCACCTCGGCCTCCCAAAGTGCTGGAATTACAGGCGTGAGCCACTGCGCCCAGCTGGAACATTTTTTAATATGAGAATGATCCAAAGTTGTAGCAAGCACCAAAGGAGACACAGAATTTTTACTCCAGAAATTTTCACATGACCTAGAAAAGGATGTAAAGAGACATGATTTCTCAACTTTCCTAATTCTTATTTCCTAAGAATTTCATACCTTATTTCCTAATTTCACATCAATTTTTAAGGCTACCTAACATAATTTTTTTCCTCAATATTTTTTCTTTTGGAGTTAAATATAACAAATTTTGGATGTTTTTATTTGTGTGTGAAACAAGATTCATGTTTCATTGGAAGACTAGGAAAATGTATACTCTTCTTAAAAAATTATTTTCTCCCTAATATCTTTTATACCACTGTCATTAAATTTGACATTCTCTTGTTGAACATTCTAGGGGTGTGTTTTGTGCATGTTTGTGTCTGTCTCTCTTTTTGTCTCTCTCTCTCTCAGACACACCCACCCAAATCCTCCTTCAACCAACATTTATAGAGAGCTGAATTGTGCTATGTGCTAAGGTCCCAAGATATGTACAGCTTATTCTCAATCAATATTTATTGGTTGTAAATTGATGAAGTTGTTCTTCAGTCTCTCTCTCTTTTATTTTGTAGCAGGGTCTGACTCTGTTGCCCAGGCTGAAATGTAGTGGCTCAGCCTCCCAAGTAGCTGAGACTATAGGCACCACCACACCCAGCAAATTTTTTTTTCTTTTGTAGATACGGGGTATTGGCCAGGCATGGTGGTTCACACCTGCAATCCCAGCACTTTAGGAGGCTGAGACGGGTGGATTGAGTGAGCTCAGGAGTTTGAGACCAGCCTAGGCAACATAGGGAGAACGTTTCTCTACAAAAAATACAAAAATTAGCCAAGCATGGTGGTGCACCTTTGTCCCAGCCACTTGGGAGGCTGAGGCAGGGGGATCACTTGAGCCTGGGAGGTTGAGGCTCCAGTTAGCCGTGTTTCCACCACTGCCCTTCAGCCTGGGCAACAGAGCGAGACGCTGCCAAAGAGAGAGAAAGAGAGAAAGAGAAGAAAGAAAAGAAAGAGAGAGAAGAAAGGAAAGGAAGGGAAGGGAAGGCAAGGGAGGGCAGGGCAGGGCAAGGCAAGGCAGAGAGAAAGAAGGGAAGGGAGAAGGGAAGGGAAAAGGGAAGGAAGAAGGGAAAGGAGAAGGGAAAGGGTCTCACTATGTTGGAAAGAAGGAAATAAAGAAGAGATGAGGTCTCACTGTGTTGTTCTGGCTGGTCTCGAACTCCTGGGCTCAAACGATCCTACCGCCTTGGTCTCCCAAAGTGTCAGGATTACAGGCATGAGCCACTGCACCAAGCCTTTTGGTCTCTTAAGATGTGCAATAGTTCGGCCAGGCGTGGTGGCTCATGCCTGTAATCCCAGCACTTTGGGAGGCCAAGGCAGACGGATCACGAGGTCAGGAGATCGAGACCATCCTGGCTAATATGGTGAAACCCCATCTCTACTAAAAAATACAAAAAATTAGCCAGGCGTGGTGGTGGGCGCCTGTAGTCCCAGCTACTTGGGAGGCTGAGGCAGGAGAATGGAATGAACCCGGGAGGCAGAGCTTGCAGTGAGCTGAGATCGCACCACTGCACTCCAGCCTGGGAGACAGAGCGAGACTCTGTCTCAAAAAAAAAAGTTGTGCAATAGTTCATGAGCTGAGGGAGTTGTACATAAAGCCTCTCAACTTGTTCTTTGGAAGCAGTTGGTGGATCCTTTGAGCCTCTGCCTCTTCCCGGCTGGGAATATTCATATGGAGAGGTTTGGCAGCCTTGGCTGCTCCGACCAGCTTGCTGTCCCTCGTGCCAGGGCAGAGAGCCCAGCAAACATTGCTAGTCCCCAGAATAGCTGTGTATTAGAGCGCAGCATGGCCACTGGTTGCAGTAATAATGATGGCCTTGAGCCATCAAGAAACAGTAAAATTATAGTTAGGGTCTTCTATTTAGAATTAAAATTATCCAGGAGGCAGGTGGATCACTTGAGGCCAGGAGTTTGAGACCAGCCTGGCTAACGTGGCAAAACCGCATCTCCACTAAAAATACAAAAAATTAGCCAGGCATGGTGGCGCATGCCTGTAATCCCAGCTACTCAGGAGGCTGAGGCAGGAGAATTGCTTGAACCCAGGAGGCGGAGGTTGCAGTGAGCCGAGATTGCACCACTGCACTCCAGCCTAGGCAACAGAGCTACTCCGCCTCAAAGGAAAAAAAAATTAAAATTATCCATACAAAATAACTCCACTGCCAAAGTTTCAGCTATAAAATTTAGCTCTCAGATAACTTCTTCTTTATCAATACATCCCCAGTAATTCCAGATGAATGAATTGTCACAGTGGTGAGGACTGACTTCCAAGGGACCACCCTCATTTCTTATGAGAATTAAGAAACATAATCTTAGCAAAGTCTTTTTAAAATTTGAGGCTAAAGCAGGTCTTCAGTTTTGTCTTTTTGTACTTTTCAAATCAATACTTATTTATAGTACATGCAAAACCAGGGCTTGTGTGAATTTTTTATGTGGCCATAATATGGCCCTATAAATGTTGCAGACTGCCCAAATTTCAGAGTTCCATAAATTTCCCATCAGACCAAATATGTTTTATGAAATTATTTTTTAAACGTAGAAATCAATACATTGAAAAGAGACTTCACAAGCGTTTGGTTATTTTCAGATATCCTTTTATTGACTGTAATTTAGTTGTAGGTCTGTTTAATTCTAGTGACATCACAATATTTTTCTATTCAGGAGTTGGACTCTCCTTCCAAATTACAGACCCATCACTCTGTGGTCCTGTTACCAACAGCTAACTCTCTTCCATCACTGCTGTGGTTCAAATGGTGGCACTGTTCGTTGCTTTGGCTACCCCCAGCCACTGGGTGCTGACCTGCGTCCATCTCTGGACTGAGGCATGTCCTCTTGCCGCCTTGCAAGCGCCACTTCCATGATTATAAATTAACAAAAGAGAAACATTGATGCTCCACTGAGACAGGGAGATGGCAGATTTCCTTTGTTCCTCTAAGAGAAAGTTATGAACGTAAAAACAGAAGAGAGGGTGAAGGGAAAAAACTCCCTGAGTTATAAACCCTTTCTTTCACTCATTATTTATTTTGATGTCAAAAGCTTCAAACCTCACTTTGTCATAAAGGTCCATCAAGCCTTCATCCCTACCCTGTTATCAGGGGGCTGCTTTCTCGGCTGAATCACAGTCATTCAGTGTTTCTCAGTGACTCCTATCTTCAGACAGCTAATATGCCATTGAAATGAGCCTCCTTAATTCTACAGGATTCAAGAGAGCCTTTCTTTTCGAAGCAATTAAAGTTTCATATGGTAGGGGAGTTTGAAAATGTTCGGGCAAATAAGGTATGTTTTTTATAAAGACAGTGCTTGACATGAGCTGTGATCACTGCAGAAATGCCTCTTTGATCCTGGGTAGAACAAAGTGATATCTATGTAAGGTGCTTCCTCAGCACTAAAGGAAGGCAATTGATCAAGGGTCATGGGCACTGACTTTGGATTGCAGTTCCTTAGATTAGCGGTTTTCAGTTGCAGTCTTGTGACTTACTTTGACCAACTGTAAGGCTCGCTGCAAACAATATTTTATAAAGTGCCAGATTTCCTAAAAGATAGTGTAGCAAGTATAAATCTCAGTTGTACAAGATATATCTATTTCTTTACATTAAAACAAAGCTGACTCTAGCCCCGCAGCCTGCCTAGCAGGGAGAACATTTGGTCTCTGCCCTCCCTTTAGTTCTTATCCCAGGGTCAAACCAGAAGCTGGAGCTTGTGTGGTGTCTGTAAGGGGAGGCCCCTCGCCTCTTATATCACCAGGGAGTCCCCATTATCTCCAGTCATAGGCTCCCTAAGGGTCCCATGATTTTGCTACCATTGTCCGCCCTCCTCGGAAGTCCTGCCAACCCTGCAGGTACTGCCAGGCGGTGGGCAGCCACAGACCTGCAACCTCTGCCCAGCCTGGGCTCTCCCTTCTCTGCCTCACTGCTTCTTCCCCTGTCTCTTCACCCTCTAAGGAATGGGCCGAAGTCTCTGGAAGGAGCTCTGGCTTTGTGACTACACAACCAGGAAGGCATTTATGCTGTTACCAGCCTCCGTTTTTGGCTCTGTGGTTTAAACACCTCAAAAGATGGCAAATACAAGTTTACCTTGCTATCTTTGTATAATACAGAAGGTAAAATTACAGGAAGAAAACCTCAAATAAATAAATGAGTATGTTATGCTGCCTCTGTCAGTTAGGATTAGGTTTGTTTGCATGTATAGAAAATGCAGATGATGGCCTGGCGCAGTGGCTTATGCCTGTAATCCCAGCACTTTGGGAGGCCGGGGTGGCAGATCACCTGAGGTTGGGAGTTCAAGACCAGCCTGACCAACATGAAGAAACCCCGTCTGTACTAAAAATACAAAATTAGCCAGGCGTGGTGGTGCATGCCTGTAGCCCAGCTACTTGGGAGGCTGAGGCAGGAGAATCGCTTGAACCCAGGAGGCGGAGGTGGCGGTGAGCTGAGATCCTGCCACTGCACTCCAGCCTGGGCAATAAGAGCCAAACTCCATCTCAAAAAAAGAAAAAAAAAAGGCAATATTACTACAAAAGGAAAGAGATTCATTTCCTTTCCTCTAAATTGAGTCTGAGGTCTGACCTCCAGAGCTCCACAATGATCAGGGACCCAGGTGCTCCTGTCTTTCTGCTCTACTCTTGTTAATAGGTGACTGTCATCCTCAGGTTTCCTCATGAACCGAGACAGCTGGTGCTGGCGGAGCTGCTGGCTTCTCATCCATAGTCTGAACAAGAAGGAAGAGGGCAAGGCTAGCAAAGGAGCCACCTGAGAGCTAAATACGGCTGCTTTCAGGAGCTCTCTGGAAGCGCCACACAACAACCTCAAGTTCACTGACCCCTTCTAGGAGACAGGGCACATTGCAAGCCCGAGTAAAGTCATGATTCTGTTACCAAGTTAGAAGAAGATGGTTTTATATAGTAACAAGCAGTTTCTAATACAGCGCCATATTTTGTTTTAAAAACCAACTGTGGATTCAGAGTTATCCTTATTGTAATGTCATTGGCGACTTCCATTCTTGAATGCTGTCTCAGACAGAAAGGAGGAGAACGAAACCAATTTTCAGGAAGTTTATATAGACATAAATACGTCTGAGCTCTACCTTCAGGAATTTTACATAGGCACACACATATATATATATCTGGGCTCTAGCCATTTCTGGGATCTAACTTCAGATCCCAGCTCTAGCACTGAACAGCTGTGACCATGGGCAAGTTACTGACCCTCTCCCTGCATCACATTGCCTACCTGTAGTGTAAGTATGATAAACAGTAGTACTTACTTTATCTATTCTGCAGATTAAATGCAGTAGTACAGTAGGGGAAAGGTGAGGATTCATCCAAAATCTGCTGTAGTGAGTGCCTGAGCAAGCCAGCAGAAAGATTCCGGTCAGAGTGGGCCATCTAAATCAGTGATGTCGCAGGAAGAACACTGGAGTGGGGTGAATTGATTCTGAGTGTACTGTAGGAGCCTGTGGGTGGGAAGAGGCAGAATAGAGGGAATGATGGATGGCATGGTTGTCAAGACTCTAAAAGGACCTGGCATTGGATGATTTGGCCATCTAGAGTCTGAAGTCATGCAGGATAATGGCAGGAAGGGCAGGAGGCATTGGGGTGAAGAGGAGGCCACAGACTCCAAGCCAGGGTGGTCAGTGAATGTGGCCGTGTCTGGCATATCGTGAAAGAGAGTTTCAAGGATGGGTGGAAGATCTGGCCAGATGATAGAAGCCTCAAAGGCTGAGAGTTTGCTTGCTTGCTTTAATAAATGGAGGAAGAGAAGTATTCTAGAAGCAGGAATGGAGAATAAGTAGTCTAACAAAATCCTCTACCAACACCTGGCATTGTGGAATATAAAACTTAAAGAATACAATAATATAAAAACCACACAAAATCTCGCTCCTATAGTCTCAGCACTTCGGGAGGCCAGGGTGGGAGGACATAGTGGGCAACATAGTAAGACCTCGTATCTACAAAAAAAGAGAGCACAAAATAAATAATCATACCACCTAGAAGCTGACTCTGAAATATCTTGGCATCTTTCTTTGCGGTCATTTTTCATCATATGAATGTGCTTATTTACATGTATCTACAATAATAATAATGATGATGATAATAGCTAATCTAACATAGCACTTACTGTATGCCCTGCATTATCTAAGGGTGTTACTGATATTAACTCATTTAGTACTCTTAACAACCCCATAAAGTAGATAGCACTATTATCCTCATTTTACGGATGAGAAAACTGAGACACAGGTTAAGTAATAAGTCATCCAAGGTATGTACATAGCTAGGAAGCGGTGATACCAGGATATGAACCTGGCTCCAGACAGCACGCTCATTACACTGCACAGGATGGGGGGAATGAATATGTCATATGTGTAATTTTGTAACTTACTTTCTACTTAATATTTTGTTGCCATGTTCCTTGTGTCTTTAAGTATTCTTTGCAAATATGACTTAGGATGCCTCTATGATACCCATTCCTGCTACCTTACCACAATGTACTCAATTTCTCCTTTTGGTGTATCTTTAAGCTGTTCTTCACATGCTTCTCTTAGAGGATTTTTAATTATTTAGGAGATGCTGTTCAAGAACAGAAAAACCTCTGGAGCTGATTAGCTCTGGGGGCGGCGGGGGTGGGGGGAGGGGTGGGGAACCATGGTGGCTGAAAAACTGTAGCCCAGCAAATGTATGCGTTTTTTAGGTCCCGACAGACTTAAAAATACCAGTGGATACCTGGCATCTCATTGGCTCCTGGGAACCTACACTAAAGGAACAGAAACTCAGCCAGAGATTTATAGCATACCAGCAGATGCCATTTATTTATTTATTTATTTATTTGTTTGTTTATTTATTTATGAGACAGAGTCTCGCTCTGTCACCCAGGCTGGAGTGCAGGGGCACGATCTCGGCTCACTGCAACCTCCGCCTCCTGGGTTCAAGCGATTCTCCTGCCTCAGCCTCCTGAGAAGCTTGGATTACAGGCATCCGCCACCATGCCTGGCTAATTTTTGTATTTTTAGTAGAGACGTGGTTTCACCATGTTGACCAGGCTGGTCTTGAACTCCTGACATCAGGTAATCCATTCATCTTAGCCTCCCAAAGTGCTGAGATTACAGGCATGAGCCACTGCACCCGGCCTATATAGCCATTTACAATGATGTTTTCCAGTAATATTTAATGATATGAAAAAATATCATAATGTAATTTTAAAAAGGATTTAAAATTCACATTAAAATGTTAATACTACTTATCTCAGCCTGGTGTTATTACAGATTATTTTCTTCTTTGTGCCTTTTTCCAAATCTCTAAAAGAATTTCTTGCAACCTCTATCAGAACATAAAGCAGTAATGTTATATAAAAATTAGAGCCGTAGACTTAAATAAATCTGTGACTAAGCAAAGTTGTGTAATCTTATCACGAAGGTTTAGAAAGCTGATAATGCCCAGTGTTGCTGAGAGTGGGTGTAAGAGTGCTCTTGTGCACAGTTGGTAGGTGGGAAAATTGGTATAAATCTATTTGGAAAATAGTTTGTATGTATCTGTTAAACTTAATATACTTATTCTGCTTTTAGTACACTTGCAGAAGTACTAACATTCATTTCATTATTTCAGCATTTTTCATAATTGAAACAACATAAATGTCCATCAATAGAGCATTAAGATCAAATAAATCAAACCACAATGTAACTATGCAGTGGTATATGCACGGTCATTAAAAAAGAATGAAACAGACCCAGAAGTGTCAATATCAAGACACATCTAACACGTATTTTTAGAAAACATCAAGTTACAGTTTGACATATGTAGTGTGATCTCGCTTTGTGGTATTTTCATACACACAAGGAAGTGAGTCTTGCTGTTAGAAGTATCATTGGGCCTTGGGAGAAGTGGGGACTACTGTTCTTATTTTTTATACTCTTCAGTACTATTAAATGTTCTAAATTAATGTTTATCCAAAAAGGAAGTACCAAATTCTCTTAGACACAGAAGAGACTTTAAGAGGTCTCTTGTGCTACTCTTGTAGCTACTCTTCCCCTGGTAAGCAGTCAAGTAGGTGATCCATCCTCCTGTTTCCACAGTAAAGCACATCTTAATTATAGAGGGAGAGAATGAACTTTAGTTACTGAACACTGGGCAATGCAAAGAGTCAGAATATGTTAAAGGTCATAGTTCTTATAGTTTGTTACTCTAAATCGTTTAGCACATCAGTGAGGCCAATCAGAGGAAAGAATGGAAAATAGAGTATCTACTAGAGAGGTACAGGATATGGCAGAATCTTTTCATGACATTCGAAGCAAGTAGAGCATGGCTAGTGCAAAAATCTGAAGTGTGGGCCTAAAAGACCTTGGCCAATTTTGAGCTGTGTAACTTTGGGCAAATTACTGTCTCTGGGGCACTTTCCTTACTGGTAAACAACAGGGCAGGATTAGAAAATGATGTATGAGGAGAGATTGGTTCTAGGCAATAGAAAGCATTTAATAAATTATTCTTATCATGTTTCCATTGTTATCAGTATCACCAGTAAACTATATCTGGCATAGCAAGAAAATGGCTGTTTTCTTTAAGTTGACAAAATAGACCTTATTTTGTTTTATTTACAAATTTGCCAGCTCTTTGTAATTTAAGAAATTAATCTGCATGCAGATGTAGGCTGGTACCAACAGATTACCTGTAACAAAGGTAACCTGACAAAGTCTTTCCTATTGGGTATCTCCCCCAGCAGTGCCTGCCGGGGCTTCGTCACTTCTCTGCTGATTTTGGTCTCCATGTCAACACTCACATTAGTGGCCTTTTTCACTTTCAGCATCTGAGCAAGTGCTCAGTTTTCCAAAACATCCCAAGGTAAATAGTAATTGGTTTCAACATTTTGAGAGGAATTATTACTGATGTCTAAAATGAAAGCCGTTTACAGATCCATTTTTTTCCTTGTTGATAGACTCAATTGTACCTTTCATCTATGATCCAAGATAGTTAAACACCCAACCCTGAATGCTACTTTCTGTTTTACCATGGAAGGAGAGTGGTCTTGTGCCCTGTGTATCCTCCAGATAACTGGAATTAGCCCCACTAGCACCTTGAGAGTGCCAGGAGTTCCCATGGACCATCAGGGCTGAAATACACTGCTCATGTTCTAACCAACGATGGTAGTTTTCAGATCTCACTTGCAGTCTGATCTTCGTTTTAAAATGCACCTCGGCCTTGCCGGGCGTGGTGGCTCACACCTGTAATCCCAGCACTTTGGGAGACCAAGGCGGGTGGATCACCTCAGGTCAGGAGTTCGAGACCAGCCTCAACATGGAGAAACCCCGTCTCTACTAAAAATACAAAATTAGCCGGGCCTGGTGGTGCATGCCTGTAATCCCAGCTACTTGGGAGGCTGAGGCAGGAGAATTGCTTGAACCTGGGAGGCAGAGGTTGCGGTGAGCCGAGATCGTGCCATTGCACTCCAGCCTGGGCAACAAGAGTGAAACTCCGTCTCAAAAAAAAATGCACCTCAGCCTTGCCAGGCATGGTGGCTCACACCTGTAATCCCAGCACTTTGGGAGGCTGAGGCGGGCAGATCACCTGAGGTCAGGAATTCTAGACCAGCCTGACCAACACGGAGAAACCCCATTGCTACTAAAAATACAAAATTAGCTGGGCGTGGTGGCACATGCCTGTAATCCCAGCTACTGGGGAGGCTGAGGCAGGAGAATTGCTTGAACCCGGGAGGCAGAGGTTGTAGTGAGCTGAGATCATGCCGTTGCACTCCAGCATGGACAACAAGAGCAAGACTCCATCTCAAAAAATAAATAAATAAAAAATAATAAAATGCACCTCAGCCCATGATCACAAAGTGCTCTTGGTAGAAAATGTCTTGAGGCAACTTCAAAATTTCTACAGTTTTTTATTTCCCCTGCCTTGTTTTATAAGGCAGAGGTAATGCCTACCCTTTGATTGTCTAAGGTGGTTTTATGGGAATAATATATATGCTTACTCCCACCAAAAAATGTTCATACTGCCCTCAAATATGGCAAAGATCTCGAATTATTTTCAACTTTGAAAGCTTTCTCTGGTCCACATCTTCTTACTTACCTATTTATTAAAATTCACTGGGATGGCCGGGCATGGTGGCTCACACCTGTAATCCCAGCACTTTGGGAGGCTGAGGCAGGCAGGTCACGAGGTCTTCGAGACCAGCCTGGCCAACATGGTGAAACCCTGTCTTTACTAAAAATACAAAAATTAGCTGGGCGTGGTGGCACACACCTGTGATCCCAGCTACTTGGGAGGCTGAGGCGGGAGAACTGCTTGAACCCGAGAGGTGGAGGTTGCCGTGAGCCAAGATTGCACCACTGCACTCCAGCCTGGGTGACAGAACAAGACTCTGACTCAGGAAAAAAAAAAAAATTCGTAGGGACAACATCACTGGATAAACATTCTAGCTGTAAATTTGTATCTCTCATTTCTTTGATTGTTAATTCTAGAAAACTCTTACATTTCATATGAGCCATATTTTTTATTAAAGAATAATTTTAGACATGATTTGCAGAGTATATGGACATGTGTAATTTGCATGCACAAATGTAGAGATGAACTGTTTCCCACACATCCCTAGATTTCAGCCTCCAAGTATTTGCGGGAACAAATGGCGCATTCATTGAAAATCTCTTAAGGTGCTCTGAGAGGAATGGCTCGGTGTGTTTTGTTCCACACTTGTCTGGGCTAGTATTGCCTGTGGGGCTTTGGAGGGTAAGAGAAGATGACAGTGTAAGGACACAGATGTGCAGTTGTCTGTGAACTGCAGAGCTGCGAGCTGACCACCAGGCTCGAGATAGTCAGGAACCCTGAGGGCCTGGAAATGGCTGTCTGCAGATGGCCTTAGGACCAGCATACTAATAGATGCAAAGAAGCTGACTTCAGTAATTTTTTCACCCCAAGCTCCCTGTGAAAGTTTGAGCCATGATACCAACAACTCTGACTGAATGAACCCATCTTCAGAGCATGAGATATAGTTGTTTGTTTTTTCAGTTAATTTATATAAAGCTCAAAGGGATCTTCAAAATGAAAACATTAGTTAAGTGTAAAATATCTTAAAGAAAAGATAGTGGGGAGAAAGTCAATAGCTATTATTTAATGGTTTTTTTTGAACCTCTTTATTTCCTCATTTTTTTAACAGTTTGATTGTGAGATAACTCACATACCACACAGTTTACCTGCTTAAAGTGCACAATTTAACGTGTTTTTTGTTTGTTTGTTTTTCATTTTTTGAGGCAGAGTCTCGTTCTGTTGCCCAGGCTGGAATGTAGTGGTGTGATCTCAGCTAACTACAGCCTCCACCTCCCGGGTTCCGGCAATTCTCATTCCTCAGCCTACCAAATGGCTGGGACTACAGGCACGCATCATCATGCTGGGCTAATTTTTGTATTTTTAGTAGAGATGGGGTTTCACCCTCTTGGGCAGGATAGTCTTGAACTCCTGGACTCAAGTGATCCGCCTGCCTTGGCCTCCAAAAGTGCTGGGATTACAGGTGTGAGCCACTGCGCCTGGCCTAACGTGTTTTGATGTATTACATTATTATTTGTTTTCATCATGGTAAAAAAATATGTAACAGAATTTGCTATTTTAATAAATTTTAAGTATACAATTCAGTGGTACTAATTATATTCACAGTGTTGTGCAAGTATTTCCAGAACTTTTTTAACATTCCAAATAGAAGTTACTCTGCCCCCGGTCCCTGGTCCCTGGTAACCTCCAATCTATTTTCTATTTCTTCTAATTTATTCTAGGTACTTCATAGGGTGCATCATAGATATTTGTTATTTTGTGCCTGACATTTAACATAATGTTTTCAAGGCGCCTCTATGTTGTGGCATATATCAGAACGCCATTCCCTTTCATGGCTGAGTAATACCCATTTTATATATATATCACAATTTGCTTATCCATTCATTTGTTGATGGGCACTTCAGTTGTTTCCACCTTTTGGTTATTGTAAGTAATGCTGCAGTGAACACTGATGTACAAGCGTCTGTTCAAATCCCTGCTTTCAGTCCTTTTGGTTATATAGGAGTAGAAATGCTGGGTCATATAGTGATTCTATGTTTAACTTTTCAAGAAACATTATTGCTTTTGAAAAGTTGTATTAATAACTTTTCTAAACATCTTACATGCATTATTGCATCTAATTCTCATGCAATCATGTCTATTAATTCTTATTCATTCAGCAAATGTTTTTAAGGGTCTACTATGTACCAAACACTGTTCTAGGCATTGGGGATTCTATAGTGAACAAAATGAATAAAATATCACCTTCTCATTGATTTTATAGTGGTGATGGCAGATGATAAACAAGTATATATTAATATAAAACTGGGTAGAATAAATGCCATTGAGGCCATTTTTTAAAAGCCGGGTAAGCGGCATATTGGTGGGAGGCAGGAGTGGATTTGCTATTTAATAATGGAATTAAAAGGGAAAGTCTCTCTGTCACTTGAGCAGAGACTTGGCAGAATTGAGGGAGAGCAGCATCCAGAGATCCTGAGATCATTCTAGGGAGTGGCAAAAAACAAATGCAAAGGCCCTGTGGCAGGTCCAGGCCTGGTGTGGCTGAGGGACAGCAGGCACTCAGGGTGGCTGTGGGGAGTGAGAGGGAGAGAGGAGGGTGAGGTTGGAGTTTTATTACATCATGATGGGGAGCCACCGGAGGGCTCAAACTAGGGATAGAATGCAGTCAATTCTTCTCCCTATTACAGGAAAAGAAGGTGAAACTTACAGGGTTTACATGATTTTATCAAAGTTATAGCTGCTAAGTAAGAGATCAGGATCCAGGCCCAGGCAGATCCACTCCTGAGCACATGCTCTTCGCCACCAGGCTGGGGTGTGTATCTGGCCCCGAGGATATTCCTGGCTAGCTGTCAGTGCTACACAGAAATGTCCTATATGATGCCGTATCTCTCACAATGGGTTCGCAGCTCTCTGGAAGCCAGTCTTGCCAAGCACACTGTTCACACCCCCAAAAGTCCCTTCGTTTTCTCCCTTAGGCATGATGCACTCTCCTGGCTTTGACGGGAATAGCAGCCTCAGCTTCCAGATGCTGATGAATGCAGACAGCCTCTACACAGCTGCACACTGTGCCCTGCTCCTCAACCTGAAGCTCTCCCATGGTGACTACTACAGGAAGCGGCCGACCCTGGCGCCAGGCGTGATGGTGAGTGTGCCGTCCCTCGTTGGACTGGCAGAGGGCAGGTTGTGGCCTTCTGGTGTACAGCCTAGCCTCAGTGCCCTGAGTGAGATGGCACAGCGTGTTTTGTTCCACACTGCTCTAGATTGGTAATGCCAGTAGGACTTTGGGGGATGGAAGGAGATGACATATATATAAGGGCACAGATATACAGTTGCCCAGCACCGTGAGCACAGAGCTGCCCACTGGGCTCCAGTGAAGAATGTATGGACGTGAGGCCCTGGAAATGGCTGCCCAGGGATAACCCAGTAGTTTCATCTTGTGTCATTATTAAACGTGTATAAAACCTGTTCAAAACCACATCATTGACGTGTTAAGGGAGATCAGAAGATGTGCAAGGAATTTGCTGAAAATGAGTTGTGTTTTTCTTTTTTTTGAGACAGAGCCCCGCTTTGTTGTCCAGGCTAGAGTGCAGTGGTGTGATCATGGCATGGCTCACTGCAACCTTAAACTCCTGGGCTCAAGCACTCCTCCCACCTCAACTCCCAAGTAGCTGGGACTACAGGTGTGCCCACCATGCCTGGCTAATTTTTTAATTATTTTTTGTAAAGACAGGGTCTCGCTATGTTGCCCATGCCAGCCTTGAACTCCTGGGCTCAAGCAATCCTCCCACCTTGCCCTCCCAAAGTGTTGGGATTACAGGCATGCGCCACCATGCCTGGCTGAAGGTGTGCACCTATAAAAACTCTTTACCGTATTCCAACATGTTCCCAGACCTACTGTTGACCCAGAACTAAGCTCACTGGCTGTTGCTCATAGCACCTCCTGTAAGGGGTGCAATGAGAATGTTGATTGTCCTGTGGTTAGCTCCTGTGTTGGAGCAAGCCACTCCATGGTGTACCCTATTATCAGTTCCTGAGCCTAAATCCGTGGATCTACGTGAAGGAAATCAACAATCATTTGCTTGCTTGATAAACTGTAAATTCCCAAAGGTAAGTGATTGCTTCATGAGCATAAGTGAAGTATCTCTGGAAATGTGCACATTCCTGCAGGAGCGCGTTCCGCCTCTGCTGCTGTTGGGACTCCTAGAAAAGGAAGCTCTTATGCTATTAAAGACTTCTGTGCAGTTGCAAACCTCTCCACACATCCAAGAGTAAGAATGTAAAGTGCAGTCTCTCTAATCCTTCTGCAAGGTATCTGTCAAAAGGTGTCACCAGTGAAGGAAACCTCAGCACATTTGGGAATTCTCCATCTCTACTTCTCCCCAGTTGCCGCCCCCTTACCCAATACACAAGCCTTGGTTTAGTTCAGGGCTCTGTGATGTGAAGAGGCAGCAGAGGCACTTAGGAGCCTGTTAGTGAGCAGGGTGTTATGTGGTCACCTTCTCATGCGATCTCTCTGTAGAAGGACTTCATGAAGCAGGTGCAGACCAGCGGCGTGCTAATGGTCTTCTCCCAGGCCTGGATTGAGGAGCTCTACCATCAGGTGCTGGACAGGAACATGCTTGGAGAGGCTGGCTACTGGGGCAGCCCGGAAGATAACAGCCTTCCCCTCATCACAATGCTGACCGGTCAGTGGTTCATCGCAAGGCCTTGGGGCACGTGGTAGGGTGGAACGGCTCATGCTTTAAAGCCTCTTTCAGAGACGTGTTGGTGCTTGGAGCAGACTTTGAAACAGCACCCACAAAGCTTCCCTGGCAATGGTGACAGTTCCAGGGAAGTGTCATGAGTTCACTTCATGGGAATTTTCTGTCCCTTTTCCATGTGGGAGTCTGTAGGGCTCACTGTGCCCCATTAGATGAGGACTAACTTAGCACCTTTGTCTGTTGGTGTAAAACTGTAGGCCGTATCTATAGGATGTGTAGGCCAAGGATTATTCCTGGAAGTTCTCACATGTTAATAGTTGCCCATATCATTCAGTGTTCTTGGGGTTTACCAATAAATGTAAAATGACTGATTTTAAAGTTGGCTTCCTGGCCAAGCGCCATGGCTCATGCCTGTAATCCTAGCACTTTGGGAGGCTTAGGTGGGTGGATCACCCGAGGTCAGGAGTTCAAGACCAGCCTGGCCAACATGGCAAAACCCCATCTCTACTAAAAATACAAAAATTATCTGGGCGTGGTGGCAGGCGCCTGTAATCTCAGCTACTTGGGATGCGAAGGCAGAAGAATCACTTGAACCCGGGAGGCAGAGGTTGCAGTGAACCGAGATCACACCACTGTACTGGGCAACAGGAGCAAGACCCCGTCTCAAAACAAAAAAAGTTGGTTTCCTTCCGTTTATCCATATCAGAGGCCCTCCCTTCCCTTCCCAGCTGTACCAGAATTAAGAATAATGCCAAATACTTACCAGCATCCTTATCTTCAGTGTCCAGAGCTTTTATTTTTTTTAAGAAAATATTTATTCAGGAATAGACATTGCAATGGGAATATGCCCGCCATAGTAAACTATGTGCGTATACAGGGAGGTAAAGGATGACAAAGGTGTTTAAAGGAAAAATGAGGAGGATTTCATCATTGTTTTGAGATAATGATCCTTGAGTAAAGGATCAGTAACAAGGGCGGTGCCTGTTTAAGTTGGACAGGCAAGCAGGTGCTGGGCAGATGTCCTCACAAGAGTACTATTCTGTGTAAGGTTGCAATGGCTTGTGAGTTGCAATGGCTTGTGAGTTGCAATGGCTTGTGAGTTGCAATGGCTCGTGAGTTGCAATGGCTTGTGAGCAAGTTGGTGCTTTTTGCAAAGTCTCGTGATAGTTCTCTCTCTATATATAATTTCAACTATTACTTAAGACTAAAGGAGTACGTGTGCAGGTTTGTTACCTGGGCATATTGCATGATGCTGAGGCTTGGGGTCAACTGATCCCATCACCTGGGTACTGAGTATAGTAGCCAACAGTTTTCAACGCTTTCCCCTCCCCACCCTCCTGCCTTGCAGTCCCCAGTGTCTGTTGTTACCGTCTTGATGTCCATAAGTACCCAGTGTTTAGCTCTCGCTTATAAGTGAGAACATATGGCATTTGGTTTTCTGTTCCTGCATTAACTCGTTTGGGATAATGGCCTTCAGCTGTGTCCTTGTTGCAACAAAGGACATGATTTTGTTTTTTTTTTTTATGGTTGTGTAGTGTTCCGTGGTATATATGGACCACAAGAACTTTTAAAATCCTATTTAACTATTAGAAATTTCACATGAGAATGTAGAGAGCAGTACGCCATATATTGTAGAGCAATATTTTTTGTCAAAAGCCGCTTTTCGTGGCTTATTGTGGCTCGGCCATAATGCCAAAGATTGGGGAGTCTGCGAAAGTTTAGTCTGGTCATCGCTTGCCTTAGTAAGTTAGAGCTCCAGGCTTGTCCTAGATTGGCTCTGAGACCCCAGACTGAGTTTTTGTTGTTGTTTGGTTGGTTGGTTTTTTTGTTTGTTTGTTTGTTTTCTTGAGACAGAGTCTAGCTCTGTCCCCCAGGCTGGAGTACAGTGGCGTGATCTCAGCTCACCGCAACCTCCACCTCCCGGGTTCGAGCGATTCTTCTGCCTCAGCCTCCAGAGCAGCTGGAATTACAGGTGCCCACCACCATGCCCAGCTAATTTTTGTATTTTGAGTAGAGATGGGGTTTCACCATGTTGGCCAGGCTGGCCTTGAACTCCTGACCTCAGGTGATCTGCCTGCCTCAGCCTCCCAAAGTGCTGAGATTACAGGCGTGAGCTGCTGCACCCACCCTCCCCAGACTGGTTTCTGATTGCAGGTATCCTCTCCTGGCTCCAGCAGAAGGAGGTACAGAGCATGGCCCTGCCCTCTCTGGAGTGTCTGTATCCTCACACAGCTCGGCATTGCTCTGTGCCCAGCAGGAACAGCACAGGGCTGGGCAGGACAGTCCAGCTGAGGTGCAGAATCTGTTGTCCAAAGGGCATGTTATGTTGCCTATGGTTGGCACTGGGGGCTCTTACAAGGTGTCAGAATAAACTACTGGCAGGTGGAACCCAGCCATGTAGAATTTGGGGTGAGGCACTATTTAGGAATCAGGCAGAAGTTCAGAACATACAGTGAGGTCTGTCCACGGGTGGCAGAGTCCTCATCATTGATTGGCATTTGGAGTCTTGCTTCAAGAACTAGGATGGAACTGGGGAATTGGGTCTCAAACTTGGGGATCAGGATCACTGCAGAGGTGATCAAGTTGTATTTTGTTAATCATTATAGCATTTACATCCATTTGAAAAATAAGCATTCAGGCCGAGCACGGTGGCTCACGCCGATAATCCTAGGACTTTGGGAGGCCGAGACGGGTGGATCACTTGAGGTCAGGAGTTCAACACCAGCCTGGCCAACATGGTGAAACCCCATCTCTACAAAAAAATATAAAAATTAGCTGAGCATGTTGGCAGGCGCTTGTAGTCCCAGCTACTTGGGAGGCTAAGGTGGGAGAATCCCTTGAACCTGGGAGGCAGAGGTTGCAGTGAGCTGAGATCGCGTCACTGCACTTCAGCCTGAGCGACAGAGCGAGACTCTGTCTTTAAAAAAAAAAAAAAGAAAAGAAAAGAAAGGTAATTATTCAAATGTATGAGAGCCATTTGTTTAGTTTACCTATAAGCAATGTAAGCAATGCTTGATTTCCATTTGTTTTCACAAACTCCTTTCAGTAGGGATGGAAGGTACTGCCCAGAGCTTATAAGTCTGAGAATTTGGATGAGGATCCTAAGCATTCCAGCTTTAATTTGAGAAGACCATAGTTTCTGCCAAAAGTAATCTCTGTGACTCTCTTGCCCGGACCTTAATAAAAGGAGTCATTCAGTACATGTAAAATGAATAAGTAACAGACTATTCGCAGTTCCCATATTCATCAGTCATCACTGTTAATTAGCCATCACTGTTATTAATGGAACAGTAAGCTCAATTGCTATGTCCATAGGAAAGTTATTTAACTTTAATGATAGAAAAGGGCTTTTCATAAGAATTCAACAAAATAAGGGTCTATGATTCTTTGTAATTCTAAACTCCTGGTATGAAGTGACAAGTGAATCAGAGCAGCAGTTAACCTAGAGTTTGGAGACTTCTTTTTTTTTTTTTTTTCTTTGAGACGGAGTCTCGCTCTGTCGCCCAGGCTGGAGGAGTTTGGAGACTTCTATCTGATCTTTTCATTATGTATGAGGAGAAGCAGTGCCAGCAATCTGATGATCAACCCTCTACTAATTGTGGCCATTCCTGATGTCATGATAGAGTATTGTATAGAACTGTGGAATTTTAGCACAGAAATAAACTTTGCATTACTTGAATCAGACCTTTACCTAGCACATAGAAAACATTCATTATACTTTGATAAATGAAAATTTCTGGCGAATATCATTAGGCTATTTGACCAGATGTCAAATTAATTTCAGAGAAACCAGTCTGTTTCCACCTTAGCAGCCATATAGATTTTGTCCCTGTTTTGGTTCTGATAGTTGCTGAGGAGTCTCCAGGCTTTTTATAATTTCTGTAAGAATCAAAGATACAGTGGAACACCATGCAAAGAAGTTTTGTCCTCTTGGGGTGAGGGTGAAGTCCTAAACTCAGGGAATTAATACTAATAATTACAGGCAGTGGCTCACGCCTGTAATCCCAGCACTTTGGAAGGCAGAGGCGGGAGGATCACTTAAGGTCAGGAGTTAGAGGCCAGCTTGGCCTTCGGTGGTGAAACCCCGTCTCTATTAAAAATACAAAAATTAGCTGGATGTGGTGGCACATGCCCGTAATCTCAGCTATTCAGGAGGCTGAGGTATGAGAATCGCTTGAACCCAGGAGGTGGAAGTTGCAGTGAGCTGAGACTGCGCCACTGTACTCCAGCCTGGGTGACAGAGTGAGACCCTGTCTCAAAAACAAACAAACAAAAACAAACAAAAAACCCAGAACTACCCTCCTTTCTCATCCCCTCCCTGTGTTGCATTCAGCTATATTCGTTGCATCCAAGTATGTATATTTCAACTCCATAGTCACTTTTCCAGTGGTTACTTCCTTTATACTGAGGAACTTGGGGCCTTGGCGAGCCTGGCCCAGGGCTACAAGGCTGCTTAATTCAGAGCCAAGTCTAAAGCTCTGCCTTCTCAACCCAACTCCAGTCCTTTCCTCGCCATAATGTTAAAGAGTGGTTTGTTGAGCTAATTCTGTAGAAAAGAATTTGTTTCAACAAAAACTTAAACAGGGTAACTGAGGATCCAGTATAGAGCTGGAATGGTATAGAGAGGCCTGGATGGGAGTCAGAAGACATGAATACTAATTATTTCTGTCATCAGCCTCGTGGCCTTGAACCATTTACCTACTTTAAACATGGTCATGCATCCTTTAGCAAGGACAGGAACATGTTCTGAGAAATGCATTGTTAGGCAATTTTGTCATTATGTGACCATCATAGAGTGTACTTACACACCTAGGCTAGATGGTATAGCCTATTGCTCCAAGGCTACATACCTGCACCACGTGTATTGAATACTGTAAGCAGCTGTCATAACAGAGTAGTATTTGTGTACCTAAACATAGAAAAGGTGCAATAAAAGTATGCCATTATAATCTTATGGGACCACTGTCTTATATGCAGTTCGTGGTTGACCAAAACGTCATTTTGTGGTGCAAGACTCTGTCTCTTCCTCTGTGAAATAAAAATAATGCTGACCTACTTACCTAATTTGAGCTGTTGCGATGATCAAGTGAAAAAATGTTTTGTGAAAACACTTTGAAAATTATAAGGTATTATTGGCCGGGAACGGTGGCTCACACCTGTAATCCCAGCACTTTGGGGGGCTGAGGCAGGCAGATCACGAGGTCAGGAGATCGGGACCATCCTGGCTAACACGGTGAAACCCCGTCTCTACTAAAAATACAAAAAATTAGCCGGGCATGGTGGTGGGCACCTGTAGTCCCAGCTACTCGGGAGGCTGAGGCAGGAGAATGGCGTGAACCCGGGAAGCGGAACTTGCAGCAGTGAGCCGAGATCGTGCCACTGCACTCCAGCCTGGGCAACAGAGTGAGACTCTGTCTCAAAAAAAAAAAGAAAAGAAAATTATAAGGTATTATTTATTGTACTTTGCAATCTGACTATGTGATGATCTGACCAAAGAGGCTTATTCTCCTCTTAATTCATGTAAGGAAGCTCTGAAAGAAAAGTTCACATCTCCGTAACCCGTACATATAAAATTTGGGAATAATCCATGGTTCTGAATAAAAAGAGTATTTAAGATCAAAATATTCTAAATTTTCTAACAGAGAAATAATAATTTATAATGTACATCTATTTTTAAATAAAGATAGGCAACATGTAACAGAAGAATAAATATTCCAACATGAAATAAAACTAGACTGAGGGAATAAAACAAAATTTATGATAGTCTCGTTAAAGGTTGCTACATGCTTGAAACATAAAAGATACAAGGGATATTTGTTAAAAATGAATATTGGGTGGCCATTTGCTTGTTTTTGACTGGAGTGTTTTATTTAGGGAAAACTTCATTCTTTTTCCTTGACAGATATTGACGGCTTAGAGAGCAGTGCCATTGGTGGCCAGCTGATGGCCTCGGCTGCTACAGAGTCTCCTTTCGCCCAGAGCAGGAGAATCGATGACTCCACAGTGGCAGGTAATGACTTGGGTCTTGAGTTTATGAACATCCATACACTGCATGTGTATCCAGCAATTACACTGTTATGTGGTGACTTGAATCAGGATTTTGTCTTGGTTAGAAAAAGTAATTGGGCCGGGCATGGTGACTCACGCCTGTAATCCCAGCACTTTGGGAAGCCGAGGCGGGCAGATCACGATGTCAGGAGATCCAGACCATCCTGGCTAACACAGTGAAACCATGTTTCTACTAAAAATACAAAAAATTAGCTGGGCGTGGTGGTGGGCGCCTGTAGTCCCAGCTACTCGAGAGGCTGAGGCAGGAGAATGGCATGAACCCGGGAGGCGGAGCTTTCAGTGAGCCGAGATCGCACCCCTGCACTCCAGCCTGGGCGACAGAGCGAGACTCCGTCTCAAAAAAAAAAAAAAAAAAAAAAGAAAAAGTAATTGATGGAAGTTAGTTAGCATCATCCAGCTGATAATGCAACATTTATTATTTATAAGAACAAAGTGAAACATGATCCCATATAATCCATTGTTATATTTCCTGTTGTAGAATTGCATGCAACTCAGTACTGCTCATTTGATAGCAAGAGAATGTGATGTCATTCATTGCCGGGTTGTTTTTGTCTCTAGAAAATGACTCACACCCCTCCATGTTCCAGGCGTGGCATTTGCTCGCTATATTCTGGTGGGCTGCTGGAAGAACTTGATCGATACTTTATCAACCCCACTGACTGGTCGAATGGCAGGGAGCTCCAAAGGGCTGGCCTTCATTCTGGGAGCTGAAGGCATCAAAGAGCAGAACCAGAAGGAGCGGGACGCCATCTGCATGAGCCTCGACGGGCTGCGGAAAGCCGCACGGCTGAGCTGCGCTCTAGGTGCCAGCGGGAGTAGTGTTCCCTGGCTGTGGTCCTGCAGAACTCACTGGGAATGACCCAGCAGGGTGGGGCAGGGGGACCCTTTAGAAGGGGTTCTGTTAGGTGAATGGTTAGAGGATATACTCAGTCAAGAAGTCATTGTGTGTCTCCTCTGAAGGGGTTGCTGCTAACTGCGCCTCAGCCCTTGCCCAGATGGCAGCTGCCTCCTGTGTCCAAGAAGAAAAAGAAGAGAGGGAGGCCCAAGAACCCAATGATGCCATCACACAAGGTAACAACTGGAGGGCCAGAACCCACCTGGTACCTTGGGTGCAGTATGCACACACCTGCACAGGCCTACACACACCAGCCAACACTCGTGCCTGTTCTGTGTGTGATGCCCAGTATGTATACACCACTGATCACAAGATCCCATTGAGCCACAGGCTTGGGTCTCTTCTATGTGGGTGACCTACAGAAGATCTCTCTGGAGAATGGGAGACATACTGACCCCTGGTGGCAAGGAAAGTGCAGCAGGCCCAAGGAGGCCCACCTGGCTGAACTGTTCACACCTATCATCTAGTCACTCACTGGCTTTGGCACGTCACACAAGTGCACACATGAAGACCCTTCGGGTTATAGTGGGGGAGGCAGATTGGCCAGTTTTCTAAAGGGGAAATTAAACAGACGGAGAAAATTCATGAGGGGAGGCTCAGGAAGAAGAGGCTCTTATCGGAGGAAAATCTGAGCTTTGTGAACTCGGGAAATGGCTGATTTTTAACTTGATGAAATCAGTGAGTCAGGGAAGCTGATGATTATCTGGATCTAAGGGAAAAGAATGACCATCCTGGTAGCAACAGAAGATACAAGGCAGGCAGCAAACAAAAGGAAAAATGCAAGCTCGGTCCAAATTGTGTAACTACTATCAGATATGTACAGTAGCAAGTCACTGAGTCAGCTGTACATTTTTAGCTGAGAAACACAGTTTAGGTCCGTGTTTCTCAGACTTGAATAAAATTTAGAGACCCATTTGAAAACAAAAGCGCTCTCACAGATCCCCAGTGTTAACTGAAAAAGGAGTCTCACGATTTTACTTAAGTATTTTACAGCCATGACCTACATAAATATCCTTACATTCACAGTTCTTTAAAAAACCACAAAACCAAGACCATGATATTCAGATTAAATACAAATAAAAAATAAGATTAAGGCTGGGCACAGTGGCTTACGCCTGTAATCCCAGTACTTTGAGAGGTCGAGGAAAGTGGATCACTTGAGCCCAGGAGTTCAAGACCAGCCTGGGCAACATAGCAAAACGCTGTCTCTACTAAAAATACAAAAATTAGCCAGGCATGGTGGCATGTGCCTGTAGTCCCAGGTACTCGGGAGGCTGAGGTAGGAGGATCCACCTGGGCCTGGGGAGGTCCAGGCTGCAGTGAGCCATAATCATTCTATTGCACTCTAGCCTGGGTGACAGAGTGAGACCCTATCTCAAAAAAACAGATAAAACAGCCAGGCGCAGTGGCTTACACTTGTAATCCCAGCACTATGGGAGGCTGAAGTGGGCGGATCATTTGCGGTCAAGAGTTTGAGACCAGCCTGGCCAACATGGTGAAAGAAACCCCGTCTCTACTAAAAAATACAAAAAATTAGCTGGGCGTGGTGGCGGGTGCCTGTAATCACAGCTACTTCAGAGGCTGAGGCAGGATAATTGCTTGAACCTGGGAAGTGGAGGTTGCCGTGAACCAAGATGGTGACACTGCACTCCAGCCTGGGTAACAGAGCGAGACACCATCTCAAATAAATAAATAAAATTAATATCACATTTATTAGACAAATGATGTTTTGCTAAAAATCACTTTGCTCCTTACATTAGGAGATGGTTTGGATTCCTTTGAGGTTGGCTTGCTATATTTCTGGGTTCTGGACCATCACTTAGTTATCCTACCACATGCAATTACTTGAAACCTCTGTTCAAGGAGGACACTGTGGTTTGGCCTTGCCTTAGCATTTTGCATTACTGACATCTGAAGTTACCTTCTGCATTCTTTCTCATTAGTCATCTACAATTTTTTTTTTTTTTTTTTTTTGAGACCAAGTTTCGCTCTTGTTGCTCAGGCTGGAGTGCAATGGCACGATCTCGGCTCACTGCAACCCCCGCCTCCCAGGTTCAAGTGATACTCCTGCCCCAGCCTCCTGAGTAGCTGGTATTACAGGCATGTGCCACCATGTCCAGCTAATTTTGTATTTTCAGTAGAGACAGGGTTTCTCCATGTTGTTTAGGCTGGTCTCGAACCCCCAACCTCAGGTGATCTGCCTGCCTTGGCCTCCCAATGTGCTGGGATTACAGATGTGAGCCACCACGCCCAGGCTACAATTTTTTAAAGTATTATTTGGAGCTCACAAATACAAACTCAAGGGATGAAATGAAATTGGTCATTTTCAGTGATAGAGCAGTCATTCTGGTGCTCAAAGTATACGTAAATAAGTTGTTTTAGAGATGATGATCATAATGAGAGTCTAACATTACAATAATCTCAGAGAAAACTTGCAGAAAGCCAGGAATTCTTCCATTTGACCAATTTTTGGGAAGGGTGAAAGATCTGGGCCCAGATGGTTTTAGCTGGAATTGGCTCATGAAACCCATCCACACGGCTGTGCCTGACCCAGAGCCCATGAAAGGGCCTGGAAGGAATGGCACCTGCCAGCTCAGGATCCATCCCATTTCTGGAGCTGGAGAGCTGGGGCCACCAGCACGTGGGACCTGCTGGCTGGGTGGTTTGCATGATGGTCTGCAAGGACCTACTGTGGAGGCGCTTGCTGCCGCCGAAGTCTGTCCTTTCCCTTTTGCCCTTGCGTGACACACATTCTTTCATTTTCATTCTTTCTCTCTCCCTTTCTGTCTCCCTTACTCAACCTGTTATTTTAATAAATGTCTTTCTGGCACAGTGAAACTAAAAGTGGAGCAGAAACTGGAGCAGATTGGGAAGGTGCAGGGGGTGTGGCTGCACACTGCCCACGTCTTGTGCATGGAGGCCATCCTCAGCGTAGGCCTGGAGATGGGAAGCCACAACCCAGACTGCTGGCCACACGTGTTCAGGTGCATGACGGGCTCCCACCCCCAGATGGCACTGACCCTGCCTCAGGAAACCTGGAGCGGGCTGTGGGGGGTGGAGAGGGGCAGCCATAAGAGCCTGCCAGCGTGTAAATCAATTATAACAATTCACAGAGTTCGATTAAACTTCAAATGAGACGTGAAAAGAGAAGAGAGAATAAGGGCCCAACTAAATGTATGTTTTAAAGAACAGGGGACAGAACTGGGTCTGAGGAATTGTGACTTTTCTATTGACATTTTTATGAGAGAAGGGAGGAAGAAAAACCAATTAAATAATTGATTGAGATGACTATGTAAGTTAAGTGAATACTGTGCAAGTTTAAAACTGGTCATGTCTCCACAATATTATATTGCTATATGTTTATCAATGTCCTCTTTACTTAAAGAAGGATTTCAGATAGCTTATTTGGATACATAAAATACAAGATACCTACTTTTAATTTAGCTAGACTGAAACAAAACAAAACAATAGTACACCTCTGCCAAAGACAGGCCAAAAATTTGTCTCTAAGCATTGTAGCATCAAAGTGAAAAGAAACTCCCAGTGAGTTATATAGTGCACAGTGCCTGTAAGATGAAAACCAGCAATAACTCCAGAGTCCAAGTCCTCTTACAACTAAGACTGAAAGCACGTCTCCCCAAGCATGGCATCAGGGCAGACCCAGTACCGTGGAAGGAGCACTGCCCATGGAACAGGGCAGGGGCTGGCCACACTGTTCCTTCTCCTCTGAAGCACACACCTCACACTCACTGCAAACCCAGGTCTAGGCAGAGCAGGCATGGGGCAAGAGTGGCCAGGGCAATGGCCGATGGCCCAGGACACCAGCCAGAACTGGGTTCAGTTTCATGTCTTCAAAGCAAATATAGCCATGAGTGTTTGTTGAGCAAAATGGTTCTATTATGAAGGCTGCTGACCTGCTGCTCTTTATTGCTCTAACAAGAAAAAAAAAGAAAAAAGAAAATAAAAAGGCTCTCCTGGTACACAAGCAGCGGGTAAGGGATTGAAAAATTCCTTGATTCTAGAACATTAGAATGGATTATCCGTGATGCTCTTTACCAGTAAACGGACTTACTCCGAGATGAGGGACCTTGTGAACCATCTTCGTCCCAGGTTCTGTTGGGAACAAACCATTTAGAAGTCAGCAGTTGTAGCACATGTGGTGACTGTTCTCTGTGTTTGCCATAATTCAGTGACTGCCCTCCCACCCGGCCGCCACCCACCCTACCCAGACTTGAGTTATGTGGTGCCGTCGGTACCAGGCAGGACGTGGCTGGGCAGAACTCACTGTGGCTGGTTGGCCTCTCTCTCATAGGTATGGCCATTCTGGGATCCCGTCGTAAGGAAATGCTTCCCAACTCCTAATCAGAGCACTATATGGAGGGAAAGAGGGTGCCTGGGGAAAAATGGCTCAAACAGCAGGAGGGCAGATAAGCCAGTAAGCTGGATGAGGCAAGGGGACTGGATGAACCGGGCTTCATTGCCCATCTTTCTCCCAGCCTGGGGTGAGAGAGAGAGAACCCAAATAATCCTTTACCCATTTCAAGGCTGTCTGGCCCAACTCAAATACTACTACTAATAATGCTGTGTGACATGAGAACACAGGAGGGAAGGACTGACTGTCATCACAGGAAAGAGGAAAGCTGGGGAGCTTGCAGAGCTGGCTGCGTTTCCTTTGTCTGGCACTGTGGGGTTGATGGAGCTGCCGGGGTGAGCTGCAGCGCCTCACAGCTGCTTGTCTGTGCTCTTTCTAGGGTGTGTGAATACGTGGGCACCCTGGAGCACAACCACTTCAGCGATGGCGCCTCGCAGCCCCCTCTGACCATCAGCCAGCCCCAGAAGGCCACTGTGAGCGCTGGCCTCCTTGGGGACCCCGAGTGTCAGGGCTCGCCCCCCGAGCAGAGCCCGGAGCAGGGGCGCTCCCTGAGCACGGCCCCCGTCGTCCAGCCCTTGTCCATCCAGGACCTCGTCCGGGAAGGCAGCCGGGGCCGGGCCTCCGACTTCCGCGGCGGGAGCCTCATGAGCGGGAGCAGCGCGGCCAAGGTGGTGCTCACCCTCTCCACGCAGGCCGACAGGTGCGCGGCGCCGGCCTCCCACGCCCCGGGAGCCTGCTTACCAGGCGACACCCACATCCATCTGGTCTCAGTGATGCCAGGGACGACCCATTTGTTAGCCAATCACTTAAATCTCTTCCATCTTTTTCAAGCTTTGTTCTCTCTACCATTACATCCATACTTGGAATGAAACGTTTTCTACTGACACTGGAGGGTCTGAGGTAGGCCACCTGGGGTCAAAGCGCTGTGCTTACTCTGGGATCTCAGGCAACCTCACCTCCCTGGGCCCTGCCTGGCTTCTCCATTGGTAAAATAGGGTCATTTTTTAAAAGTAACTCTGTCACCGGGTAGTTGTGAGGGTAAATTAATTAGTAACTTGATGCACCTGGAGCGGAGCTTGGAAAATGGTAAAAATCCACTATTCTTATGATTATGGCTGTTTTCAAAAATCCCACATGCATGTGTTACTTATTGATGCCCAACAACCATGCGAAGGTGAAGAGGGAAACTCACCAATCGCCTCAACTGTTTGGTGGTACTTCCGGAGGTTGAAAGTGCTTTTGGTCACCAATCACACACAGCTCCACCTCACTTACCTCTTCAGCGTTTGGTCACTGTGTCCCAGACCCCTGGCACGGGCACAGGGAGGACCATCAGGAAGGGGACAGGAGTGGGAGGAGCACTCCCTGGGCCGGGACTCAGATTGACCTGAGTTCCTGTCCTGGCTTTGCACTCCCCAGCTGCCGGGTCATGTCTGTAGACATAGCTGCACTGAGACTCAATTTCTCCATCTACTAACCCACTACCATAATTGCTTTTTGCTGCTTATCCAAGTTGGCTGTGAAAATGTTTTAGAATCTGGAAAGTAATATACAGGTGTCAGGTGGAATATAATACTCATCACTATTTTCTTACTAGGAAGGAGGGAGGAGAAATGGTCAATAGGACCCAGAAACCAAATGGTATCAAAATTGGAAGTTACAAAATAGCAAGAAAAATATATTTGTTTTGATAATTTATAATCCACTAATTCCCATCTTAAAACTTGCGTGTCTCATTTTCCTCCTTCAAAAAGGACTCATGATTCCATTTCTATTAGAGACCCTCTCCCTGAAGCAGCTCATGGTGCCCCCACAGCACTGTTTGCCCTGCGGTGTCGCTAGGCTTGGAGGGCAGATAGCAAGATGACCCAAGAGCTGTCGAAGGCTCACCTGGCACATTGTTCATTGTGGCCTCATAAAACAGATATTTGATCTTTACCATTCTTCATTCCCATGACCTTCAAATCCTCCCCTAAATTCTGCTACTGTGCTCCCCGCCTTCCTAAATCCTTCTGCTGGCAAGGTCTGTGCCCAGGTGAGTGGAAAAGAAAAAGAACCTATAAGACCCATCATATTAGGGGACATTCTTTCTTCCAAATAGATACTTGAGTTCCCATCACATCTGGGCCTTTGGGTGTGTGTAAGGCCAGTCTGTGCCCCGGAGTGGGGCTTACAGGATCCACTCTTAGCTGTTTTTGTATCCTTTCCAGCATTATACTCATAAATTATAGACAAACAAAACCTTATTCATTAATTTACTGGGGTTTTTTGACATCATTTATGAAATTGAAGCTAATTCTGCAGATTCCATTCCCAATTACTCAGTTTCTGGGAACAACGCCTTGCCATCTTTCAGCTTCTTGCCAAGCATTTTATGAGTGCCTACCATAGCTGAGCTAGACCATGAGGGCACAAAGATATTTTTAAATATATTCTTTGTGCCTTTGAATTAAAATCTCACAGTTAGAGCAGACTTGTACACAATTAGAATAGATATAATAATACCACACACTTGTCTGCAGTGTTTACACAGCATTTCTATTAATCACATCAACAAAATTACCATAATCATTCTGCCATAAAGACCTTGCTGAATTGTTTCCAAAGAACACATCTCTTTCTGTTTGCATCCAGGCTCTTTGAAGATGCTACGGATAAGTTGAACCTCATGGCCCTGGGAGGTTTTCTTTACCAGCTGAAGAAAGCATCACAGTCTCAGCTTTTCCATTCTGTTACGGATACAGTTGATTACTCTCTGGCAATGCCAGGTAATTCTTTCCCTGAAGAAACCATATGCCAGGAGGTTAGCAGGAAACAGCCCAGGACTCTATCACCAGCAGCGTGCCTGAAGATTTGACTCCACATTCCCTTTGCTTACACTCACACAAGCTAAGCCAAGTATAGATTTGTCTCCGGATTTTGAGGCAGCCTGTGTGAAGGGTGGTGTAACTTTTTGTAAATGGAAACGTTGCTGCTACCACATCTATAAGAATTCCCACTGGAGCTGGACTAGGTTGTTCTGCTAAGTTTTGTGCTTGTGGTAGAAATGGTGTGGTTCCTTAGGGTGCAGACGGCTTCCTTCACATGAAGGTGGAGCTTTTCTGCATATCACAAACCACACCACACACCTGTGTCCAGCTAACCGGACAGAGGTGGTTTGTGATGTGCAGAAGCAACCACTGATTCCAAAAGGGGTGGTGAAAAAGGAAACTGCATACCACTCTTGCAAAACTGATCTCAGAGGCATATCCCGTTAATGATGGGTCAGTATCCCTGTCATCTCCAGTGAGGCCAGGTGAAGAAATAAGGCCCTCTTGAAGGCCAATCTTGTGGAAGACAAAGTAGAGTTGTACTGAATTGTCCAAGGGTCCCAAAGGGTTGGCAGGTCGCTCACAGATGGAATTGTTCATCAACAGCACAAGTGGTTGTCCCGAAACAGTGAGCACCTTGTCCCAGATGAGTTCAGACAGAGATCGGGAGCCATGTGCTGGGGACGCACCTTTGTGACATGTTGGACTGCACAACCTCTGAGGTCCCTTCTATCCTTAGGAATCTGAAGTTCTAAGTGCAGTATATTTGATTTTTTCATCCTTGCTGCAGATTTAGATTTGAGAACCACAGTTGTTTCCCCACTAGTTTTTAATAGACTTTAAAACCTGAGCTATATAAAGCCAACCTTCCAGGCCCATCAGACTTTCAGAGAATCTGTGAGCCTAGGGGTAACCTTCAAAGTATTTCACATTAGAGAAAACAGTAGACTCTGAGCTTACAAAGAACACAATGAGCAGGGGCCAGGAAGGGTCGGTAAATCTAGAAAGAGGGAGACTTGCTTCGGAATCAATCAGGTAGGAATATAAAATGCAGCCTCCAACACTTACCAGCCACAGCATCTGAGGCAAGTCATATCACCTTTCAGACATTCGATTTTCTACTCTGTAAAATAGCAATAATTATATTTTCTTCTTAAAAGAAAATATAGGCCAGGTGTGGTGGCTCACGCCTATAATCCCAGCAATTTAGAAGACCGAGGCGGGCAGATCACCTGAGTTCAGGAGTTCGAGACAAGCCTGACCAATATGGTGAAACCCTGTCTCTGCTAAAAATATAAAAAGCCGGGCGTCATGGTGTGTGCCTGTAGCTCCACCTACTCGGGAGGCTGAGACAGGAGAATTGCTTGAACCCAGGAGGCAGAGGTTGCAGTGAGCCGAGATTGCACCACTGCACTCCAGCCCAGGCAACACAGTGAGACTCCCTCAAAAAAAAAAAAAAGAAAATATAATTGCTTTAAAAATTAAAGTTATTAAAGACTTACAGAACCAACACAGTGTCTGATGCAGGGTAAACATCCATGATTATTACAGGTTGAGTATCCCTAATCCAAAAATCCAAAATCTAAAATGCTCAAAATCCAAAACTTTTTAAGCACTGGCATGATGCCACAAGTGGAAAGTTCCACACCTGACTTCATGCGATGGGTCACTTTCGAAATGCAGGCACACAACACAGTTTATTGAGGGTCCCCACGGGGTACAAAAATTGCCTTCAGGCTGTGTGTAAAGGTATATATGAAACAGAAATGAATTTTGTGTTTAGACTTGGGTCCCATCCCCAGTAGGAAGTAGAGGAGAGGCAATAGGACATGAGCAAGGAGGGAGCGAGGAAGATGAAGGTGACAGTGGCAAAGAAGTAGCCCAAGATCAGGGTAGGCAAGGATGGTACTAAAACAAGACAGAGCAGGCCAGACAGCATGTTACTGAGCAGCAGAGGGACCAGGCCTGCTTGGCAACGGCTGCAGAGGTTTATTAAGGATTGGCAAAGTAGATGATGACAGTGAAAGGTGACAGTAACAAGAGTAATAATAATAGCTAAAAATGTTGGTCAGTTAGTATGTGCTGGGCCCATGCTGAGCACTTTATGTGTATTATCACGTTTAATCTTTAAAGCAATTTTAGGAGTGGGCAGTATTATCCCCAGGTTTACAGATGAGATCATTAAAGAGGAAAATCTTTGGCCCAATATAACACAACTACTAAATGGTGCCAGGATTTGAACCCAGACGGTCGGACTTCTCGGCCCTCCTACTGAATCGCTACCTCATTCCCTCTTATCATCAAGTCTTGATCATACCTGTCATGCCCCAGGTACCGGGGCTACAGTGGTGAGTGAGAGGACGATGCAGGTCTTGCTAAGAGAACCACCACATCCTTCTTGAATCCAAGGCTCCCTCCTCCTCCCTTGGTTAGCCAATATCGAGTTACCCTACTGGTCCTACCTAGATTTTCAACCTCTCTCTTTGCTTGAATAGGTCAGACTATGTCTGAGTTTGGGCTTTCTGGCATTTATGTTCTTGCCTTCCTGTAGGAGAAGTTAAATCCACTCAAGACCGAAAAAGCGCCCTCCACCTGTTCCGCCTGGGGGATGCCATGCTGAGGATTGTGCGGAGCAAAGCACGGCCCCTGCTCCACGTGATGCGCTGCTGGAGCCTTGTGGCCCCACACCTGGTGGAGGTGAGCACTGCGAAGGTGGGAAGAGGCTGGAACTGCTAAGTCAGTGACCAGCAGAGCCAGCATGGGGGCCTGCAGTCATGTATGGGGACAAAACACTGTGGCCATTGGGCAGTGGGAACCTGCCTATCACCTGGTCACAAACATCACTGTTTTCTGGTTATACCTCATGGCATCTAAAGAATCACCCCAAAGGGCAGTACTACCCTAGTCTCACTCTGACCCTCTTTCTTTGCAGTTTTACAACTCAGCTAGTTTTTCATTTTTTATGATCTGGTATCAACCTGAGCCTGGAACAGAAAGACTGTGGGTGGTTCCTGATAGCTTTATTTTTATACATAAATAGAGCAATGTCTTTGGTTCCTACCAGTCCCTGTTTTCTAATAGCTAAATATACTCAGGACAGTGTCCTTTCAGTCAGGGAACCCTATGTCTTGGTTTTCCCAACAAAATTAATACTAAGACCCTTTCACCCTCCAAAGGAAAGCAGTTCGTGTGATCAGTTTTATGGCAGCTCTACATCTAAGCATCTCAATATGTGAGGACTGGCCACTTCCAAGTTGATAGGGAAAACTGTTGCCCAGTTTTGCAGTGATAACTATTCTTAATAGCCCTTTTGCTTTTATCTGGTAGAGATAAATCATAAAATACTTCTTAGAACTTAAATTATTAACCTGAGAACATTGTAGTAAGCCAAATGGGTAGAAAATAGCAACGTAGTCATGGGGAAAAAGTCTATCAGTTATCTTTTACTCTACAATAAGGCCTCCCCAACATCTAGTGGCTTAAAACAACAACCATTTATTTAGCTCTTGATTCCATGAGTCAGAAATTTGAGGTAGGCTTCTCTGGGTAGTTCTGGTGTTGGCCAGGCGTGGCAGATCTCACTGGCTTTAATTGTGTATCTATGGTCAGCTGGTGCAAAGTCTGGGGCCAGATGGTTCATGATGACCTTAACTGGGAAGGCTAGACAAACAGGTCTCTCTTTTCATGGTCTCTCATGTAGACTAGTCTCCAGCAGACCAGCCCTAGCTTGTTCACATAGCATTCTTAGGGTTCCAAAGAGCAACAACAGGGCAAACCCCAAATCACAAGTACTTTTTAATTCTGTTCTTACATGATGTTTGCTTGTGTTCCACTGGCCAAAGCAACTCACGCGTCCAAGCCCAGGGCCAGTACAGGAAAGGATTACTCAAGAGCATGGATACCAGGAGGTTTGTAAACCAGTTAAAGCTACTGTGGCAATTTGTCCCTCACCTCACTGAGGGACAAATGACTCATCTGATCTTCCTACGTGTGGGGCACAGCTAAGATGAAACCATGAGCCATTCCTAGAATAGGTTCTGGTGTCTTTATAGTGAGCATGTTCTGTACCATTCAAGAAAACTGTCATGTTACAGAAAAAGAAATTACCAGAAACTTTTCTTTTTCTAGAAACATTAACATGAAATTGAGGTTGTGCCTGATAAGCTGGTTAAATTGTTAAAAATGCAATTTAGTATGCAGTTTGTTTAGACTTATCCCTTAGAATGTTTTAACAGAATTGCTGCTTCTACCTCCTTGTAATGAGGTGGGGTAGGAAAGCCTTCAGAAACCATTCTCACTGTCTGCTGTCCTGATGGTGAGCCACTCTCTCGTGAATTTTGCAGGCTGCTTGCCATAAGGAAAGACATGTGTCTCAGAAGGCTGTTTCCTTCATCCATGACATACTGACAGAGGTCCTCACTGACTGGAATGAGCCACCTCATTTTCACTTCAATGAAGCACTCTTCCGACCTTTCGAGCGCATTATGCAGCTGGAGTTGTGTGATGAGGACGTCCAAGACCAGGTGAGTGTGACATGGTCATCAGCATCATAGCTGGCTCTTACTGAGTACAGTGGCAGGCGCGGTTCTATGAGCTTCGCACACTTACTCTTTCCAATAATCCTATGTGGAATCTGTAACAGAGAAGTTAAGCAGGGCCGGGCGTGGTGGCTCACACCTGTAATCCCAGCACTTTGGGAGGCCAAGGCGGGCGGATCATGAGGTCAGGAGTTCAAGGCCAGCCTGACCAACATGGTGAAACCCCGTCTCTACTAAAAATACAAAAATTAGCCAAGTGTGGTGGTGCACGCCTGTAATCCCAGCTACTTGGGAGGCTGAAGCAGGAGAACTGCTTGAACCGGGGAGGCAGAGGTTGCAGTGAGCCCATATCATGCCACTGCACTCCAGCCTGAGTGACAAAGCGAGACTCCTTGAAAAAGAAAAAAAAAAAAACAAAAGTTAAGCAGTTTGGCTAGATACATAATCAGTGATTGGTGGAGCTGGGATTTGAACCTAGGCAATGATACATAATCAGTGATTGGTGGAGCTGGGATTTGAACCTAGGCAATCTGCTGGCCTATCTCTTTCTACCTGGCCTGTATTCCTAACTGCTGCCATACTGTCTACTGAAGGCAAGGTAAAGAAACTAACTGGAGACTTTGTATTTCACATGACGGTGGGCTGGAAATACAGGATCTCTTTCTCTGAAATCCACCAAAAATGTTGAATAGAGGTTTAAACATTTCTTTTAAATACCTTGACACACTGGCAAGAAAGTAAGGAAGCCCCAAAACTGAGTGCCAATGGGAAGCCAGAGAAGTAAGCAGAGCCCTTAGGCTGGTTTTACTGTGAGGGAATTTGCTCTCAAGTGGAGCAGAAGTTCTGGTCATCCCAGACGTGAGTGCACAGAAACAGAAAACAAATCTCAATGCAAACTTTACAAAGCTGGTGTTCACTCAGGCCAAGGTTGAATTAAAACAAACTTCCTGAGGATACTGTCAGCTTGTTTCTAACATTGGCTCTTAATGGAAAGTTTTTTAAAAAGAGCGCTCCAGGATTTATTATTACAACCTAGCCCTTTTATGTGATCTGTATATGAAATTACACCACCTCAGGATCTGAGAAACTTTACACAGGCACCATACGGAAGCAACAAAACTCCCGCTAGAGAAACTCATGTCGACTCAGACCACAAAAGAATCCCACAAATAAAGGTTCAAGGTACGTGAGCTCTCAGTATTTTTAAAAAATTCACAAAACACACAAGAAAGCAAGGCAATGGAGAGAACTGATAAAACAACAGATGGTACAACTAGACCTATAAAGAATTGGATTGAAATATTGGTATCTTCCATGCAAAATATTAAATCACAAAGCCTAGTAAGTTTAAGGAAATAAAGGATTGAGATTATAAGTTAACAGCTAAAGACTAGATTGTTAACACTTAACACCTAGTTAACAGCTATAGTTAGCTCCTAGACAGTTAACACCTAGAAGTTAACACCTAAAGGTTAGATCATTAACATCTAAGATAAGTTAACCTAGATAGGTTAACACCCAAGACTTTATACCAATAAGAGTGAACTAGGTAATTCAGATCAACTTTCTCACGGGCAACAACTAAAAAAAGTTGGATAAAAAAAAAATTTTCATCACTCGAAGACACTGACATACTATAGAGCAGTGAAGAACTACAAGGCCAAGATCTGGGAGAAAAAGAATACCCAGAGTAGTCTTCCTGGTATTTGAGGCTGTTTTTCCTAAAAATAGAATCTACTAATTTAAAAAAAGGAAGATATTGGGTTGGTGTAAAAGTAATTGCGGTTTTTGCCATTACAGCAAAAACTGCAATTACTTTTGCACCAACATAATAAAAGACAGAGAAGCTCAGCAAAATTGCAGTCTGGGACCTCCCAAGTCTGGTAACTTCCTGGCATCTTGAGTCAGGATCTTGAAGCGAAGGGACATCTTAGAAAGAAAGGCGAACCTTAAATAGATTAGTCTTAAGAGAAAATAAACCCAACTTTAAATAATCCCAATCCCTGACATGAGATTAAGGTAATCTGAGGTTTCTAGTGACTTTCTGACAGAAGATTACATCATTCTATTAATAATCTTCAAGTTATTTCTTGATTTGCAGGTGCAATGTTTGCATTCAATAAAAAATAACCAGGCTAATTAGGAAATAACATGTCATTGAAAACAAAAGTTTAAAAAACAAACAATAAACACACACAGGAACCCAGATATCAGAGTTATCAGAGACATATTTTAAAATAACAATGCTTAAATATGTTTAGGAAGATTAAGGACAGGAGCAGCTTTGGCTATGGTGACATGAGGAAGTTAGGTTAACCTTCCCTGCAAAAATCAAGCATAAAACAGGACAGGACAGAATTGTCCAAAGCAACCATCTGAGGGGTCTAGAAATTGACCAAAAGCAGATCAACAAATTGAGTAGCATTTATTCTTAAAAATAGTGTTTGCTAGAACTTTGGTTAAGAATAGTGGGAGTCTGACTTTCTTGCCAAAGACTGAAGCCATCACCTTTACTCCCAAGCTCTATTGGCAAGAATAGTAGTTTGACCAGCGTGAGGCTGACTGAGACAATCATCAGCTTTTCTACTATCAGGGACAGACTTGGTATGGAGAAGAATGGGGAGAAGACCATTGGCTTGTCAATTAAAAGTGGTGAATTCATGGAGAAATGAACAGGGGAATCCTGCAACCTTGTTGGCCTAAGGTTTGCAGTGAGTAGTGTACTAGCAAGAAATCTAAGATCCTGGATATCAGAGATTCATAGAGGGACCAAATAGTCTGTTCACACATCCCTGGATGACTAAAACATGGGCATGTACAGGGGAGACTGTAAAGATCTCATCAGAAAATAAAAGAAAAGGGAGATAAAAACTGGCTGAACTTTGAATATTCTGACCAACCTTCTCACACAGATTGATTGCCAGAGGGTAGGAACCATAAAGACTCAAGGTGTTTGAGCACAGTTTCCACCCACATGATCAGCTGACTACTAAGCTATGCAGACATGGGGATGAACACTAGGGAGTCAGGCTAAAAAATAAAAATGAAGAACAAAAACTGAGCAGACACATGAGCGCCATGGGAAGAGACAGATTCCACAGACTTAGTCTGGAATTCCAAACACCTTAGTCTGGGGGAAAAAAACCCTCAAAAATAAATTAGAATCCAGCACTGCTATAATAAATTATCTAAAATGTCTAATTCTCAAAAATATGAGCGATACAAAGAAACAGGAAACAGTGAAACATAGAGGGAAAAATAGTGAATAGAAACTGACTTAGAGTGAGCCCACATGTATTTGGGAGCCAGAGCCTTCAAAGTAGCTATTAAATATGTTCGAAAAAATTAAGGGAAAATATGACAATGACTCAAAAATAGGGACTCTAAATATTAACATTAATAATCTTCAAATTATTTCTTGATTTGCAGGTGCAATGTTTGCATTCAATAAAAAATGGGAACTATAAAAATGTAAATTTTAGAGTTGAAAGGGGCAATAACTGAAGTTAAAAATTAGCTATACGGGCTTACCAGAAAGAGATGGCAAAAGAAACATCAGTGAACATGGAAATAGATTAATAGAGATTATCTATTCTGAAGATCAGACAAAACTAAGTTTGACCAAAAATAAACAAAGCCTCAGAGATTTGTAGAACAATGTCAAGCATACCAACATACCTGTAATGAGAGTCCCAGGTAGCAAAGAGAAAGATAAACAGATGGGAAAATATATTTAAAGAAATAGTGGAACCACAATTGGGATCAACACAAAGATATCTACAATAGACACGTTGTAGTCAAAATGCTCGACGACGATTACAAAACCTTAAAAGCTGCAAGAGAAAGACTATATTACTACAGAGGAACTAATGCTAGGATTAACTAATGCTTTCTTCAGAAAAAATGAAGGCTAGAAGACAATGTAACGACATATTTAAAGTGCTGAAAGAAAAACTGTCAGTGAATAATCCTAGAGAAATTACTCTTCAAAAATGAAGATGACATAAAAACATTCTCAGATAAACACAAGTTTGGAGAATGTCTTGCCAGTAGACCTGTTCTACAAGAAATACTAAATTCCTTTAAGCTGAAAGAAATAACACAAACTGGTAAATCTATTGCATAAGAAGAAATGGTACATAAGTGGGAAAATATAAAACAGTGTGTAAATTTTTCTCTTTCTCCTAATTTATTTCAAAAACCTAACGTTTAAAGCAATAACTCCAACACTGTATTGTTGGATGTATTAAACAGGAAGATGTAACATAAATAACATTAGCAGAAAGGAGGGATGGGAAATGGAGCTATATAGAAGCCAAGTTGCTGTATTTTGCCAGAATTAGCTCAGTATTAACTTGAGGTACGAATGTGATCAATTGAAGATTCATATTATAATCCCTAGGGCAGCAACCGAGAGAATAAGACAAAAAGATTAAAAAATAAACATGAATGAAAGTGATCACAAAAAAATGTGTTTAACATAAAAGAAGGTAGTAAAAGAGGAACAGAGGAACAAAAAGGATGTGATACGTAAATATGCAGAAAACAAATAGCAAATGACAGATGTAAATAGAACCATGTCAATAATGGCATTAAATATGCACTAATGAAAGGATGGTCAGCATCATTAGTCATTAGGAATATGTAAATCAAAACCACGTGAGATACTATTTCACATCTACTAGGATAAAAAAGATAGATAATAGCGGCCAGGCACGGTGGCTCACTCCTGTAACCCCAGCACTTTGGGAGGCCGTGGCAGGCAGATCACAAGGTCAAGAGATCGAGACCATCCTGGCTAACATGGTGAAACCCCATCTCTACTAAAAATACAAAAATTAGCTGGGTGTGGTGGCACACACTGTAGTCCCAGCTACTCGGGAAGCTGAGGTGGGAGAATCACTTGAACCCGGGACTAGACCTGTAGTCCCAGCTACTCAGGAAGCTGAGGTAGGAGAATCACTTGAACCTGGGAGGTGGAGGTTGCAGTGAGCCAAGATCACGCCACTGCACTCCAGCCTGGTGATAGAGTGAGACTCCGTCTCAAAAAGAAAGAAAAAAAAAAAGAGATAATAGCAAGTGTTGGTGAGGGAGGAGGTGGAGACATTGGAACTTTCATACCCTACTGGTGAGAGGGTAAAATGTGTGGCTGCTTTGCAGTCTGACAGTTCCTCAAGGGGTATATACCCAAGAGAAATGAAAACATCTGTACAAATCCTGTACACAAATGTTCATAGTAACATTATTCATAATAGCCAGAATGTTAGAAACAACACAAATTCCAACAGCTAATGAATAGATACATTAAATTAGGTTATATCCACACAATGAAATATTATTCTGCAATAAAAATGAAGTACTGCTATATGTACAACATGGGTGAATCTTGAAAACATACATTAAATGAGAAAAGCCAGTCACCAAAGACCATATGTTATATGACTGCATTTATATGAAATGTCAGAATAGGAAAATCTATAGTGACAAAAAGTACATTAGTGGTTGCGTCAGGCTGAGGGTGGCGTGGTGGAGTAGGCAATGACTGTAAATGGGTACTGAGTTTTTTGAGGGGGAAAGTAAAATTGTTTTTAAATTAGACTGGTGATGTTTGCACATTAAAGGCCTATAACCTCATAAACTTATCATTAGTCTTTGAAGGAAAAATATGTAAAAGAAAAATATATGTATACATAATCTAAGAATTTGTCTCTAAAGCAGGGCTTAAAATTCTTTGGAAAAGGTTGACAAGATATATCACGTGAATTCAGATTCATCTCAAAGAATTATGCTTACATAGGAAAAAGGAAACTTGCTTTGGTCTCAAGTAGAAAAATATATTGCTTTGAGTTTTATATAGATTTAGACTTTTAAAATGTTAGAATTGATTCTTACTAAAAGTGATTTGTAAAATTACACCTTTGTTTTGATCACTGGTGATTACAGTGTTATTCTCATACCTTTGTGTATTGAACTATTTCCAGAACCAAGTTTGTGTAGATCCTGAACAGTAATATGAGAATGTGATTGGTATTTGTCACCTTTATTTTAAAACTAGTATCTGAACACTTAAAAGCTGTCAATGTGGATTGGTTAGACCAATAACCTCTGCATGATCCTTACAATTAAATTTTGCAACTAGTGGTATTGTTCTTTCAAACAGGTGACATGTTTTCCATGACTGCTATGGGGGGGGGGGGTTAAATCAGTTCTTGTTTAACAAATTGAATAAAGCAAAGTTTCATAAATTTAAAAAAAAAATTCCCACAATAACCCAAGCCCCGTTGGTTTCACTGGTGAATCTATAAACTAAGGATGAAATAATATCAACCCTACTCAAACTCTACCAGAAAATAAAGCAGGAAGGAACACCTCTAAACCCATTTTATGAGGCCTGTGTTTCTGTGATACCAAAGTCACAAGAAGGAAAACTATAGACCAATATTCTTTATGAAATTAGACAAAAAAATTCCTTTAAAAATTATTGGCCAGGCACAGTGGCTTACACCTGTAATCCCAGCATTTTGGAAGGCCACAGCAGAAGGTTTGCTTGAGTCTAGGAGTTCGAGACCATGCCAGGCAACACAGTGAGACCCCCATCTCTACAAAAAAGTAATTGAGATGAGTGAGCCGTGATCACATGCCACTACATTCCAGCCTGGGCAACAGAGTGAGACCCTGTCTCAAAAAAAAAAAAAAAAAAAAAAAAAAATAAATCCAGTAACATATAAAGAAGATTAAACATTGTGGCATATGGAATTTATCCCAGCAATGTAAGATTGGTTTAACAGCTCAAAATCAATGAGCAATTAGTAGAATAAAAGATTAAAACCACACGATTATCTTAATAGATATAAACAAAACATTTAACAAAATCCATCACCCATTTTTGACAAAACCTTTTAAGAAAAGAAGAATTAGAGGGATTTTCTCCATGAGATAAGGGGCATCTTTGAGAATCCTACATCTAACATCACACTTAATGATGAAAGACTGTTTTTCTCTTGTAATCAGTAATAAGACAAGGATTTCTGTCTTCTCTATTTCTGCTCAACATTAACTTTCACTCATTGTATAAAGAAATTAAAGACATCAAGGTCTGAAACGAAAAGTAAAGCTGTTTTAGTTCACGGACAACATGGGGTTGTATATAGAACATTATATGGGATTTGCAAAAAAATTCTAGTCGAGCAAGGTCACTGCATACAAGGTCAACATACTAAAATCAATTGAATTTATATATATGAGAAATAAATTATCCAAAGATAAATAACAATTCCATTCATAACATCAAATATGATAAAATATTTATGAATAAATTTAGCAAAAGAAGCTCAAGACCTGTACACAAAAGCTACAAAACATTGCTGAGAGAAATTAAAGAAGATTCAAATAAATATGAGATATACCATATTCATGGATTGAAAGACTCAATATTTTTAAAACAGCAAATTTCCCCAAATTGATGTATAGATGCAGTGCAAGTCCCATTAAAATCCCAGCAGACCTTTTTGAAGAGATTGTCAAAGTGATTCTCAAATTTATATGAAACTGCAAAGAACAGAATAGAGAAAACAAACTTGAAAAAGAAGAACAAATTTTGAAAATTTACACTACCTGATTTCAAAATTTCAGTAATAAACACAGTGTGGTATTGGTTTGAAGGCAGACCTACAGTTCAGTGGAACTGAAGAATATAGAAATAAATTATCCTGTTTATAATCAATTGATTTTTGATGAAGATACCATTGCAATTCAATCATGGGAGGGGATATTTTCAGCAAAGTGTGCTTGAATATATGTGATAAAAATAAACTTACACCTTTACCTCTCACCATGTTAAAAAAAGTTCAAAATGGGTCATGATGTGATCCAGTAAAAGAAAAATGGATGAATTGGACTTCACCAAAATTAAGAACTTTTAATCTTGAAAAGACACCATTAAAAAACAAAACTTTTAAAAAGTCCAAAGCTATGGAAAAATATTTGCAAATTATATCTTTGGAATATATAAGGAACTCTAAAAACAAAAGATAAGAAGACATGGACCCAGTTTTTAAAAACAACAAAATATTTGGCTAATAAGATGTGAAAAGTTGCTTAGCAGCATTAGTCATTAGTGAAATGCAAATTAATACAATACGGCTGATTATTCAGAAGATTTTTGAGTGAGTTTGTCTATTCTGGTTTTTCCTTTTCACTAAAATTAACTCCAAAATAAGGGACAGAGAAATACATCGCCCTTCCCAGAAATTCTGCTCCTTTTAAGGAGAGGACTTTAAGTGCCACTTGCTTTGCCTCTGCCAGGTTGTCACATCCATTGGTGAGCTGGTTGAAGTGTGTTCCACGCAGATCCAGTCCGGGTGGAGACCCTTGTTCAGTGCCCTGGAAACAGTGCACAGCGGGAACAAGTCGGAGGTGAAGGAGTACCTGGTTGGTGACTACTCCATGGGTAAGAATGTTTGGATGATTCTTGCTATTCAGCATTAATTCTCTGTGCCAAGTTTCATGCTATTAAAAAAAAAAAATTGAACAATAGGGAAGACAGATTGTCAGCCATGTTTTATCAGCAGGAAAGAATGTGGTGTAGCAGGAACATGAGTTCTGGGTTCTGCCAGCAGGCTGAGAGCCCTGAGCATTGTCAAGCCCTGTTCTTGCTGACAATTGGACAATAAGGCTGAGAGACTTCTGTTGTTTCACTTACACATTGCTGTGTTGAGTTCATGTCTAAAGCCAAAAAGAAAAATGTTATCCATTTGCTAGTAAGAAGCAGAAAAGTACCATAACACAGAGTAACCAGAATTAGGGAGATTCGGTCTGCTGGAAATGGATGGGTACCCATAAAGCATGCCCAGGGCCCAGGGGTATTGTCTCAGAGGTTCCCAAGACCACCCCTAAACTCAGAAACCCACCAGAAAGACTCATGGGACCCAGCATGTAGTTATGTTGAGATTTATTACACAGTGCATGACTAAGTTTTAGCAATGTAGGAAGGACACAACAGGTTATGAAAAGGAACAACACAGACAGAGTCTGGAAGAATCAATGCACCAGCTTCCCTGTGCTCTCACCCTCCCAGGAGGGATCACACAGAACACATTCTTCCCCCAGCAGTGAAAACGCAGCAACATGTTTGCAATGTTTCTGCCCATGGAAGCCCATTAGAGATCTAGCTGGCGACTGGCCACTTACGTACCCTTTGCCTAGCACATTACCAAAATCCCAGACTCCCAACAGGAAAGCAGGTGTTCAGCATAAACCATATGGTTTGCGTGAACAGTCTAGGCACGGTGAACTACTCTTATCAGTTAACTGTGGCCTGGGAGTACTCTGAGAGCTGAGTTCCCAGACACCCGCCAAAGGCCAATTTTGCAAGCAAGCTTTCTAAAAGGAAAGTGGTCTCAGGCTTTCTGTGCTCTTTTTCTGCGTAGATATAAAGAAACTCATATATACCACCACAGGTCTATTTAAACCTGCCCTGCCGTGCCCTGTAGATAATCTACAAATACCTGCGCAGGAGCATTCCAGAGGCCACATGGTTCCCTGCTCTCTAGACCAGCACATTGCCTCAGCTCTGCACTCGGCCAGCTCAGTCCTCATCTCTCTGCCAAGCTGCTCCCCTGCCGGCAAAGCTGAACACCACGCAGGAGCCAAGCCAATGGTCCAATAAAAAACCCAGGCGTCTCCCCAGTAGATCTTTCTCAAGATCTGTCTCAGTGGAAGGTGCTGGGAATATGGGCAACCCTGGCAAACCCGAGGGCAGAAACTTACTTCTACAATTCTATAATCTTCCTCCCTTAGGAAAAGGCCAAGCCCCAGTGTTTGATGTATTTGAAGCTTTTCTCAATACCGACAACATCCAGGTCTTTGCGAATGCAGCCACTAGCTACATCATGTGCCTTATGAAGTTTGTCAAAGGACTGGGTAAGCAGAACCCTCCTCTCATGCCTTGTAACTGCTGAGGACCCTCTCCAGGGTGGCTCTGTGGCTGGAGACAGGGCCCACTGACTGCCTGGAACAAGCACGCATCCTGGGATCCAAGCAGATGGTGGTGTTGTGTACTCAGAAGCAAAAACTTACTGTGAAAGAAGCTTGAATTTTGTCTAAGGTTGATACTTTTCATTGTATTCATGGAATATCTTATAGCATATTTTTAATCTATTTATTTATTATTTTATACTAACTTTATTGTCAAAGAATAATATCAACCTTATATTTTCCCTTTGTAAAAGGTTCTCAGGCTCCAGGCCTAATCATACTCTATGGAAACTCTCAAAATTTTAAGTTTCTTCTAAACCTTTTGGTTTAACTAAGTGTCCTTCCCTTTCATTTCACCCCACATAAACCTGTGCTATATAAAAATCTCCTATCGCATGTCATGTTGTATAATGAGAATCTATTTTGTTAAGGTGTTTCTAAATTAAGTATAAAATCGTCTGGGTAGTTTCTGAAATGCACAAGGCTTTCGAGAAGGGGGACTTCTATACTTCGAAAATGCATTTTATAATTAATAAAGCCTGGGGTAGGAGGAATTCTTAACTTTTGCTAAAAAGTTGGGAAATCAAACTCAAGCTGCTAATCATATGACACTGAGAATAGGTTTCTGCATAAGGGCAATTATTTAATATAATATTGACTAAGGTTGGAAATCTTAGAACATTCCTACAATTATGGAGGCTGAGAAGTCCCACGATAGACCATCTGCAAGCTGGAAAACCAAGGAAGCTGATAACATGGCTCAGTTCAAGTTCAAAGGCCCCAAAACGCGGGGCACTGATGGTGTAACTCTTAATCCAAAGCAAGAGGCCCAAGAACCTGTAGTTCTAAGACAAGAGGAGGAGGATATCCCAGCTCCAGAGACAGAGACACAGAGAATTCTCCTTTGCTCTGCCTTTTGTTCTCCCTGGGCCTTGGCTGATTAGAGGGTGTTTGCCTGCACTGGGTGAGGGTGGAGCTCCCTTACTCAGTCTGATTCAAATGCCAGCCTCTTCCAGAACCAACCTCACAGACACACCCAGAAATCATGCTCTATCAGTGATCTGGGTCTCCCCTAATCCAGTCAAGTTGACATCTAAAATAAACCATCACATAGAGGACATTGAAGACAGCCTCTGTTTTCTTCTGTGAATTATAAAGTGGAATTATTTGTGTGGGGCCTGGGATCGGTGGAAAAGGCAGAGCCCCTTGTATAGTCATGGTGCCTGTGTCCTGCCTGGCTCCAGGGAGTGCCATTCACATAGACTTGGATGCGTTCAAATACACAGTGGCCACAATCTAAACTTTGGGACGCCTACTGTAATCATGGATAGGAAATGAATTTATTGTTAATTCCCACCTGCTTATTTCAACATGAATTTGACCTGGTCTGTGTTTTTATATTAAAAGATGTGTTCATCTAAACCAGGATTTGGCAAGCTATGGCCCACAGTTTTTATAAATACAGTTTTATTAAAACATAGCCATGTTCATTTGTGGATGGCTGCTTCCATACTACCAGGCAGAGTTGAGCGGTTGCAATAAAGACAGTATGACCTGCAAAGCCTGAAGTATTTACTCTCTGGCCCTTTGCCAAAAACATTTGCTAACCCTTGATCGAAAACATAAGAAATGTTTTTTGGTTTTTTAAGGAGAAACATGCCTCTTTGCTTCTGAATTTTAACTAATGCCTAGTAATTAGGTCTGTTTACTCACATGGGAGGGTTCTAGCTCTTACAATTGTAGACAATTAGTAACAATTACAGTACATGGAATGATTTGATTAAATGCATAGAAATAGATTCAAGAAGAAAAATTATAATAATTCAGTTACCATTCTTATAGAAAAACCTAGATACCGCTCCACAGACATGTTAAATCTCTAGATATGTACAAAAAATAGAAAAATCATTTAAATGCAATTAAGTAGTCTCTGTCCCTAAACCCCAGATGTTTAGACTCTTCCCAGAGACCTCATTTATCATCAGCATTTAGTGCCACGCACTGGCAGGGAAAGAAATCCTTTTCCAAATGGAGAGAGGGAAGCGCTTCATTCCAGCCCAATCCAGGCCTTGTCTCTGGGATTGTCCTCTGTCATCAAAAGTCACTCTATCCAACAGCAGGTCCCAGAAATGTCATTTACCATGTGCCCATGTACAAAGGAACACTGTCCAGCCACTGAAAGTACTGTGGTAGAAGAGAGAGGAAATGCTGATTGTTTAGTGGAAGGGTGAGCTACTAACCATATTATCTCAACAAAATGATAGGAAAGGTATGGTCCCAAATGTATTTAACATGTGCACATGCAGCCAGGAGAATGGCTGAAAGGATTTTTCCTCAGGGTTGTGCAATTTGGAGTCATTTTTCTCCTTTTCTCCCACTCTCGTTTAATAGCTATCTGGTGCACTAGTGCTATGTGAGTAAACAGGTCTCCTGTTAGAAGGGGGCCCGCAAGGGTAACACTGTTGGTCTCTGTCTCCCATGCCGTCCCTAGGGGAGGTGGACTGTAAAGAGATTGGAGACTGTGCCCCGGCACCCGGAGCCCCGTCCACAGACCTGTGCCTCCCAGCCCTGGATTACCTCAGGCGCTGCTCTCAGGTAGGGGAATGGCCCAGCGGGGGCCTGGAAACCTGCCTCGGAATATGCTCCAAAAACACGCGTAGGGGGTCTTTTGCTGAAGCCCGAGAGAGACACTTTGCCGTCTGAGGAGATTGGGGCGCAGATGTGGAGTATACATTTTTGTCCCTCCTTTTTCCATGAAGGAAAGAAAATAATGAAGACATACTAGAACACACAACTGGATGCTGAGGTCTCTGAAACTTTTCCCTGACGCTCAGATGCCTGAACTACTGGAATCCCTATATTTGCATGAGGTTTTAGGGGAAGGGGTCACGAGGTCATGGGAAGTCTTCCTGAGGGCACCAAAAAGTGGAGGACAGGGGTGCAAGCAGTGAAGGGGGACATTAATAAAAGAAAGACATGCTCAGTCAAGATCATCTAGCAGAGATGGGCGGATTACCTGAGGTTAGGAGTTCAAGACCGGCTTGGACAACATGGTAAAATCCCGTCTCTACTAAAAATACAAAAACTAGCTAGGCGTGGTGGCATGCGCCTGTAATCTCAGCTACTGGGGAGGCTGAGGCAGGAGAATTGCTTCAACCCAGGAGGTGGAGGTTGCAGCGAACTGAGATCATGCCATTGCACTCCGGCCTGGGTGACAGAGCAAGACTCTGTCTCAAAAATAATTTTTTTAAATCTAGTAAAGAGAATAAAACAGCATTTGTCAAAGTGAGCAGTGACCATCATTGTGTCCATCCTCTGCCTGACACCATGCCCCCTCCCTGAGGCCGTTTCTCTCTAAGCTTCAGTGGCACCCCTCTCTCAACACTTTCTCACATGTCTTCTCAGGTGGTGTCCCTGGGCCTCTTTGGGGATCTACGTACAACCTCTTCCTGGGTGATAGCATTGAGCCCATGGCTTTAAAAGGGACATGCAGCCCTGGCTTCTCCGTCCAGCTGCCTCCCCCAGGCCCCGTATGACGTGACCCCTGCCCGGCTCCCTTTCCACCCTCACATCCTTCCCTCTTACTCACAGTGCTATAGCCACGCTGAGCTTCTGCCCTCCCGGAAATACACCTGCTCACTGCTGTGCAGGGCCATCTCTGCTTCCTCTGCTGGGACTCTCTCCCCAGATTCTAGGTGCCACTCTTTATCTCCCAGATCTCATCTGAAACGTTACCTCCTCAGAGCACAGGGCTAAAGGATCTGCCAATTCCTGCCAAGATTCCCCCACTTTTTTGTTTGTTTGTTTTTTGTGTTTGTTTGCAGAGTCTTGCTCTGTTGCCCAGGCTGGTGTGCAGTGGCATGATCTCAGCTCACTACAACCTCTGCCTCCCAGGTTCAAGCGATTCTCCTGCTTCAGCCTCCCGAGTAGCTGGGATTACAGGCATGCGCCACCACACTCAGCTAATTTTTGTATCTTTAGTAGAGATGGGGTTTCGCCATGTTGTCCAGGCTGGTCTTGAACTCCAGATCTCAAGTGATTCGCCAGCCTTGGCCTCCCAAAGTGCTAAAATGACAGGCATAACCCACCAGGCCCAGCCTTCACTATTTCTAGTACCACCTGTTTAGTTTTTCCTGTAGCATTTATGTCTGGAATTTGCTTATTTTAGAAAGGATTGTAGTTGGTGAGACCCACCAGGACAGGAATTTTGTCTGTTTGCTCACAGCCCTGGTTCCCTGAACAATGTGGGCATGGCAGGATTCTAATTCATGAAGACATAAGGATCTTTGGAAGTCTGTCCCAGTAACAGAGAGCTCAGGGGTGCCTGGGTGCTAGTCCCAAGAGGGGACTAAAGAACCCAGGCCACTCTGCTGGCTCTGCTTCTGAGACCTTCCTCTCTCCCTCCTGGCCCCAGCCTCCTGCATTTCTCCAACTGCTCTTGTCCCTGTGTTTCCTCAGAGGTTGAGTCAAGGGAAGGAGAAATCAGACTCTGGTATCTCATTTGCCTATGGACTGTCTTCTCAGTGATCCCCACAGAACACTTATTCGCTTAGGCAAAAATTCTCAACATGTTTCATGGTTCCTTCGGTAGGTTTATAAAAGTCTATAAAACTCATATATAATTAAGATACTGAACAATTATCCATAGGATCCTTTTTCCCTCCACTTTTTTGTTGCCATTGAATGCTATTTCATCTGCTTCATCGGATAGATGCCTCTCGTAAGCTACCTTTATAAATCCAAATCACGAACAATCAAATTTTCAATGTCTAGTTTCCCATCTCCTTTTAGTAGTAGCGTATAATTTCATTATTCTTTAAAACCCACAATGCAGCTTTTTCCAACATATAATTGCAGTTTGTCTTTTTTAAATTTAGTTATTGGCCAAAATCTACAAAATGCCCTTGAAGCCAATATTCCTTAGTGGGAGACTTGCCAGCTTGCCTCGAAGACTTCAGGAACAGTCAGCCAGCAGTGAGGATGGAATTGAATCAGTCCTGTCTGATTTTGATGATGACACCGGTAAGTTAATTGATTGGACTAAACTAGGTTATTTGCTGTGTTCATATTCCCAGAAGCTTAAGTCGTAAATGAAGTACCTTAAGCTTCTAGGAATTGTCTTAGTCCATTTTGTGCTGCTATAAGAGAATACTTGGGAGTGATAAATAACAGATTTATTTCTTACAGTTCTGAAGGCTGAGAAGCCAAAAGTTGAGGGGGTTGCCTCTGATGAGGGCCCTCTTGCTGTATCATCCCAAGAGGAAGGGCAAGAGAGCGCTCAAGGAGTTCGGGGTGGTGGGGAGAGGAAGGGGGGCCAAACTCATGCTTTGATCAGGAACCCACTCCCAAGATACTAACTCACGTTCATGATAACAATATTAATCCATTCATGAGGACAGAGCCCTCATGACCTAATCACCTCTTAAAGGTCCCACCTGTTAACACTGTTGCATTATGGATAAAGTTTCCAACAAATGAATGTTGGGGGACACATTCAAACCATAGCATTCCACTCTGGCCCCCAAAGTTCAGGTTCTTCTCACATGCAGAATACATTAATTCCATCCCAATAGTCCCAAAGCCTTAACTTGTTTCAGCACCAACTCAAGAGTCTCATCTAAATCAGGTACAGTTGAGACTAAAGGCATGATTCATTCCAAAGCATATTCCTCTCCAGCTGTGGGCCTGTGAAATTAACAAATTGCATGCTTCCAAAATACAATGGTAGGAAGGCATAGGATAGACATTCATGTTCTAAAGGGGGAGAAATAGGCAAGACAGGAGCAACATGCCCCAGGTGAGCCGAAAAACACAACAGAGCAGACATTAAATTGTAAGACTCCAGAATAATCTTTTACTGCACATGCCATGAACATGTGAACTTCGGGGGAAATATTCAAACCATAGCATAGATCATAAGAATGATCATTTATTTTGGTAGTTATTTTTTGTAATTCTGTCACAATAAGTCTGCTTAAAGTTTCCATGGACTTTCCAAAAACATCACTTTACAATGGATGCCTCTATACCCATCCTTTTAAAAATGGATTCCTCTGTCTAAAACTAGTGCAGATTTGCAGATTCCACTTAAGTAGTTTCTAACTCTCAATTCTCTTGACTTTAGCAAATTGGAATGAAGTTCCATTGGTGCCTAGGTACTTAAATTGGCTGATAATTGTCTTTTAGTATCTTTTAGAAAACAAATCATTATATAATTACTTCCTACAGGACTATTTGGTTAGAGACTGGGGAAATTAAGCCATTACTAAAGAGAGACTCTATTTGTGACCGTTGAAGCTGAAGGCTCATGAAAGGACTGATTTTAAAGAATTTGTTTCAAATTAGGTCCCATGTGATCTCCGGCGAATCAGAGTTCAAACTAGTAACTGTGGATCATTTTCAGATAGAATAACTCATGCTCACGCCTTCTGTCTTCTGTCTCAGAAGACCCTGTCCTGTTCTACATCTAGAATTGGATATCATACCCTCAAATAGGTCTAACTTCTGGGTATAGGTTATTTCAAACTCTTTTATAAAAGGACTTTTGAGGGGAAGGTTTTTTGTTTTGTTTTATTTTGGTGTTACAAATTTTGTGGGGGTGGCTAGGAGATGTAAAATTTTCGATGAAGATTATAAACAACAAAATCTCACAAGTTCAGGCCAGGTGCGGTGGCTCACGCCTGTAATCCCAACACTTTGGGAGGCCGAGGCGGGTGGATCACGAGGTCAGGAGTTTAAGACCAGCCTGGCCAACGTGGTGAAACCCTGTGTTTACTAAAACTACAAAATTAGCCAGGCATGGTGGTGGGCACCTGTAATCCCAGCTACTTGGGAGGCTGAGGCAGAGAATCGCTTGAACCTGGGAGGTGAAGGTTGCAGTGAGCCGAGATTGTGCCACTGCACTCTAGACTGGGTGACAGAGCGAGACTCCGTCTCAAAAAAAAAAAAAAAAAAACTCACAAGTTCAGATTAGTTGTGAGGAATAATTATAGGAAAGAATATCTAATATAGAGAACAATTAAAGTATTGAAAGTTGGCTAAGGCCGGGCGCGGTGGCTCACGCTTGTAATCCCAGCACTTTGGGAGGCCGAGGCGGGCAGATCACGAGGTCAGGAGATCGAGACCATGGTGAAACCCCGTCTCTACTAAAAATACAAAAAAATTAGCCGGGCGTGGTGGCGGGTGCCTGTAGTCCCAGCTACTCTGAGAGGCTGAGGCAGGAGAATGGCGTGAACCTGGGAGGCGGGGCTTGCAGTGAGCTGAGATCGCACCACTGCACTCCAGCCTGGGCGACAGGGCGAGACTCCGCCTCAAAAAAAAAAAAAAAAAAGAAAGTTGGCTAGATATTGCCTAATAGAGGTTTCAGTTTAATGATTAGATAAGAACAATTTTTACTTAGCATTTTAAACCTCAAACCCAGATCATTATAAGCAGAAGCTAATGTTGTTTATCTATAATACATTCTTTAAAACAGTTGTAAATGGTTAGGTATGTAATGGCAAGCATTCTCTTTCCCATTTGTGCAAATCTTTGATTTTTTTCTAGGAACCCCATCTTCTAAGGGATACAGTTCAGTCCAGCACCTATCTAAGTTTTCTACATAATCAATGTAACTAGGACTTTAAAGTTATCATTATGTAGACATAGTAAATCAGAACAAAAATCAGTAACAGCTTTAGTTTTAAAAAATTAAACAATCCTCAACATTGATACATTATCAGATATTATTCCTTTGGTTTTCAAAGGCAAATAATTACATTTTTCCTCTTATAGAAATTTCAAACATATACAAAACTTGTATATTTTGAATATACAAAATATATACATATACAGATGTACATATGTAGAATATACAGAACTGAACAGAATAATATAACAGACTTATCACCCAGCTTCAACTACTATCAATTTATGGCTAATCTTGGATCATGTATATCTTCGATCTCTCTTCCTCTTTCTCCATATTTTAAGGCAAATCCTCAACATAGCATTTCATCCGTAGATGTTTCAGTGTGTGTTCTTTAAAGATAACAAACATAAACATGACACCACTATCACAGCTCAAAATCAACCATAATTTATAGTACGTTAGAGGTACCAGGGACTGGAGTGAGGAAGAAAGGAGAGTAACTGTTTAATAGTTCCAGGGTTTCTGTTTGAGATGAAAACGTTTTGGAAACAGTAGTGATAGTTACACAACATTGTTGTCATGAATACCACTGAATTGTACTAGTAGAAATGGCTAAAATGGCTTTTTCTGTTCTATATATTTACCACAATAAAATCATTTTTTAAAGAAAGATAGATGAAGGTGGTAGAATTGGATGGATACCTCATTTGTTTGGTATCATCAGCTCCCAAGAAACCTGACAGCCATTTCAACATGGTAAAATTTCCTTACCCTATCACCTTTTTATTAAAGGGGAAGAAGGAGGAAATGTGGCAGTATTTTTCCCCTTGACTTTGTCAGAACACATAAATCATCATCTGTTCATGTCTATGGCCACTGAAGGCTAACACGCTGGGTGATGGCTCACATCTGTATAGCACTTGGCAGTTTACATACAATGTTTAATTGGATCTTGGGATGATTATTCATTGGGTCTAACTGGATTTCATACAGGTCTGCTTTTTGGTTTCCAGGTCTGATAGAAGTCTGGATAATCCTGCTGGAGCAGCTGACAGCGGCTGTGTCCAATTGTCCACGGCAGCACCAACCACCAACTTTGGATTTACTCTTTGAGCTGTTGAGAGATGTGACCAAAACACCAGGTAAATATTTCTATGTCCGTCTTTTGGAGGGGTGGTTATACATATAACTCTTTTCAAGAGGGTATTTCTGCAGGTATCTGCCTGTTTTCACTGTTTCCTAGACTTAGTACAAAGCTTCACACGTAAGAGATGCTCTATAAATGTTTGTTGAATGGTAGTGATGCTTAAGATATGGCCTATGTATTGTTTACATGTCTTCCTAGAAGTCTGGTTACAAGTATCGTGTGGTGGCCAGTTAGTTGGATGTGCAGGAGCTCCACATTAATCAGACCAAGGCTATGGTATCAGCGTCTCCAAGAGCCATTTGGCTTTGCTATGTTCCATGGTCACCGCCTTCCTTTGTGGCAGGATCTCACAGTCACATGCTCTTGGCCCTGGGCTGTTGGTTGGGCTTACTGGGTCTTCCAGTAATATAAACAAACCACTTGCAGCTATATGCAGTATTAAGGCGGCAACACCCCGTTTGTGTAAGGGTCATAGGTGATTAGATTTGGAAAAAGACATTTAGTCCTCACCTGGTACAAGGACCCTGAGAGTATGAGAAAAGAATGACTTTTAGGAATTTATTTCCTGTTGTGAATTAATCAATTTTAGTATATATATTTATACATCCCAATTTCTCAAGATCAAAGAAACTTTTTTTTATAGAAATTTAAGTATTTTATTAACAATCAGACCCTAAATGAAGCCACTTTCTTACTAAGAGGAGGTTTGTACTCATTGTAATGAAGACTTGATAATTGATACCGTTTCAAAATCTATAGCAAAGTTTATATTATGTTTAAAAAAACACCATAGATACTCCCACGTTAAAAAGTTAAAAGCCTTCCATCAAAGAATACGTAGGTATTTTATAGAATTGCAAACCACTGTTTCTAAATCTGTTTTACTCATCAGTACCATTTTCTGCTTTCACACTGATTGCCACTAAATGTGTGTGAAGAGCATTTAATCCGCTTTTGTTCCTAGGAGCCTGTCATCTAAGTAAATTATCAATAATAAAGACAAAATTGTATATATAAGATGTTTGCTGAAACATCTTGAATACCAAAAATTATGAACACCCTATATGGGAAGCAGTTAATTGTGGTAAAAGCATGTAAATATTCTGCAGGCGTTAAAATTAATATCTGTGAATAATATTCAATGACGGGAATAATTACTTACAAAGCATTATGTTAAAATGCACATACTATGGAGTGCAATCTCAACTATATGAAATTTTATGCAATTATAAATACAAACACACATACATTCAAAAAGTCCTAAAAGGAAATACATCAAAATGTGATTATCTCTAGATGAGTTTTTTCTTTTGTATTCTCATGTAATTTCCACGTTTATTTATTATAAAATGGATGCTTTGCTTTTGTAATCATAACTTCAAAAACTCATCAACATTTCCACGATGTTGAACAAAGAAGCACAATGATTTTCGTTATAGCATAGTCTATAAAACAAAGAAAATCAGAAACACCTTAAATGTTCATCAGTAAGGAAATGGATAAGTAAACTGCTGTACGTAAATACAGCAGAAATAGTATGTGGCAATAAAAAATGAGGAATATCCAAATTTGCTGACAAAGAATAATCTCTAACACTTTTGGGGTTTTCTTCGAATTGGAGGTCTTGCCAGGCTGGAGCAAGTGGTGTGATCATAGCTCACTGCAGTCTCAAATTCCTGGGCTCAAGCGATCCTTCCACCTCAGCCTCCCAAGTTGCCGAGGCTACCAGCACTCCACAATGGCCAGCTAATTTTTTTTTTTTTTTTTTTTTTTTTGAGAAGGGATTTCACAATGTCGCCCAAGCTAGTCTTAAACTACTGGGCTTAATTAAGCAATCCTCATGCCTCTAGGTGAGATTACAGGTGTGCACTACTGTGGCCAGCTCTAACACTATTGTTAAGTAAAAAAATAAAAAACGAGTATGCAGACCGAAGTTTACATTATCTCATTTATATAAAATAAAAATAAAACTCTATATTTCCCCATGTAGGTAGATTTCATAAATATGTGATTTCAAAGGCTATTTTCTTATACACACATGTGTATTTGTGTGTTTACATTTAGGTCCTAGGAGTTGACCAGGTGATATTTTAGCTTTACCAGCAATATTTGAATGTTTTAGGAGTATATTCACCTATTGCTCACATAACTAAAACCCTGCAGAGACAAAAAGGAAAAATGCCACTGAAGACCATATATTCCCCCATCAGCAGTAAATTATTTTTCCCTGCACTTTCTCAGCAAATATAGGGATCCTTCCAAAGAGATCAACAATGCCAGGTGGAGGCAAAGAGCTTCCCTTTTATTACAGGTTGTTACTATGCTGACTTTTCTCTTTCAGGACCAGGGTTTGGTATCTATGCAGTGGTTCACCTCCTCCTTCCTGTGATGTCCCTTTGGCTCCGCCGGAGCCATAAAGACCATTCCTACTGGGATATGGCCTCTGCCAATTTCAAGCATGCTATTGGTCTGTCCTGTGAGCTGGTGGTGGAGCACATTCAAAGCTTTCTACATTCAGGTATCTGAAGTGCCAGAGCAGTTCATTCTGGGTATTTCTGTGGTAGACAGCACCGTCAGCTAAAACGGTGTAGTAAATACCTAATGCAAATACGAATGCAGGGTTTTTGTCCTGGGAATTATTAAAATAGAACAACACGGTCAGTGCCAGCCTTCTAATAGATTTTCAAAGAGAAAATTCATACCCATGTGTCTTCTACAAAATTTTCAAACCGAATGCTCAAAATATATGTGTGGTAGAAAATAAAATACCTAATAAGAGGTCTGGGGTACTTGTGCGTTAGGAGAAGGGAGGCAAATTCAAGTATATAAAAAAAAAAAAAAGAAGCAATATCCCTGTAGCCTGTGGAGGGGTGGGGTGGGGGGTATATCCTGTCACCCTGCTTCATCTGGGGAGGCTAAATGGAGGAGGCAGGGTTTTAGAAAAGGCTTCCATTGTGGGCAAGAAGTAGCTAAACAGGCTAGGGGTGAAGAGAAATTTCTTAATATTGATGGTACTTTGTAAAGGCTGTGGAAGTGTGGGATGGACAGTATGCTGAAGTCAGCAGATGGAGAGGGACCTAGAGGCAGGGGATGTGGTCCCAGTGGAGCCACATGTGTGAAGATCCGGGTGTCCGGGAGCAGAAGAAACATTGCTGCTACCCACAGAGCTTATAACTCGAAGGACTGGCATATCACGGTGTAAGGGAAGAGGTTCCCTTGCTGGAGAGGACAGAGAAACTAAGGAGGATGTTGACCCCAGGGGAGACTAACAAAGCTAATAAAGGAAACTGTGTCTCTATTAAGTTTAGCAAGGACAATTTACCCTGCCAAAAAAGAACACCAATTGCGAAAGAAAACAAGTGAGTTTTTCCACATGTAGGTGATAACTGGTAACCATACCCCTAAGGGTAGCCACATGTTCCTGGCCGGGTCATTGCTTCGCACAGTGTGAGACTCTGATACAGCAACACATAAAAGTGAACTGCGTATTTCATTTTTATTTCTCTAGAGGTGGATGAAACATGCTGAAATTGGGTAAAAATCCAAGAAAATTATTGTTTTACTGGGGTTTTTTTTGGGGGGGGGAGGAGGATATGGCCATTTTTCTCATTGTTCTATTTCTTTTTCCCAGATATTTGCTTATCATTCAGACTTTCCTCTGTTGCTGTAGATGGCCATTTCAATCTATCCCTTTACACTAGCGCTGCGTGAAACTGTGATTTTGCTGTTTCCCATAGACATCAGGTACGAGAGCATGATCAATACCATGCTGAAGGACCTCTTTGAGCTGCTAGTCGCCTGTGTGGCCAAGCCCACTGAAACCATCTCCAGAGTGGGCTGCTCCTGTATTAGGTGAGGAAAAGCTTTCCTGACTCTCCACAAAGCTGGAGTTTTTATTTAAAAATCTAAGGAAATTAAATTGTCTTTGTGGTAGGAATCGACTTTTTGGATTGCTTTCTGTCAGTAGACTTTTGTAATTAAAAATGACTACGTGCTAATAATTCTTCATTTCAGTGTTCAGTCAGCAAATGTGTATTGTGTAAGACATTATACAAAGTATTCTGGTTCAGTTTCTCAAAGACATACAGAAGGCAAACAGGTATATGAAAAGGTGCTCAGCATCAGTGATCATAAGAGAAATGCAAATTGAATGTACAATGAGCTATCATCTCATCCCAGCTAAAATAGCTTATCCAAAAGACAGGTAATAACAAATGCTGGAGAGGATGTGGAGAAAAGGGAACCCTCGTACACTGTCGGTGGGAATGTAAATTAGTACAACCACTATGGAGAACAGTTTGGAGGCTCTTCAAACTAAAAATAGAGGTATCATACAATCAGCAATCCCATTGCTGGGTATATACTCAAAAGAAGGGAAATAATTATATCAAAGAGATAGCTGCACTCCCATGTTCACAATAGTCAAAATTTGGAAGCAACCTAAGTGTCAGTATTAGTCCATTTTCATGCTGCTGATAAAGACACACCCAAGACTGGGCAGAAAAAGAGGTTTAATGGACTTACAGTTCCACGTGGCTGGGGAGGCCTCACAATCATGGCAGAAGGTGAGGAGGAGCAAGTCACATCTTACATGGATGGTGGCAGGCAAAGAGAGAGCTTGCTCAGGGCGACAGGGTACCCAGACATTTGGCCAAACATTATTGTGGGTGTGTCTCTGGGGGTGTTTCTGGATGAGAAGAACATTGGAATTGATGGAGATAGCAAAGCAGATGGCCCTCCCTAATGTGGGTGGGCCTCGTCCAATCAGTTGAAGACCTGAATAGAACAAAAAGGCCGAGTAAGAGGGTACTTTGCCTGCCTGACTGTTTGAGCTGGAACATCAGTCTTCTCCTGCCCCTGGACTGTACTTACTTATTTCTCCCAGTTCTCAGAGTTTCAGACTTGGACTGGAACTATACCACTGGCTCAGGGAAAACTCATTATAACCATCAGATCTCATGAGACTTATTCACTACAACAGCATGGGAAAGACCCGGCCCCATGATTCAGTTACCTCTCACTGGGTCCCTCCCACAACACATGGGAATTCAAGATGAGATTGGGATGGGGACACAGCCAAACCGTATCAGTGTCCATCAACAGATGAATGCATAAAGGAAATGTGATACATACACACAATGGAGTACTATTCAGCCATAAAAAAGAATGGGGTTCTCAGCACTTGGGAGGCCGAGGCAGGCAGATCACAAGGTCAGGACTTCGAGACTAGCCTGGCCAATGTGGTGAAACCCTGTCTCTACTAAAAATACAAAAGTTAGCTGGGCATGGTGGCGGGCGCCTGTAGTCCCAGCTACTCAGGAGGCTGAGGCAGGAGAATTGCTTGAACCCGGGAGGCAGAGGTTGCAATAAGATGAGATGGCACCACTGCACTCCAGCCTGGGCAACAGAGCAAGATTCCGTCTCAAAAGGGATTCTGTCATTTACAACAACATAGAGGGAACTGGAGGTTATTATGCTAAGTGAAATAAGCCAGGCACATGGGAGAGCGGGTCACATGAAAAATGGTGACGGTGAAGCAAGGACCTTGTTGTAGCAGTGACACTGGTCACATCCTCCAAGGTGGACAGGCATGGGGGAGGTGGGGACTTTCCAAGCAGAAGAACAGAATAGCATTGAGATAAGAGTTTGGGGGTTGGTTTTGCTTGTTGTAGAGGAGTGATGGAAAATGGAACTAGAATCCAAAAATCACTACAGAATATATACAGTCTTGCATACAAATCTACGTTTAATGACTGGCCTATTTATAGAGGGGATCCGTTGATATTTCTATATTAAAATGGTTTAGGAAGTAGTATTTTTGACAATGGAATACTGGATGGTTGAAGACAGGGAGACTTGGCAGGGAGCTGCAGAATAAACCTGTGCATGAGTCCATATAGCCTAAATTTTGTGGCAACAAAATGGAATTCAAGACTCCTTTGCGGCTGGGCACGATGGCCCACACCTATAATCCCAGCACTTTGGGAGGCCGAGGTGGGTAGATCACCTGAGGTTGGGAGTTCGAGGCCAGCCTGACCAACATGGAGAAACCCTGTCTCTACTAAAAATACAAAATTAGCCAGGCATGGAGGCGCATGCCTGTAATCCCAGCTACTTGGGAGGCTGAGGCAGGAGAATTGCTTGAACCCAGAAGATGGAGTTTCCAATGAGCCAAGATCATGCCATTACACTCCAACCTGGGCAACAAGAGGAAAACTCCATCTCAAAACAACAACAACAAAACTCCTTTATTTGTTTCTTTTCGCAGATACGTCCTTGTGACAGCGGGCCCTGTGTTCACTGAGGAGATGTGGAGGCTTGCCTGCTGTGCCCTGCAAGATGCGTTCTCTGCCACACTGAAGCCAGTGAAGGTACATCACTGGGAGGAAGCCCTCCCTGGCGCAGTTCGAACCATCTTTAGCTCCTGATCCCTTATCCTGTTGGGCACATGGGTTCTGCCTCCTCTGAGCAGGCAGTCTCACTTTAGATCTTGCAGAGTGAGAAAGAAGTTGCTGGGTCAGTACTTTTGTCTCAGACACAGTGACAATCTCAGATCCAAGACTGAGCCCGGCCCATGAACCAGGATGCACTCAGTGAGCATCTGCTGTTTCTCCCCAGGACCTGCTGGGCTGCTTCCACAGCGGCACGGAGAGCTTCAGCGGCGAAGGCTGCCAGGTGCGGGTGGCGGCCCCGTCCTCCTCCCCAAGTGCCGAGGCCGAGTACTGGCGCATCCGAGCCATGGCCCAGCAGGTAAGGGCAGGGGCTTTTGATCTCAGGGGCTCTAGAAACTCGAAATACATGTTGGGAGACCTTCCTTGAAGGTCTCGCATCACCAAATTGCCTTTCATTCCCTGAGGGACATACACCTTGTAGCTCCCAACTCTTGCCACTACCATTCTTTGCCAGAAATGACATGAACCCAATCAACAGCGTTACCTCCTGTCCATCATCTCTTGTTTGTTGCATCCTCCAGTGCCCAGATCAAATAGAACCCTTTCAGCAGCCTCGCCACTGTCCTTTATATATAACTTGCTTGAGCTACCTATAAGTATTTGCTTAGCTATTATTGTTATTGCTAGACTATGAGTGCCTAACAATGGCAAACTTATTTGGGCTTTTTTTCTTGTATCTTTCATTCACAACACAGAACTTAACATTTAAAAGTTGCTTAATAAATTTGAGTTGAATGTAACATTAAAATTCAAGTGTATTCACTCATGCAGGAATCATCATATACCAATGGCTTTTCCTTCTTGAGACACGTGTAAGAAGTCACAAAATTTGGTTGTCAGCTCCTGAGGAGCAGAGAACACATTCTGTCTATTTACCTTGGTATTTTTAGAGCAAGGCCTAGAGAATATGCTTAGTATGTCTTTGTTGAATCAATAGGTTACTGAATCACAGAAATATCAGAAGAATACAGTAGCATCACAAGCTACAGATATGCCCTAAGCTCCTAAGTGACATGGCAGTCTGCCTCTAGGAAACCCTGGATGTGACTCTCAGCAGCAGTCCTGCTAAATGCCATCCCCGAATTCACATATATTCATAACCATGCTGTTCATAGTAGTGAAAAATGGAAATGGACTAAATTCCCAACAACCATTGACTGGCTAAATATTCCATCATGTAATAGCAACAGACATGCCTGAATTGGGTCTTCATATGAAGAAACTATTTTGCATATGCATATGTATGTGTATGCATGGTATGTATTTAAAATATTAAACAAGTTTTACAAATGTAATTGAACTGTCACATTTGAGTTAAATTTGAAGAAATGAGTTGGAAGTTATACTCAAAAGGGAAGGCCCCTTTTCTCTACCAGATCTGTTTAAATTCTTAATAAAATTTTCTATTAGCACACTGATAATCTAGGATCCCCTGATTACCCATGTAAAGAACTCAATCAGTTGAGAAGTTTCTTAGCCAGGTCTGGCCTCTTTGGGGCTTTTCCCAGCTATCCTGAGGTAGTGGGACAAGAACCTTCTACCTTCAGTTTCTCACATCTCTGCTGAGCACATGCCTAACTGGGACTTCATGATTCTGCTGGTTCTGAAGGAAGGGAGCACATCCCACTGAAGCCTCCATGGCCAGTCTGCAGAAGTTGGGACAGAAGAAAGGTTGTAAGGCTGCAATGAAGAGCCACTTCTAGCAGCATGGCAGTTGTAGCTGCTGCAGCAATGGTGTAGCTAGAAGTGAGAACAGAGAAACCAAGAAAGCGGCCCTCCAAAGGGGTAGCTTCTCTAAATACGCAGTTGTTATGTCTGGCTAAAGCATTTGCACATGTGCATACAGTGGTCTCTGCAACCCTGTCCAATCATACAACAAAAATATGAAAAAGTCAATGGGATCTTCTGAAATAGATCATTAATGGAGAAGAACAGCAATAACTGTTTAGTGAATCTTTCACTTCTTTTTCTGTTTTTTGTTTTTTTGTTTTTTTGTTTTTTTTTTTGAGACTTGCTCTATCACCCAGGCTGGAGTGCAGGGTGTGATCTTGGCTCACAGCAACCTCTACCTCCAGGTTCAAGTGATTCTCCTGCCTCAGCCTCCCGAGTAGCTGGGATTACAGGTGTGCACCACCACACCCAGCCAATTTTTGCATTTTTAGCAGAGATGGAGTTTCACCATGTTGGCCAGGCTGGTCTCAAACTCCTGACCTCATGATCCGCCTGCCTCAGCCTCCCAAAGTGCTGGGATTACAGGCATGAGCCACTGCACCTGGCCCTTCTTTCACTTCTTAATACTTCTCTATTTCTTCCTCGATCCCAAATTTTCCTTATGTATTCACTCTTAAAATAACTCATTATTCGAAAATCTGATAATTCTTACAAGATTTTGAAAGAAAATATTTTTAAAGTATTCTAATCTTGCCGGGCATGGTGACTCATGCCTGTAATCCCAGCACTTTGGGCAGCCAAGGCAGGAGGATTGCTTGAGCCCAGGAGTGCAAGACCAGCCTAGGCAATACCATAAGACTCCATCTCTATGAAATCAACAAGGAACTTAAATTTACAAGGAGAAAACAACTCCATTAAAAAGCGGGCAAAGGACTTGAACAGACACTTCTCAAAAGAAGACATACATGCGGCCAACAAACATATGAAAAAAGCTCAACATCACTGCATTAGAGAAATGCAAATCAAAACCACCATGAGATACCATCTCACACCACTCAGAATGGCTATTAGTAAAAAGTCAAAAAACAACATCTGCTGGTGAGGTTGTAGAGAAAAAGTAAGCTTTTACACTGTTGGCAGGAGTGTAAATTAGTTTAACCATTGTGGAAGACAGTGTGGTGATTCCTCAAAGACCTAGAGGCAGAAATATCATTTGACCCAGCAATCCCATTATTGGGCATATACCCAAAGGAATATAAATCATTCTGTTATAAAGATACATGCACATGTATGTTCATCGCAGCACTATTTACAATAACAAATACATGGAATCAACCCAAATGCCCATAAATGATAAACTGGATAAAGAAAATGTGGTACATGGAATCCTATGCAGTCATAAAAAGGAATGAGATCATGTCCTTTGCAGGAACATGGATGGAGTTGGAGGCCATTATCCCCAGCAAACTAATGCAGGGACAGAAAACACTGCATGTTCTCACTTATAAGTGGGAGCTGATTGATGAGAACGCATGGACACATGGCAAAGAACAATACACACTGGGCACCTGTGGGGAATGGGGGAGGGAGAGCATCAGCAAGAATAGCTAATGGATGCTAGGCTTAATACCTGGGTGATGGGATGACTTGTGCAGTAAGCCACCATGACACATGTTTACCTATGTAAGAAACCTGTACATCCTGCACATGGACCCCAAACTTAAAACTTGAAAGGAAAAAATTTTTTTTAAAAAATAGCTGGGCATAGTGGTGCACACCTGTGGTCCCAGCTGCTCGAGGGTCAAAGGTGGGAGGATCACTTGAGCCTGGGACGTGGAGGCTGCAGTGAGCCATGATCACACCACTGCACTCCAGCCTGGACAACAGAGTGAGACCCTGTCTCAAAAATATATATATATTCTAATATTTCCAGAGGAAAGTAGTGAACGTGTTTTAAGTCATGTAAAAGAAAATCATTTGGGTCAGAGATCCAATAAGTGCTCACTATTTTCTTAGTCACATCTGCCATGCCTAGTAGAACACTGTGGTCCTATCAGTAATCCTGACAGAAGTCCCAACTCATTTTTCATCCCTGTGTTGAATATGATACCAAAGACTCAAAAATCAGAAATAATCTTTTACAAAGCCCCTCTTTAGTTACTTGTAGTTAATATTTAAGTGTCAATTCCTGCTATTTGGGGTATAATGAATTGTCCCATGGTAGAACTAGTAGCGTTGTTAGTATTATTGTCAACGGCTAACCCTGATTATTTACTCCTCTGTTCTAATGCTTTGCATATGTAATACACACATATCAATTAACTCTCTCAACAAACATATCAAATAGGAAACCATTATCCTCATTTTATAGATGAGGCTCAACTTGCCCAGGGCCATCCAGCTGATCCCTGACAGGTCAAGCAGAGGACACTGGAGTTCTGAAATGTACCTTTGCACCCCCGTACAGGTGTTTATGCTGGACACCCAGTGCTCACCAAAGACACCAAACAACTTTGACCATGCTCAGTCCTGCCAGCTCATTATTGAGCTGCCTCCTGATGAAAAACCAAATGGACACACCAAGAAAAGGTAAGTACCTAAATCTCAACCCATAGGGTGCTTATAAATAAGAACGTTCATTCACTTCCAGTTCTCACGCATTGTAATCTGAGCTTTGGCCAGAAATACTGAAAACATTTGTGGAGTCATTTAGCAAAGGTTTTCATAAAAACTGTTAGCCTTGTAACCAAATTCCCCACATTTCATACATATTAGGTTACCTGGGCTGCCACAGAAAGTACCACAGACTGGGTGACTCAAACAGCAGAACCGTATATCCCACAGTTCTCGTGCCTAGAAGTCAGATATGAAGGTTTCCTCCGAGGTCTATCTCCTTGACCTGTAGATGACCATTTTCTTCCTGTCTCTTAACATGGACTTCCTCTGTACAGGTCTATGTCCGAATTTCCTCTTCTTATAGAGACACCAGTCATATTTAATTAAAACTAACCCTCATGACCTCATTGTGACTTAATTACCTCTTAAAAGACCTCTTCTCCAAATATAGTCACATTCTGAGGTACCAGGGGTTAGGACTTCAACATAGGAATTTGGGGGAACACAGCCCAACCCATAATGTCATACACTTATAATCTTAAAAAAAAATAGGCCAGGCATGGTGGTTCACAACTGTAATCCCAGAACTGCAGGAGGATCACTTAAGCTCAGAAGTTTGAGACTAGCCTGAGTAACATAGTGAGAGCCATCTCTACAAAAAAGCAAAAAAATAAAAATTTAGCCAAGCATGATGGTGCATGCCTGTAGTCCCAGCTACTCAGGAAGCTGAGGTGGGAAGATCACTTGAGCCCAGGAGGCCAAGACTGTAGTGGGCCACGATTATGCCACTGCACTCCAGCCTGGGCAACAGAACAAAACCTTGTCTCATTAAAAAATGTAAATTGAGGCATGGTTCTGATTGTTTCAGTGAGAAGCACATAAACCTCCCCAGGAACAATAATGGCTATTGGGAGACAAAAAGGTCTATGCCCTGCCCCAAGAAACTTGCCCTTTTTAAATACTATCATCCTCCCTTAAAAATATCATTTCTAGACTTGAGGATGAAGGCAATGACCAACATTTCCCACTTTTAAACCTCTGACACGTTAATAGTAATACTAAGTATTTGAGCACTGTATGTGAAACACGGTGGATAGGTATTCCTACTCCCATTTCACCTCTGAGGGCACACAGAGAGAGGCTTGGATCCCTTGCCCCAGAACACACAACTGCAAAGAGGTGGAGCCAGAATCAAAACTGGCTCTGGGCTGGGTGCAGTGGCTCATGCCTGTAATCTGAGCACTTTGGGAGCCAAGGCAGGCGGATCACCTGAGGTCAGGAGTTTGAGACCAGCCTGGCCAACATGTTGAAACCCCGTCTCTGCTAAAAATACAAAAATTAGCCAGGAATGATGGCATGCACCTGTAGTCCCAGCTACTCGGGAGGCTGAGGCAGGAGAATTGCTTGAACCCAGGAGGCGGAGGTTACAGTGAGCTGAGATCACGCCACTGCACTCTAGCCTAGGTGATAGAGCGAGACTCTGTCTCAAAACACAAAACAAAACAAAAAAAAACCAAACTGGGTTTGGTTGAACATAAGGCCTCTGCCCTTTCCCATTTCAAGGACAGAGTTGCTGCAGTGGACAGAATGTGTCCCCCCACATTGATGTGGTTACGACTATCCCCCAATGTGATGTTAGGTGGCTTTCATGCACATCTGTGTGAAGAGACCACCAAACAGGCTTTGTGTGAGCAACAGGGCTGTTTATTTCACCTGGGTGCAGGCAGGCTGAGTCAGAAAAGAGTCAGCAAAGGGAGATAGAGGTGGGGCCATTTTATAGGATTTGGATAGGTAAAGGAAAAAGGGGGATTGTTCTCTGGCAGGCAGGAGTGGGGGTAACAAGGTACTCAGTGGGGGAGCTTTTGAGCCAGGATGAGCCAGGAGAAGGAATTTCACAAGATAATGTCATCAGTTAAGGCAGGAACAGGCCATTTTCACTTCTTTTTTGGTGGAATGTCATCAGTTAAGGCAGGAACCAGCCATTTGGATGTGTACGTGCAGGTCACAGGGAATATGATGGCTTAGCTTGGGCTCAGAGGCCTAACATTCCTGTCTTATAAGAAAAATAAAATGCCGGGCGCGGTGGCTCACGCTTGTAATCCCAGCACTTTGGGAGGCCGAGGCGGGCGGATCACGAGGTCAGGAGATCGAGACCACGGTGAAACCCCGTCTCTACTAAAAATACAAAAAAAATTAGCCGGGCGTGGTGGCGGGCGCCTGTAGTCCCAGCTACTCGGAGAGGCTGAGGCAGGAGAATGGCGTGAACCCGGGAGGCGGAGCTTGCAGTGAGCCGAGATCGCGCCACCGCACTCCAGCCTGGGTGACAGAGCCAGACTCCGTCTCAAAAAAAAAAAAAAAGAAAAAGAAAAATAAAATGAAATAGTGTTAAAGTGTTGGGGTGGTGAAAATTTGGGGGGCTGGTATGGAGAGATAATGGGCGATGTTTCTCAGGGCTGCTTCGAGTGGGATTGGGGCAGCGTGGGAACCTAGAGTGGGAGAGATTAAGCTGAAGGAAGATTTTGTGGTAAGGGGTGGTAAGGGGTGATATTGTGGGGTTGTTAGAAGAAACATTTGTCTTATAGAATTATTGGTGATGGCCTGGATACAATTTTGTACGAATTGAAAGAAGAACGGAATAAGATAAGGAGAAAAACAGGTATTAAAGGACTAAGAATTGGGAGGACCTAGGACATCTAACTAGAGAGTGCCTAAGGAGGTTCAGTATAGCCTTGCCAGCAAAGATTATTTATTTACTTTAAGAGTGAGTTAAGAGTGGCCGTTTGGGGATAGCACCAGGAGATATCAGCTGTGATGGCTTGGAGAAACAACAGTGTAAACCAGCAGTGTAAACAAGAGCAGGGCATGTATGAGTAGTTGAGAACGGTGAATAGGAGTATGACTAGACAGAAGATAGTAGGGATGACAAGTTTTTTTGGGGGGGGAGTGTGGGGGCGCTGTCCAAGTTTGTCTAGTGTCTGGAATGAGACTGGGACCTAATAAAAATGAGCGTCCATACAGGAGCTCAAATGGGCTGTACCCTGTAGCATTCCGAGGACAGGCCTGAATTCTGAGAAGGGCAAGTGGTAAAAGTATTGTCCAGTCCTTTTTAAGTTGGTGGCTGAGCTTGGTGAGGTGTGTTTTTAAAAGACCATTAGTTCACTGAAAACTAAGAGCCTGAGAAACTGCTTGGGTGATTTGACTAATAAAGGCTGGTCTGTTATCAGACTGTATAGAGGTGGGAAGGCCAAACTGAGGAATTATGTCTGACAGAGGGAAGAAAGGACCACGGTGGCCTTCTCAGACCCTGTGGGAAAGGCCTCTACCTATCCAGTGAGTGTCCACCTAGACTAAGAGGTATTTTAGTTTTCTGACTCGGGGCATGTGAATGAAGTCAATTTGCCAGTCCTGGGCAGGGACAAATCCCCGAGCTTGATGTGTAGGGAAGGGAGGGGGCCTGAATAATCCCTGAGGAGTAGGAGAATAGCAGATGGAACACTGAGGAGTTATTTCTTTGAGAATAGATTTCCATGATGGAAAGGAAATCAGAGGTTCTAAGAGGCAGGCTAGTGGCTTGTACTATAGCATAGCCTGCCTTTGCTGGTGTGTGGCGATTAGGCCTGGTGGAACCGCCATCAATAAACCAAGTGTGATTAGGGTGAGGAACAGGAAAGAAGGAAATATGGGGAAATGGGGTGAATGTCAGGTGGATCGGAGAGATACAGTCATGGGGGCCAGGCGTGGTATCAGGAATAATGTGGGAGGCCAGATTGAAGTCCGGGCCAGAAACAATGGTAGTTGTGGGAGACTCAACAAAGAGTGAGTACAGCTGAAGGAGCCGGGGAGCAGAAAGTATATGCGTCAGGTTGAGGAAGAAAATAGATTTTGGAAGTTATGAGAACTGTAGAGAGTGAATTGAGCGTAGTTTGTGATTTTAAGGGCCTCTAAAAAGTATTAGGGTGGCGGCGGCCACCGCATGCAGACTTGAGGGCTAGGCAAAACAGTAACGTCAAGTTGTTTGGATAAAAAGGCTACAGGGTGTGGTCCCGGTTCTTGTGTAAGAATTCCGACTGCACAGCCCTGCACTTCAGCTGTGGGTAATGAAGAGAGTTGGGATGAGTCAGGGAGAGCTAGAGTGGGGGAAGTCTCTAAAGCTGTCTTCAAGGAACGGAAAAAGGAGTGGGGAAAGGATTTAGGATCTATGCCGTCAGCTAGGTTTCCTTTTGTGAGTTTATATAATGGTCTTGTTAGGATGGCAAAACCAGGTATCCAAAGTCGGAAGTATCCAACCATGCCTAGGAAGGAAAGGAGTTGTTGTTTTGTAGAAGGTGTTGGGGTTTGAGAGATCAGTTGGACACGATCGGCAGGGAGAGCACGTGTGTTTTTATGAGAATTATGCCGAGATAGGTAACGGACGAGGAAGAAATTTGGGCTTGACTGAAGTAATGGGGGCTGTCCATGAAGCCTTGCGGCAGTACAGCCCAGGTAATTTGCTGAGCCTGATGGGTGTCAGGGTCAGTCCAAGTGAAAGTGAAAGTGAAGAGAGGCTGGGATGAAGGGTGCAAAGGAATAGTAAAGAAAGCATGTTTGAGATCCAGAACAGAATAATGGGTTGTGGAGGGAGGTATTGAGGATAGGAGAGTATATGGGTTTGGCACCATGGGGTGGATAGGCAAAACAATTTGGTTGATAAGGTGCAGATCCTGAACTAACCTGTAAGGCTTGTCTGGTTTTTGGACAGGTAAAATGGGGGAATTGTAAGGAGAATTTATAGGCTTTAAAAGGCCATGCTGTAACAGGCAAGTGATAACAGGCTTTAATCCTTTTAAAGCATGCTGTGGGATGGGATATTGGCATTGAGCGGGGTACGGGTGATTAGGTTTTAATGAGATGGTAAGGGGTGCATGATCGGTCGCCAAGGAGGAAGTAGAGGTATCTTATACTTGTGGGCTAAGGTGGGGAGATACAAGGGGAGGATGTGAAGGAGGCTTTGAACTGGGGGAAGAGGTGGCAATGTGGTGTGGCTGTAGCCCAGGAATAGTCAGGGAAGCAGATAATTTAGTTAAAGTGTCTCGGCCTGATAAGGGAACTGGGCAGGTGGGGATAACTAAAAAGGAGTGCTTAAAAGAGTATTGTCTAAGTTGGCACCAGAGTTGGGGAGTTTTAAGAGGTTTAAAAGCCTGGCCATCAATACCCACAACAGTTATGCAGGCAAGGGAAACAGGCCCTTGAAAAGAAGGTAATGTGGAGTGGGTAGCCTCCATATTGATTAAGGGGACGGACTTACCCTCCACTGTGAGAGTTACCTGAAGCTCGGCGTCCGTGATGGTCTAGGGGGCTTCCGAGGTGATTGGGCAGCGTCAAATCTTCAGTCACTAAGCCGAGCAGATCTGGGAAGGAGTCAGTCAGAGAGCCTTGGGCTAGAGTTCCAGGGGCTCTGGGAGTGGCTGCCAGGTGAGTTGAACAGTCCGATTTTCAGTGGGGTCCCACACAGATGGGATACAGCTTAGGAAGAATCCCGGACTGTGGGCATTCCTTGGCCTAGTGGCCAGAATTCTGGCACTAATAGCAGGCTCCTGGGGGAGGAGGTTCTGGAGGAACCCCTGGCAGCTTCGGTTCAGGCGTTTGGAGTTCTTGTGTGCTGGAGATGTGGCTGGGGTTTGTCTCACAGTGGAGGCAAGGAATTGCAACTCAGAATTATGTTGCTACTTGGCTGCCTCTACTCTATTATTGTACACCTTGAAGGTGAGGTTAATTAAGTCCTGTTGTGGGGTTTGAGGGCCAGAATTTAATTTTTGGAGATTTAATGTCGGGAGCAGATTGGGTAATAAAATAAAATGTATATTGAGAATAAGATGGCCTTTTGACCTTTTAGGGTCTAGGGTCTAGGGCTGTAAAGCGTCTCAGGGTTGCTGCTAAAGGGGCCATGAACTGGGCTGGGTTTTTCATATTTGATGAAAGAGCCTAAACGCTAACTGATTTGGTAGAGGTTAGATAAAGAAAAAGGAGAATTAACCTTGACTATGCCTTTAACTTCAGCCACCTTTTTAAGAGGAAATTGCTGGGCAGGTGGGGGAGGGCTAGTCGTGGAAGGAAACTGTAAGCCGGACCGGGTGTGAGGAGAGGAGGTGATAAAAGCATTGTAGGGTTGGGGAGTAGAGGCTGAGGAAGAATTGGGACCTGGCAAGGAGTGGCCTGGGGATGAGGTCAGATGGGTCTGTAGAAAAGGAAGATTAGAAAGACTCAGCAACGCTTGGGGTTGGGACTGAGAGAACAGGCGGGAGGGAAAGGAGGAGGATGTGGGATGAGTCACACTGGGAACAGAGAGTAGGGAGGGAACAATGTGTAAAAGAATGCCTGGACGTCAGGCACCTCAGACTGTTTGCCCATTTTACGACAAGATTTAGATCTTGTAGGATGGAAAAATTGAAAGGGCCGTTTTCTGGCTATTTGGAACCACTGTCGAGTTTATATTGGGGTCAAGCCGCATTGCAGAAGAAAATAAGGCATTTAGGTTTTAGGTCAGGTGTGAGTTGAAGAGGTTTTAAGTTCTTAAGAACACAGGCTAAGGGAGAAGGAGGAGGAATGGAGGGTGGAAGGTTGCCCATAGTGAAGGAGGCAAGTCCAGAGAAAAGAGAGAGTAGAGACACAGAGGGAAGGGGTTCGGGGGTTCTTACTCTCTAGAAAAGCTGGAAAGGGGTCAGGGCGTGGAAATAAGGGGTTGGGGCACAGAAATAAGGGGTCGAGGTGTGGAAATAAGGGATCAGGGGGTTCTTGCCCCCTAGAAAAGCGGTACTTGCCACTAACAGTGAAGGAGAAGGGGTTGGGGGCTTCTTGGCCCCCAGAAAAGCGGTACTTGCCACTAAGGGTGAAGGAGCAAGGCAGGTGTCCCCACGTGGTCAGACACCTCTGAAACATGGGTGATTAATCAGAGAGGTGTCCCTGCAATGATTGATTAAACACCAAGGGAAGGCTGCCTTCCCAAGTCCATAACTGGCACCTGAGTTTTGGGTCCACGGATAAAATGTGTCTCCTTTGTCTCTACCAGAAAATGAAAGGAATTGAAATTAAGAGAAGGGAGAGATTGAAGGGTGGTGCCAAGATTGAAAGGAGAAAGTGGTTGAGGGATAGTGAGAGGTTGGAGAAGAGAGTAAGAGGCCACTTACCTGATTTAAAATTGGTGAGATGTTCCTTGGGCTGGTGGGTCTGAGGACCCGAGGTCGTAGGTGGATCTTTTTCATGGAGCAAAGAGCAGGAGGACAGGGGATTGATTTCCCAAGGGAGGTCCCCCGATCAGAGTCATGGCACCAAATTTCATGCGTGTCCGAGTGAAGAGACCAGCAAACAGGCTTTGTGTGAGCAACAAGGCTGTTTATTTCATATGGGTGCAGGCAAGCTGAGTCTGAAAAGAGAGTCAGCGAAGGGAGATAGGGGTGGGGCCGTTTTATAGGATTTGGGTAGGTAAAGGTAAAAGGGGGGTTGTTCTCTGACAGGCAGGAGTGGGGGTCACAAGGTGCTCAGTAGGGGAGCTTTTGAGCCAGGAGAAGGAATTTCACAAGATAATGTCATAGTTAAGGCAGGAACAGGCCATTTTCACTTCTTTTGTGTTGGAATGTCATCAGTTAAGGCAGGAACCAGCCATCTGGATGTGTATTTGCAGGTCACAGGGGATATGGTGGCTTAGCTTGGGCTCAGAGGCCTGACAGTGGCACCTTCAGGAGGAAATTCGGTCATGAGGGTGGAGCCCTCATGAATGGGAATCATGCCCTTAAGAGACAGCTCCCTTGCCCTCTTTCTGCCATGTGAGGATACATGGAGAAGATGGTCATCTGTATTCTGGAAGAGGGCCTTCACCAGAAGCCACCCATGCTGGCACTCTGATCTCAGACATCCAACCTCTAGAACTATAGGAATCTAATTTCTGTTGTTTGTAAGCCACCCAGTCTATGGTATTTGTTAACAGCAGCCCAAACAAAGATAATTGGTATCATTTCACAACCTCTGGGTGATTTGTCCAAGGTTAGCTGGGCCAGCCATGCTGGCTCATGCCTGTAATCCCAGCTATTCAGGAAGCTGAGGCAGGAGAATCGCTTGAACCCAGGAGGCAGAGGTTACGGTAAGCCGAGATCACCCCACTGCACTCCAGCCTGGATGGCAGAGCAAGACTTCATCTCAAGAAACCAGCAAACAAAAAGGTTGCCAGGGTAGCAGGTCAGTTTGATTAATATAACAATCATTTGGGTGAAATTTCTAGGTAATAATTTTTTGGGTCAATTACTGGTACATGCCCAAAAAAATGTGGAATGTTCAAAAGTTATGAAGCATGAATAAAAAATAAATGTGAACCTGTCACCCAACTTCAGGAATAGAACTCTACCAATCCTAGCCCGTTTCCCTCAACCACCAGTCACTAATTTTTGTGTTGGTCATTTTTTATCTATTTTATATACCAAAGATTGTGCAATCCTTTGACATCTTTAAGCATTGATTTACTTCAGAATTTCAGTTCTTTTCTTCCTTTTTTCCTATTTCTAATTCACATTCAGCCAATTACTCTTGCTGAAATATTTTTGATGTAAAAGTAGGAAAAAGCAATAATAGGCTGCATTCAAATTATAAATGAAACATAGAATAGCCTAATGTCCTTATGTTATTGGTTTTTAAAAGTTACAGTTTAAAAATATACCAGCATGGCTCATAAATTTACTTAGCACTTTTAATAGGCAATTACCCACTCACTGTAGTTAAGCAAAACAAAATAAGCATATTAAATTCTTTCACCAATCCCACTGCCTGCCCACTGAGCCAAAGATATTCCTTAACATTCTTTAAGAGCTCTCAGCCAAACTCCGTATGCTTTGCATTCTTAGATTTGACTCTTATTTGCAGGGGCAATTCTTACTTCAGCATAGGATGTAGTGGAAGATGAGCTAGACCTGTGGAAAATTATATGCTAGCCAGGTGCATCCTTTAGATTTAATCCTAAAACCAGATTACAGCATTTAAATAGAGAAACCCGGGTTGGTTGGTTTGGGTTTCTTTTAATAGCCTTGACATTAATAGCCCCAAGCTTTACTCAATCCACATAATCTTAATTAGCACTTTAAGATATATATTAGCATGTTTTAAGTCAACCACTTGTTATGCAATTAACTCTCAATTATCCAATCTGGAGGCTGGCTTTCCTTTGCCCTTAAGCAGCAGGAGGATGTCAGACTTCTTAAAGGTGTGCTGAGAAAAAGCTTGAAACCCTTCGATACACTGAATTAGAAAGTTATTTGTTGATTTTGTTTGAGATCTGTGTCTCCTGTCAGCATAGATGATTAAGAATTGCATATCTATAAAATTATTTCACTTATCTTTCTGAAACTTTGATCTCTTCAGTATTATTTCCCTCCCATTCTGTTTTCTTGTCACTGCATCCTTTAACCCAAACCTAAGGTAAAGGGAATTTGCTGTCCTTTTTTACATGCACAGTTAACAGCTGTATCTCTCAAAGCATCCAAAAAATGATCTCAGTGGATGAAGATATTCCACAATTCAGACATGGCTTTGCATTGGCCTGACTTTAAGTATTGGCTGGAAAATGGCTTTCCATTTCTCAGGGAAGGTAATAAGAAACAGTGTTGTGAGCGAAGGGTTTCATGCCTTCACCAATCTGATTAAACTCACCCCTCTGGTGGTGCTTCCTGCCAAGGATCCAGGATCCTAGGGGAGTGGGGTTCAAATGTCAGAGCCATTTCTCAGGGGGAGCATTTCCTTCAAGCAGCCTGCACCCAGAGCCAGCCTGCTTTCTTTCTTCCACTTGGAGACTGACTGAATGCTACTCTCACCATTTTCCTGGTTGCTGGGGACAAGAAGATGAATAAGGTAGTGTCCTGTCCCTTGAGGATGTTATAGCTATCGGGGGACAGACTTGTTTGATCAGTAAAAAATTTCCCTTTTTAGTACGCATCCTGTGGTAGCTTTTGGACCACGTTGTCATAAGCTTTTGGAGCCCTCTTTTTCAGAAGAGTGTGTATTCAGGTTTACTGGTAGCTTAAGTAGGAGCTGAGGCTGGGGAAATGGAGAGTTGTTTAATGGGTACAAAGTTTCTGTTAAAAATTATGAGAAAGTTTTAGCAATAGATAGTGATGGTTACACAACATTATGAATATACTTGATATCACTGAATTGTGTACATCAAAAATTTAAAGTAGTAACTTTTATGTATATTTTACCACAAAAAAAGTTCAAGTGATTTATTTTAAAACGTTACTGTTTTTGAATGACAGTCCTTTGTTACTCATTTCATCTTGAGAGTAACGTGTTTTCCCTCAGTGAGGACTACACAACGGGCAAAGTTAACATTGAGATTTATGTAGGATTTGTCATTTTCTGTTAGAAAAGCACTTTTCCTACTTATACAAAGTTTTACATTCAAAGTCATAGTGAGACATAAAGCAAAATGTTATTAACATAATGGCTAGACCTTTGAAATTAGTAACGGTTGTCATAATTTTATAATTATCCAGTTTGGGGCATTAATTGGCCATATAATGGTCTCAACTATTTTCATAAAATTCTAAGAGCAGTGAAAAGAAATGAAACTGTAAACCAAAACCACATAGAACCACATTGGCAAATTAAAAAGTTTGGCAAACATAGTACAGGTTGAGCATCCCTAATCCCAACTTTTTGAGCGCCAACAGGACACCACAAATGGAAAATTCCACATCTGACCTCATGTGATGGGTCATAGGAAAACCCAAAATATATTCTGTGTCCCCAAGGGCAAAACTGTGATACCTTTTGATGTCACAGTTAACTCTCTGATATCTGTGATATCTTGATAACTGTTAATTTGGCATCATAACTTATATTCTATAGCTTCGGGAATTTTTTTTTTTTTTTTTTGAGATGGAGTCTTGCTCTCTTGCCCAGGCTGGAGTGCAGTGGCGCGATCTCGGCTCACTGCAAGCTCCACCTCCCGGGTTCACGCCATTCTCCTGCCTCAGCCTCCCTAGTAGCTGGACTACAGGTGCCCGCCACCATGCCTGGCTAATTTTTTGTATTTTTAGTAGAGACGGGGTTTCACCATGTTAGCCAGGATGGTCTCGATCTCCTGACCTCGTGCTCTGCCTGCCTCGGCCTTCCAAAGTGCTGGGATTACAGGCTTGAGCCACCGTGCTCAGCCCAGCTTCAGGAATTTTTTAAAGTGTCAAGAATTCCACTAGTGATTAAAATGGTTATCACATAATCCCCAAAAAGTATGCCTTCTTTCACGGAAGACATTTGAGTAGAGGTAGTTTAGTTTGTAAATTTGCATATATCATTCTGAAATGGGTAACGTCTATATTGCTTTGAAATGCCTGATATAGGGCAGAAAACCATTAATCGATCCCTCTCTTTTCACTTGAAGCGTGTCTTTCAGGGAAATTGTGGTGAGCCTGCTGTCTCATCAGGTGTTACTCCAGAACTTATATGACATCTTGTTAGAAGAGTTTGTCAAAGGCCCCTCTCCTGGAGAGGAAAAGACGATCCAAGTGCCAGAAGCCAAGCTGGCTGGCTTCCTCAGATACATCTCCATGCAGAACTTGGCAGTCATATTCGACCTGCTGCTGGACTCTTATAGGACTGCCAGGGAGTTTGACACCAGCCCTGGGCTGAAGTGCCTGCTGAAGAAAGTGTCTGGCATCGGGGGCGCCGCCAACCTCTACCGCCAGTCTGCGATGAGCTTTAACATTTATTTCCACGCCCTGGTGTGTGCTGTTCTCACCAATCAAGAAACCATCACGGCCGAGCAAGTGAAGAAGGTCCTTTTTGAGGACGACGAGAGAAGCACAGATTCTTCCCAGCAGTGTTCATCTGAGGATGAAGACATCTTTGAGGAAACGGCCCAGGTCAGCCCCCCGAGAGGCAAGGAGAAGAGACAGTGGCGGGCACGGATGCCCTTGCTCAGCGTCCAGCCTGTCAGCAACGCAGATTGGGTGTGGCTGGTCAAGAGGCTGCACAAGCTGTGCATGGAACTGTGCAACAACTACATCCAGATGCACTTGGACCTGGAGAACTGTTTGGAGGAGCCTCCCATCTTCAAGGGCGACCCGTTCTTCATCCTGCCCTCCTTCCAGTCCGAGTCATCCACCCCATCCACCGGGGGCTTCTCTGGGAAAGAAACCCCTTCCGAGGACGACAGAAGCCAGTCCCGGGAGCACACGGGCGAGTCCCTGAGCCTGAAGGCCGCTGGTGGGGACCTGCTGCTGACCCCCAGCCCCAAAGTGGAGAAGAAGGATCCCAGCCGGAAGAAGGAGTGGTGGGAGAATGCAGGGAACAAAATTTACACCATGGCGGCCGACAAGACCATTTCAAAGTTGATGACCGAATACAAAAAGAGGAAACAGCAGCACAACTTGTCCGCGTTCCCCAAAGAGGTCAAAGTGGAGAAGAAAGGAGAGCCACTGGGTCCCAGGGGCCAGGACTCCCCGCTGCTTCAGCGTCCCCAGCACTTGATGGACCAAGGGCAAATGCGGCATTCCTTCAGCGCAGGCCCCGAGCTGCTGCGACAGGACAAGAGGCCCCGCTCAGGCTCCACCGGGAGCTCCCTTAGTGTCTCGGTGAGAGACGCAGAAGCACAGATCCAGGTACATCCCTGCGGCCAGAGCAGGTGGGCGGGAGGCTGGGTTTCCAGTACTGGATGGGCCCCCCTTGCAGAGTGGGCACACAGGCTAAGATTTATAGAGGCCGGGCGCGGTAGCTCAAGCCTGTAATCCTAGCACTTTGGGAGGCCGAGGTGGGCGGATCACGAGGTCAGGAGTTCGGGACCATCCTGGCCAACATCGTGAAACCCTGTCTCTACTAAAAATACAAAAAAAAATTAGCAGGGCATAGTGGCAGGCACCTGTAGTCCCAGCTACTCAGGAGGCTGAGGCAGGAGAATGGCGTGAACCTGGGAGGCAGAGCTTGCAGTGAGCCGAGATGGTGCCACTACACTCCAGCCTGGGGGACAGAGCCAGACTCTGTCTCAAAAAAAAAAAAAAAAAAAAGATTTATAGAAACAGGTAGGGGGTATGAACCGATTTCCCTCTAAAGTCAGAGGACTGCCTGAACCTAAGTGCAGGATCTCCCAGGATCAGTATGTCATTATGAAGCTGGAATTTTACGCTCAGGTAATTTCAGGAACTGTTTTTCTCCATAGTAATGTATATTATTGAGAATTAGGAACTTACCTGTATAAATAAGGTGAGAATAAAGCTTATAAAATGTAAGCTTTTTCAAGACCAGTCTGGACAACACGGCAAAACCCATCTCTACAAAAAAAAAAAAAAAAAAATTAGCTGGGAGAGGTGGCACATGCCTGTAATCCCAGCTACTTGGGAGGCTGAGCAAGGAGGATTGTGTGATCCCAGGAGGCAGAGGTTGCAGTGAGCTGAGATGGTGCCACTGCACTCCAGCTTGGACGACATAGAGAGACCCTGTCTTTAAAAACAAGTAAGCTTTGACTAGCATTGAGTTCTTAGTGTGTCGTTCGAAAATGGCCCTGAAGAAATTCTATAGTTATGAAGCATTATATAAAAGAAAAAAGCAAAGTAAATATTGTGTGGTTATGCCAATGAATTTTTTTCAAAGTGTTTTCATCTCAAGTTTTTTCTAGCCCATCCTGTGCACATAAAAATTCTCATTCTTCAGGGAGGCTTTGAGTGTAATTCTATGGTGCATCAAAAAATGAGTTTGAGATTAACGGCCTGTGGAGATCTCATTGTGAGAAGGCAAGGGAGGTTTTTTTGTTGTTGTTGTTTTTAAATCTAAGGAACAAGTAAGAGTTTAGTAGTTTGTGAAGCTGAAAATAAGGTGAGTCTCTGCCCATCTTTATGTATGTGAAGTTACGATGTAGGCATAATAAATTAATATGCCTACAATTTATTATAGGCATATTAAATGAGTGAAAACTAATTTATTGCAACTAAATCCTGGAAAAAAACCATTTCCACATTGGCAGGGCCACTCTCAAGTGTTCAAATAAAACCAGGGGGGAAAGCCACTAATTTTCTTAAATCTTTTCTCTTAGGCATGGACCAACATGGTGCTAACAGTTCTCAATCAGATTCAGATTCTCCCAGACCAGACCTTCACAGCCCTCCAGCCCGCAGTGTTCCCGTGCATCAGTCAGCTGACCTGTCACGTGACCGACATCAGAGTTCGCCAGGCTGTGAGGGAGTGGCTGGGCAGGGTGGGCCGTGTCTATGACATCATTGTGTAGCCGACTCCTGTTCTACTCTCCCACCAAATAGCAGTAGTGAGGGTTAGAGTCTGCCTGCCAATCCAACTGTTGCATTTTCCCCACCACTAGCCCCACTTAAACTACTGTCTCAGAGAACCATGTTTCCTAATGTAAAAAGCCTTTCCAACCACTGGTCAGCATTGGGGCCACACTAAGGTTTGTATCTAGATGACACAAACGATATTCTGATTTTGCACATTATTATAGAAGAATCTATAATCCTTGATATGTTTCTAACTCTTGAAGTATATTTCCCAGTGCTTTTGCTTACAGTGTTGTCCCCAAATGGGTCATTTTCAAGGATTACTCATTTGAAAACACTATATTGATCCATCATTTTAAAAATAAATACAATTCCTAAGGCAATATCTGCTGGTAAGTCAAGCTGATATGTAAACACTCAGACATCTAGTACCAGGGATTATTAATTGGAGGAAGATTTATGGTTATGGGTCTGGCTGGGAAGAAGACAACTATAAAAACATATTCTTGGGTGTCATAATCAAGAAAGAGGTGACTTCTGTTGTAAAATAATCCAGAACACTTCAAAATTATTCCTGAATCATTAAGATTTTCAGGTATTCACCAATTTCCCCATAAAAGGTACTGTTGTACCTTTATTTCTGTATTTCTAAAAGAAAGTTCTTTCCTAGCAGGGTTTGAAGTCTGTGGCTTATCAGCCTGTGACACAGAGTACCCAGTGAAAGTGGCTGATGCATAGATTGTCAAGAGACATAAGACTGACCAGCTCCCCTGGCTGTTCTTGTGGTGTTTGTTTCCGTCCCCAAGGCAAACAAGGAAAGGAAAGAAAAAAAGGTGCCTTAGTCCTTTGTTGCACTTCCATTTCTATGCCCCCACAATTATCTGAACATAAGGTATAGCATTTGGTTTTTAAGAAAACAAAACATTAAAACGCAACTCATTTTATATAAACACGCTTGGAGGAAAGGGACTCAGGGAAGGGAGCAGGGAGTGTGGGGTGGGGATGGATTATGATGAAATCATTTTCAATCTTAAAATATAACACAACGATCTTGCAAAATTATGGTGTCAGTTACACAAGCTCTAGTCTCAAAATGAAAGTAATGGAGAAAGACACTGAAATTTAGAAAATTGTGTCTATTTAAAATATTTCTCCTATCTACCAAGTAAAGTTACCCTATGTTTGATGTCTTTGCATTCAGACCAATATTTCAGGTGGATATTTCTAAGTATTACTAGAAAATACATTTGAAAGCTTTATCTTATTATTTACAGTATTTTTATATTTCTTACATTATCCTAATGATTGAGAACTCCTCAATCAAGCTTACTTACACACATTCTACAGAGCAGAGTTATTTAAGGCATACATTATAATCTCTAAATATAAGACATAAATTCTACAGTATTGAAGTAAGGATTTAAAGGGGTATTTGTAAACTTTGCCCTCCTTGAGGAATATGGAACTGACTTAGAGGTTAAGTGGAAGGCAGTGTTCTGACTTCTTTAGGTGATCTGAAAAAAAGACTCTTATCATTCAGTGTGCCATCTAGAGATCACCACACAATCCATTTTTTTCCCAGTTCCACAAAACACTCTGCCTTCAGTTTTTACTCACTAGACAATAATTCAAGTTTAAAAACAGGTAATCAGCTATTTGATCTTAAAAGGCAATGAATTGTTGGGATATCAATGAACTATGTTGTATACTTTTGAATTTTTACATTTTATAAACGGAATTGAAAGTTGGGTAACTGCTTTTTTTTTAATTTTCCAACAGAAGTAATACCACAGTTGCTTTGTTTCTCTTTATAGCTTACCTGAGGTTCAGTTCTTCTTTGTGAACCTGTGAGTACTCCACAGTTTACTGGGGGAAAAGGCTTCAGCAAAGCAGAGGCTAGAATTACAGTATTTATACATAGCAACTTTTCATAAAGTAGAAAAATTCAAAGGAAGCTGTCTCAATTTGAGAATACCAGCTGGGCACGGTGGCTCACGCCTGTAGTCCCAGCACTTTGGGAGGCCAAGGTGGGCGGATAACTTGCGGTCAGGAGTTTGAGACCAGGCTGGACAACATGGTGAAACCTCATCTCTACTAAAAATACAAAAATTAGCCAGGTGTGGTAGCATGCACCTGTAATCCCAGCTACGCTACTTAGGAGGCTGAGACAGGAGAATCGCTCGAACCCAGGAGGCAGACGTTGCAGTGAGCCAAGATTGCACCATTGCACTCCAGACTGGGTGACAAGAGTGAAACTCCATCTAAAAAAAAAAAAAAAAAAAAAAGTGAATACTGTGTCCCAAAGTATGTTAGTTGTTTGGAAATCAGCATTCTCCCCGATGCTCTATTATGGGATCCAAAATTCTTGAACGTAAGTTTACCCTGTACTGTGTCCGAACACTGTTCTACTTCTAGCCTGATTATGGGTCCCAAGAATAAAAGGATAAGAAGGTGTACAGAGCTCTTGACCTACAATTTTTTAAGAGTGTTTTGGTACCTTCCCATTGTCTTCTCTGTAACTCAGTCCTAACACACTCTGCACTCGAGTTACCGGACATCCACACTGACATCAGATTTCAACCAGAACCATCACTGAGTGACAGCAGTACTTCTCAGAGGTATTTGCAGCTTGATGCAAAGTAGTCTCTAATGAGTAGGCCTTCAGGTGATTCTTCCCAGCTGGTGGAGAAGAAAGAGAGGAGATGAAGAACACTGAGAGGGGAGTGGCACCTTCCCAGGCTGCGCAGCTCAGTCTCTTGCCCTGTTCCTGTGACTCAGCTGCCCACTCACCCAACTTTGTTTCACTCCCTCCCAGTCTCTGAAAGTGTCAGGTGTTTCTCTCCTCACAGTCTCTTTTGCAGCAACAGTAAGGCAAAATTCAAGGCAGCCTTTTAAAGTTAAGAACAGTTATTAGCATGTATTTACAGACCTAAGCAGAATGAGAGTTTATACATTGTTTTTAGTTGCCTGTATTTATAGCCAAAAGTATATTACCTTAAAGTTGAGATCTTTCTCTTCTTTTCCTAAATTTTGGTAAAGTGTGCTTCATGAAACAAACATCTGGAAAACTCCAAGTATAAGAGACCCTGGACTGATGATGGCCCAGCCAAGTATATAGAGGGACAGAGTTCTCTCTGTCATTAATGAGGACATCGGTTTTCACAATTGAACCTCATGCACTGCCCATAGCATCTCACCTAGCTCTTGTATCTCCTGATCTGCTTTTAAAAATAGTTAGGCTGCCTTTTTACACCATCTTCTCTCTCTCCCCTTATGGTAATTTTCCAGCCTTCCCCATAGATATAAAACTAGAACACCTTTGTGATTTGGGGTCTATGTAATGACTGACCAATAAGAACCCAGGCAGATGCTAACATACTTAACAGCTCGCATTAAAATACTTTAAATCAGGCGTGGTGGCTCATACCTGTAATCTCAGCACTTTGGGAGGCTAAGGCAGGTGGATCTCTTGAGGTCAGGAGTTCAAGACCAACCTGGCCAATGTGGTGAAACCCCCGTCTCTACTAAAAATACAAAATTAGCCGGGCATGGTGGCAGCTGCCTGTAATCCCAGCTACTCGGGAGGCTGAGGCAGGAGAATTGCTTGAACCTGGGAGGTGAGGATTGCAGTCAGCCAAGATCGTACTCCAGCATGGGTGACAAAGTGAGACTTCATCTCAAGTAAATAAAAATAAAATTTTTAAATCAAACATGACAAAAATGTTAATATAATTCAAAAGTACCTTGAAATTGAAACATATTTGTACAATGATCATTAGGCTTTTTGTCCTTGTTGTTTTAAAATAAGGCTTATACAGAGTTAGTTGAGAGTCAAGTAGCCTTTGCTGTGAGAAGGTAATGCAGTTATATAATGGATATCCTTGACTTTGCCAGATTCATCACAATACTGCTTATACAGGAAAGTTTTTTCAGAAAGGAAAATCCATTAGTATCAGTCCCATCAAGCTAAACAGAATGAAGACCTTTGATAGTAATAGCAAGAGGTTACAAATAGCAGGGAGGAGGCGAGTGGTGAATGTCACTGTGATTGCAAACCCTTACCTGTATTATCACACGTAGTCCTCACAACAACCTTGTGAGACAAGTATTGTGTTCCTCATTTTTTCAGAGGAGAACACAGACCTAGAGAGGTCAAGAAATTTGCCCAAGATAACAAGTAAAAGGCAAAGTTGGTTGCAAAAGAGGTGTTTCTGAACTCAAGGGCCATACTCTCTCTGACAACATGCTCTAAGTCCATACAGTAAGCACTCTATTATGAAAAAAAGTTTCAAGAAATGAGGCCATGAAAATGAGACTATTTGACATCTCAGATCTGTCTGAGATGTTATGGAGGTTTTCAAAAATAAAGTTGAAAAAAGAAAATGAATCGTTTATACATTAAAAAAATCACATGTAACACATTTCAAGTGTTTGAAAATAAAATCTAAACTTGAATCTTCAAGCAGACATTCAGTGTTACCTTAGAAAACTCACTGAATTATGTGGAAATGCTGGAATAATACTATTCGTGGCCAGCTATTAACACAGAAGAACATGGCAGCGTGTGTCTGGAATGGCATGCACAATTTGTAAACCTTTTTCAAATATCATTTAATCAACTCAGAATAAAGTGCCCTGTAGCCAACAGTGCCTCTTTACTTGCTTCTCTGGGAAATACATGGTACTAAATTAGTAGCACAAAGTTTGGGAATATGCAAAATAATGGATAACCATTTTTCAAAATGTACATTCTCTGAAGAGGAAGCAGCTGGCTGGACAGGATTTCTTGAAGAGCCAGGTGCTAAGGGCATCAGGTCGACATCCATAGTAACCATGTGCCATAACATCTACACATTTCCACTTGTTTTACAGACAAGGAAACAGGCAGAAAGAAAATCCAGAGTCTTGCAGTAAGCAGATGACAAAACTTCAATATGCTTGGGCACCACTTAGGTGACCCCAGGGAGATTTCGTGTGGCCTTAGGAAAGCAAAAGAGCACTTTTTATTGGAAATATGAGCTTGTCACTGGGAAAGATTTGTAAAATTGATCCAGAACCTGATTTATAATTATGCCTCAAGAAAAATGTTCTCATTTAGTAGTGGAACAATCTAGAAAACATACCTTTTTTGTTTGTTTGGAAGATCCTCTTTCTCTGGCTGTATTGTAGTGTTTGCTATTTGATGTGCGAATAACTAATAACTTAAGATTTTGGAACAGAACACCCTTTAGATTTCCAAAACACAATTCTTATTTCAGGGAAGACAGACCAAAAATATCTCCTGAGATCATCGGTTTCTTTATAAATTGTGGTACCACTCCATCATTGAAGAGAAACCACTACCACACCACTAGCACCATACAGAACCTTTTCTCTGTATCTTTGTACAATACTACAAAGGGGTACCAGGGAGGAGAGAGTGGCTGACCACTTTAGTGACAAAACGGCACTCCACTGCTGGTGAATCCCATCTAATTATGGTCCTTCCACCCTTTTCAACCACCAAGAACTGTTTGTACTGTTAATTCCTATCCTGGAGGTTTAACCAGTGGTTGTCTAGTATCTTTTGTCTTTAGAACAGTGGTTCTCAAACTTTAGTACACATCAGCATCATCTGGAGGGCCTTTTTTAAAAAATAAGACACAGATTGCTGGGCTCATGGTCAGAGTTCCCAGTTAAGTAAATCAGGAAATTTGCATTTCTAACAAGTTTATAGGTGAGGCCATTACTGCTGTTTGGGGAACTATGCTTTGAGAACCACTGCCTTGAAAAAATTTCCAACTACTACCTTTAAGATCAGCCTGACTTATCAAATGCTAGAGAAAAACTGAATCAGCCCTTGGGCAGATGACTTGGGATTGGATTCTATACAGCAGTCTTGCTCAATCTTCCCAGTTTCCAGTTTTATTATACTAACAATTGGTTTTTACAAGCTAGAAGACAATGAATGTATAAGTTCTATGGAACAGTAAGATAAATCTAAGCTTCTTGTCTTTGTATTTAGAAACATTGATTCTATGGATGATCATTTGTATCATGTTGACCCTTTGACTTGTACTGAAGGTGATTTTAAATTTAAGTATGTAGTGTTTGAATTTCTTCCATCCATATTGTTTTAATGAGATGTTTCCATGTCAGCTCCTTTACAGCCTTGGCTCCTGGCTTACAGATTTTTGAATAGTTGTTTGCTTGCCAGTTGTTTTACATCTTTCATTGGCCACCAAAATATTAGCCGTTTGAGATGAGATGAGACTACTTGTTGTACCTTCATCTTTCATTTACCTGTCTGGTGTAAATTAACACTTTAATTTCATATATATCTGTAAAGAATCTACCCAAAGGCTTCATGGAAATTTGCAAAATGAACCAATTCCCTTTTAAGCAGTAGGTGTGCCTGTTTTGACTTTTCAGTAAGTATGTTGTATTTGTGCACATATCAACATGGTGGAGACCATATTCATTATTTCATCTTCCAAATAATGGGAAAAATATAAAAGTGAATCAGTGTGCTTTGGGAATTCAGTGAAATCATGTTAACTCATATAGAGGGGGCCTTAGTTTATCTCTTCTTTATTTAATTAATTAGCTTTGGAAATTCTTTTACCATTAAAAAAATTAAGGACCATACAGAGAATGATTTAAGAAAAAACCGTCACTTAAAAATCATCACCTATTTATAAACTGTATTAATTACACATAATGCTTATTGATTCAATGAGGTTTCTCTAAAGACTTCTGCTTAATAAATATGCTGACTTCGTTTAAATTAATTTAGACTATTTTAGGAATGGAAGGAAATGATTATATTTACTAGAATTAGTGAGATCAGAAAGCATATGAGAATGTTAATGATATCAAGGAGACAATCTACAGAGTTTTTGCCTCTGTGGATGGAAATAATTGAAGGGTTTTTTTTTTTTTAACTTTAGTTTCCCATAATTTTTGGAAATTATATGTGCATTTAGTTCTTTTAGTAACACTGATTTTAAAATTAAATTTCAAAAGTCAATCTCTAAGAGTAATTTATTTTTGTTTTACCAACCAGTGCCAAAAAGGAGAGGAGGGAATCCGAAAGCCAATCTTTTGAACCAATGTGTAAAAGATTATGTTTTTTCTTAAAGTTAGGGAGGCTCGGGCCCTGACACTCCAGCCCCTGTGAGCATCCCTGGCTACCTCGGGATTATGTGCAAGCTGCTTTGTCCTACATTTCTTTCATCTGGTTCTTATTGGGAGTGCTTCTCTCTAATAAAAGTTGATTTCCCACAAAATAGGCAAAGCTGAACAAAGATGAATGCTTTTGATAAGTTGGGTTTCACTTCAGTTGAAACAATGTGATAGAATATCCAGGTGTGGCATGATGGGGCAGGAGGAGGTGCCTAGAGGGAAAGGTTATTTTTGTTTCTTAGTTTGTGTTGTGGGGATGGGGGAGATAAGAATAAGATGTTTATTGCCCTAATCATGCTAAGAGACTATTATTCAAGATGTTTTTCCCGCTTTTCTAAGAGGAATAAACTTAGACAAATTACATTATAAACAGTTCCCCTACTACTATCTCCCACTCTAGATAAAGGCAATGGGTGGTATGGGTCCTTTTATTCCTTATAGTATTATGCCAAAGAACCAACTTATTTTCATTGAAGATTATAAATAAATGAAGCTTGGTATAGCCATAATGATTTGAGTCAGTATACCATTTTACCTATAAAATGCAAAATTCATCCTTGCAACCCCATTCACCAGGAGCCTTGAAGCATTTTGTTTACTCCAAAGGCCTTGTCAAGGAAGCATAATTTTTTTTTTGCCTTCTTAGTCAGTTTGGTCATATTTACTTAAAAAAACAAACTGAAAATCACACTCCTTTATATGTTGATATAACTGATTTTATAGAATCTGTCTGTTCTTTGTTTAACAGGTCTCTGTAAGCAAGCTTGCAAGTGTATTTTGTGTACATTTTATCTGAGGTGGAAATGAAAATTCTAAAGAGAAAATATTTTAAAAGATATTGTATTTATGTTGCTTGTGTTGTAGAATAAAGATTCAAATGCATTAAAAATGTGGTACATGAAACAATTGTCTTTACTGAATAAATATATATAAATATCCTGTGTTTACAGAATTCTGTCAAAAGAATTAGGTCCCTTTTCATGGCATTTCATAAGTCTAAATGTAAAGGCCCATTTTAAATCCTATAACATGGAGATAGTCATTATTGACAATTTGGTATATGCCTAAAAAACAAATTTGTAGAAATAATATATCATTTCCTTTTTTTAAAAAAGGGCTTATTCTATAATATTATCTTTTACTCATAAGAACTTATATCAAATTCCTACTGTCAGTAGATATTGATGTAGATCATTCATTTAAAAAAGTATTACCTTTTGTTCATAAACAACCCAAAATCCCTCAATAAGAACATTAGTATTTAAAAGTAATATTAAAAAATACAGCCACTTTTAACTTCCTGATCTTACTAGATTATTGTTTTAAATATACAGATATCAAAATATCACACTATACCCCATAAATATGTAAAATTAATGTAATTAATGATGTCAATAAAAAAATTTTTTGCACGGTGGCTCACACCTGTAATCCAAGCACTTTGGGAGGCTGAGGTGGGCGGATCGCAAGGTCAGGAGATCAAGACCATCCTGGCTAACATAGTGAAACCCCATCTCTACTAAAAAAAATTACAAAAAATTAGCTGGGTGTGGTGGCAGGCACCTGTAGTCCCAGCTACTCAGGAGGCTGAGGCAGGAGAATGGCATGAACCTGGGAGGCAGAGCTTGCAGTGAGCCAAGATCCCACCACTGCACTCCAGCCTGGGCGACAGAGCAAGACTCCATAAAAAAAAAAAAAAAAAAAAAAAAAAAAAATTTAAAAAAGAAAACGTTTTAAAAAAAAAAGATTGTGAGTCTATAATATATCAGCCTAGGTATCACCCTGCCCAAATCATAGAAAACTGCTGTTTAGCCAAGCATGGGATAAAAGACATTCAAAATGCTTTGGAAATTGAATTTTTGCTTATGAGCTGAAGTCATGATTCTATCAGGCATACACGCTAATAGTCTCAGTTACACCACCAAGACTCAATCACTTCCATCATAAGGATGAAATAAAACTAAGATAGGCATCAACATACTTTGCATAAGAACAGCACAAATACAGAGGCCAACCATGTTTACGGATGGAGACAGCTGAGAGTGAAGCCTCAGCTAAAAAAGCAGAGTTCATATCCCATGCTTTGTCCCTTCCTGGGAGTGGAAAACCTGGACAACACTTGACTACTTAGAGCTCAAGTGTTCTGCTCTGTAAAATGAAAATACACTCTTACCTCAAAGGGCTGTCTTAAGGTAATATGAAAGCTCAATCTTGCAGTGTTTTGCAAACATTAGTGCCTAATCAACAGTAAGTACTACGTGTAGGAGAATAACTATTTATAAATACCATGCTGTTTTGCAAGTTAATTTACATTTGAGGATATGTACATATCCTCATATGTAAACATTCATGAATGTTCTCCAACACAGAAAGCTTAACACTTTATACCAATGTAATATGAAGTTAGCAGCTCAGGAGCAGAGCTCTTTAATCAAACATTTTGGAAATGAATTCTAGGTCAATGGCCAATTCTTTAGTTATTAATATCTAGCAATGAATATACTATGTGCACAAATCTATATGTATTTCCTTAAAACAGAGATATGATACACTTCAACTATTTGGCTTATGATCAAAACTTGTATTATAATGTAGCTTTGATGCATATTTCATATCACTCATTAGAAAAAATTCACTTTCCCATACAGCTTAAAGCTAGATTCAATATACAAGTGAAAATGAAATCAAAGCATAATGCAAAATTGTGGTTTTCACATATTGACCAGCATTCCTGTTATCTCAAGCCTTTGAAAGAGCATGGTAAGCATCTCTTTGGTCTTCTCCTTGTTTGTTTTTATTTATAGATTCCTAGTTACAACATGAAGCCATTAGTGCCCTGAGTCTGCCTTGCTAACTTAATCTGCTTGCACAAAATGTTGTGTTGTCAGAGAAACAAACTATCCAGTTTAATCTCATTCAAACTCAAAGATTACAAAGGCATAGTTAAATCCCACAGACATTTATAAGCAGAATGTAAATGACTTATTTAAAAAAAAAAAAAAGCTAGGTTATTTCTATTTGAACATGAAGAGATGAAATGCACAACAGTTTAGAGCTGAGAACTCAAATATTGAACTGGTATTCTCTTTGATATTGTTACCTAGTCTTCTTACGTCCGCATATAAGGAAGCTACATTGAGCTATTATTCTAACCAGTATAAATGATGTAAGGAAGTAAAACAACATTCTCTAGCAATGTCTCTAGTAGAGAAAGAATTTGAAAAAGCCTTCTCTAGTGGTGTCTCTAGCCAAGAATGATTTGCCTTCAAGAAAATGAATCAGATGTTAAATGTTGTGAAGTAGAAGGCTCCATTTATAGCAATTTGAAAAATTGAGTATTGAAGCTAATTTACCCATTATAAAGGAAAAATATGCTGCCCTGTATTATAGGTAAAAGTTTGATATTCCAAGGTTCATTTTAATCTGCTCCAATAATGGCCATGGACTATAAATATTTGACAGTTCTTTTAAAATATAACAATGGGTTACAAAAATAATATTCTTCTAAAGTCTAGAATAGATTTCTTTTTCAAGCAGAAGGAGAATATATTATAATAGACCTCTCAGGTCAAAACCATTTATAAATGGACATTTTGGAAAATTAACTGAGCATAGTTGATGTTTTATTCTAAGGACAACAAACTAAAGACACAGGCAGTTACACATTAGCATACATTTAGACAGTTAAATTTTAGATTATTAAATTGGCAAATTTATTAGGTTTGTGCAAAAGTAACTGAGGTTTTGCCATTACCTTTTTTTTTTTCTTTTTGAGACAGAGTCTTTCTCTGTTACCCAGGCTGGAATACAATGGCACAATCTTGGCTCACTGCAATCTCCACCTTCCGGATTCAAGCAATTCTCCTGCCTCAGCCTCCCGAGTAGCTGAGATTACAGGCACCCACCACGACACCCGGCTAATTTTTGTACTTTTAGTAGAGACAGGGTTTCGCCATGTTGGTCAGGCTGGTCTAGAACCTGACCTCAGGTGATCCACCCGCCTCAGCCTCCCAAAGTGCTGGGATTACAGGCATGAGCCTCCACACCTGGCCAGTCTTTGCCATTACTTTTAATGCAAAAACCACAATTACTGTTGCACCAACCTAATAGCTTTTATTCCTATGGAAACAAACAACCAACCTTGGAAGCCTTTGGTGATTTTGGGGGGGATTAGAGCATGGCCTGGCATGGGATAGAAACAACTCTTCCTCTCCAGGTCTCTCTCTCAGCCCTCTGCTCTGCCTGGCCAGGAGCGGTAGCCTCTCTGTCCTTGAACACTCAGCTGAGCACACCATACATTGTCTGCAACCTGCCCATGCTGCTCCTAGGCGTCACCGGAAATAGATTGACATAACAGAGTTGTTTCAAAGGCTGCTCTTGAAAGGATGCACAGGATTCAGCAATTATCAGAACAACCTGGGTTCTGTCTTTCATAAAATTGTAAACTAGCCAAAATTCAAAAATGGGCACAGATACGGATTTAAAGGACCAGATCCCTGATCCAAAAATTGTAGATGAATGCTACCAGACCACCTTTCTTCAATACAAGTTTTTCCTCAAAAGCATTAGGTACGCTTGGCTAAAAAGTATTCTTGAGATATTAATCTATTTTTTGTCTCTCAATATTTTTCCCCATTTCTTTCTTGCTAGTCAAGTAAATAGTTGGCTCAGGAGTTCATTATTTCAGGGGAGGGACATGATGTGACTGAATGCCAGAAATTGCCTGTGAGTCTCCAGCTTTTGTATTCTAAAAGCCTAAGCCCTTTACAAATATGTTAAGTTGGTGCTATCCTGGCAGAATAGAGGTACAGAACACTTTTTAGTTGAGTTACAGAAAAATAAAGAAAATGAAAACTTAATATGTAAAGTTGTGGGCTAAGATTTATACCTGCTTTTGTAGTGAATAATCTAAAAATCACTGTAAAACCTTATGTCTGGTTTTGTAAGGCAATTAGGATGGCAAACAAACAAACCCACCCAGCTGTCCTTACAAATGCAAAGTTATTCCCTAAGGAAGTACCAACAGAGTTGGCAATCAGCAAGACCTCCTAAGTTCAAAGCCAGTGTCTCTGGGACTCAGAAAGCTAGCTGTCTGCTCTCTTTGGGAACAAGGCTGCCTTATCCAGTCATCTTCTACTGAGGTCCCAAACTCTCTCCCCTTGAATATGTGAGCCATTTTAACAGAATAGAATTTGATTCCACCCACTGGGCAGGGACCCATCTGGGGCAGATAAACCAAATGTGTTCCCCCACCCAATTTTATAGTCTCCATTCTGCTTGCTTCCAGGTAAAGTAGACACATGTCCACTTCTGCTGGGGCTACAATCGCCCAACTTCATGGTTAGGTAATCAGCAAAAGAAACTTCCCACCCCCTGTGAATTACAGCCAAATTCAGCCTTAGAAATTCAAATAATTTCTCTATAGAATCTTAAGGAAAATGGCAGGACAATGTAACCAGTTTACTGAGTGACTCAACCCCTATCAAAACCATCCTTCCCCTCCACTGACAACAGTCTCCTCCCCCAGCTCACTTAGGTACCTGAACTAGCTCAGCCACCTTAGACAATCTCCAATTCTAATGTCCCTAAGAATTAAAAATTGTTGAATGTTGAACTTGCTGGTGTCCGGGCCTTGGATATCTGCAAGTGTTCTTGCAGAACTTCTGATCCATTGAGATAGTGAGAATGTGGACTTGGGGGCTTGTTTTGATTCCTTATACTCTGATGCTCCATTCAGAGAGGAAATCAGTTAGTATGGTGCAGGGCTCAGGAATCTGTATGTTGGCAAGGTTTCAAAATGCAGAAATAGGTGGAAGTTGTTCAAGCATTCTATCTCCAGGTAGCTTCACTTTAGAACAAAGTTTGTAACTTGGGGTAGGCAAAGAATTAAGGGATCTCTGTAATCCCAGCACTTTGGGAGGCCAAGGCAGGTGGATCACCTGAGGTCAGGTGTTCGAGACCAGCCTGACCAATATAGTGAAACCCCGTCTCTACTAAAAATACAGACATTGGCTGGCATGGTGGTGCATGCCTGTAATCTCAGCTACTCAAGAGGCTGAGGCAGGAGGATTGATTGAACCCAGGAGGCGGAGGTTGCAGTGAGCTGAAATCGTGCCACTCCAGCCTGGGTGACAGAATGAGACTTTGTCTCAAAAAAAAAAAAAAAAAAAGAAAGAAAGAAAGAATAATTAAGGGATCCACAAACAAGAAAGGGAAAAATTATAGCTCTATTTTCACTGACTCATAACTGAAATTTAACATGCCCTTTAATTTGGAATGCATGCAACTAACCACAGCGATGTTGGCAAGACCTGCAGCTTGTTACCCAGAAAAGTCCCTCCCTATTGCAGATCTCTAAAAATTCCCAGACTTGGAACACATGGTAGTTGTTACTAGAAACCACTACTCGATCTTGTTATTTAATGTATTCATGGGGAAGAATATATATTACTCTATCACAAGTTGAGGATTTTGATAACTACATTGGCTTCCTTTATAACAAATTGTATTTTATCTTAAGCATTTAGAAACATTATTTAGAAAAGATCAGTGTGTTAATGTCAGGATTGATCTCTTAAAATTTGTTTAAAAAATGACTTGTTTCATGTAAATTTTAAAAATTGCTTCAAATTAAGAATATCTCAAAAATAAAAATACACCTAACAATATTTAAAGATGAGATGGATAAATTATAAGTCAAATATATTAAGTTTCTATCCAGATTTAGGCCCCTGGTCTGGAACCAGTCTGACTGCTAATTACTAAGCTAATGTTTATTCTAAAATATTCAATAACTAATATTGGCAATGATTTTACCAAATAACTCTAATATGCAAATGGTCAAACTCATTTATCATCATGATCTTACATTATTAGCCATCAGATTATGAAATAAATCTAGAAAAATTTTACATATAACACCAAAAACAGGTAAACTGATATTAACTAATAATTTCTTCATTATCTTCATTTTAAGAATAAATTTTTTAACCACTGAAGCAATCATTTTCTTAAGAAAAGTGAGACTGAGAGGACCACTTTCAAAAGGAACAGGGGTCTCTGCTACTCCGTGTTTACTCTGTCATAGAAAGATGGCCGGGTGTGGTGGTTCACACCTGTAATCCCAGCACTTTGGGAGGCCGAGGTGGGCAGATCATTTGAGGTCAGGAGTTCTGGATCAGCCTGGCCAACAGGCTCTACTAAAAATACAAAAATTAGCTAGGCGTGGTGGCGCGTGCCTGTAGTTCCAGCTACTCTGGAGGCTGAGGCATAAGAATCACCTGAACCCAGGAGGTGGAGGTTGCAGTGAGTCAACATGGTACCACTCTACTCCAGCCTAGGCAACAGAGTGAGACTCCATCTCAAAAAAAAAAAAAAAAAAAGAAAGAAAGAAAGAAAGAAAGAATGACCTTGTGCTCATATTTCCTCTCTGAATGGAGCATCAGATTATAAATCAAAACAAGCCCCCAAGTCCACATTCTCACTATCTCAATACTCAGAACTATGCTGGACAATTTATTTTAAATATGTCCTTGTAATCTCACCAACAGTCTGCAAGGTAAGTTTTCCAGACCACATTTTACAGATGGAGAGAATAATGGCTCAGAGAAGTGAACAGAAATAACTTACTGATGGTCACATGGCCGGAAATTGGCAGAGCCAGAATTCAAACCCAGTTCAGCCTGACTGCAAAGCCATACCTTAAGCACTAGGACATGATAGTTTGAGGTAACAATGAAAGTGAAATTAACAGCCAGGCTGGAGAATTTCCCAGTGCACCGTCTCTAATCTTAATCAATCGAACATCACCCACAAACTTAAATTCAAACCTTTTTTTCTTCACTAGTCCTCACAAAATAATTGTGTTATACTAGTCCTCACAGCGAGAAACTGAGTCTGGTCTCATAACCATAGGTAACACAAAATAAATTCATATTCTATAGGAATAAGCAACACACAAGACAACTGATGATCATATTCAACCTGACAATTTAGCATTTGCCAAATGATAACTTGAGAACATTAATACTCGAGGCAAACTTAAAGGTCATTTTGAGTAGTCACAATTTTTAGAATTTCTCATTTTATTCCTGCATTACATTATGCTGTTGAGAAGCAATGGTTTCAGGCCAAATTATCTCAGCTTCCTTTAGAAATGCCTGCGCTAAATTAAAATTTAATGTTATGTCTCAGCTTTCAAAAAGGGTCGATATAAAAAATCACCGAATTTGTCTTCCATAAATCTATATTAAGAGTAGGTACCCATTACATCACTTGATTTCTTATATAAGGAAACATGAGACCATTTTTCAAGAATTCAAAGCCGAGGGCTTTGATAACAAATATTTGATCTTGTAAATAGATACTAACTTTAAAAGGGGAGGGAGGGGGAAGTAACCTGTTTATTTTTGTATTTATATTTTGCCTTCGCTGCCAGTAAACTCAGAGCCAAATTTAGGTTCAAGTAAAGCAGAGTGTTTAGGAGCAAGGGAAAAATAAAACACATGCCCCTTGCAACTTACTGCACCTCACCGTAGTCCTCTTCCTAAGAATCAGACAAGGTGGTTTCAAGTCATTTTCTCTCATGACAAGGAAAACGTCCTGAGATAGCTCCCAAGGCTGCCCAGCTAGGAAACGGTCCGAACTTAAGCCCAGGTCTGGACCAAAATTCAACTTTTCCAAACATATTGAAAAAATTATTTCATCCTAACTCCCGGGTAGCACCCATTTGGTTATTAGATTTGTATTGTTTTTATTTATAAACGACCTTAAAGCCTTTTTGTAAGTAACATATAAATCACATGTAATTAAAACAGTCCCTCAAGAGAAATGTGGTTTAGCAAACTCCGAAATGTAAGTAGCATACATTGCCCACAAATACTCTTAACAATACAAGGGCCGCACCAGATACCCCAGGGTTTCAGGTCCACTCTACCCAAACGGTTCAGAGGCAAAAATTGGTGGCATGACCCAGAGCGTCTGAAGCAGGTGTCCCTCAATCCCACATGAGTCCCTCAGCACCCATGGGAAGAGGAAAGGATATGGGGTGGCCAGTCTCTCTTTAGAATACATCCTCATCTAAAGAGTTGAGATCAAGAAGAGGCTTGTGACTCAAGAGTTCCCAGAGTTAATTTCTGTTAAGTGTACCAATTCTCCTTTAATAACAGACATGGCATTTCCTACCATCACACTAGTTAATAGTTAACATCAAGCACTTAGTAAGTATGAAACGTTTTACAAGAATTATTTCACATAACCCTCAGAACACTTTCGAACTAGGCATTATCCCTATCTTACAGAGGGAGAACCTCAGGTTGAAAGAAATCACCTAATTTACCCCAAATCATTTATGTTTAGATGGCAGAAGGAGAATCCAAACCAAACCATCTGGCTCTAGAGCCTGTACCTTTGTCTAGTAACCTGTAGGTCTGTCTATAAACCCATCAGGACAAAATCACCTTAAAAACTATAAAGCTTGTTAAACAACTGCACCCAAGTAGCTTCTATGTTTATTTTTTTTAATTTATATTAATCGGGAATAGGTAAAATTCAGTTGAACATACTAATCAAAAATTTAATTCTCATAATGGCACCAGACAGTCTAAATATTTATCAGAGGCCGGGCATGGTGACTCACGCCTGTTATCCCAGCACTTTGGGAGGCTGAGGCAGGCAGATCACGAGGTCAGGAGTTTGAGACCAGCCTGGCCAACATGGTGAAACCCCGTCTCTACTAAAAATACAAAAAAAAAAAAAAAAAAAAAATTAGCTGAGTGTGGTGGTGGGTGCCTGTAATCCTAGCTACTTGAGAGGCTGAGGCAAGAGAATCATTTGAACCCGGGAGGCAGAGGTTGCAGTGAGCTGAGATCACACCATTGCACTCCAGCCTGGGCGACAGGGTGAGACTCCGTCTCAAAATAAATAAATAAATAAATATTTATCAGAATAGCAGCAGATTTGAGTTTTCTATTAAATAGTCTATTTTATGCATAGATTCAAAACCTAATAAATGGGACTTGAGTTATCATCTAAAGTGGTGATCTATAAGTGTTCTATTATCCATAAATTCTTGATCCTGGCCATTTTTTTCTAGATAACTCCTTCCACTCCCCCAGCTTGAAAACTAGTTTTTCCTTGATGATGCCACCTTTCTTAAAACTTTCTGGGAGTCAGGTCAGAAGAAATACAGAAAGTCTCCAGGCTCCCACCATGCTCCCAGACCATTGCTCTGACTCTTTCACATGATCAACCCTCTCCTTAGAAACTTGTCCCACTTTGATCTCCAGGTTGAAGTCATCTTTCTCTTCCCTCGTTTAATGTTTATCCCACTTTCTGCCCCAAGTAAGCAGCAAGTAGGTTGTGTTCTAATCCTCAGGGTTCAGTCCAAGACAGTTAGGAGAATCCAGAAAACATCTTCCAAGATTGTGGTTCAGTACAAGTCACGCTGACTGACAGACAACCCAGCTGGGCAATCTTTCCACCTGAATGCAATCCATGTACAAATGCCCATACCTATGCCCAAATATGGCCCCCAAGCCATGTTAGGCATAACGAGCTTACATTTTAATGTGTGGCTGAGCGTAGTGGCTCACGCCTGTAATCTCAGCACTTTGGGAAGATGAGGCAGGTGGATCGCTTGAGCCCAGGAATTCAAGACCAGCTTGAGCAACATGGTGAAAGCTCATCTCTACAAAAAACCAGCTGGGTCCCAGCTACTCAGGAGGCTGAGTGGGAGGATTGCTTTAGCCTGGGAGGCAGAGGTTATAGTGAGCCAAGATCATTCCACTGCACTCCAGGCTGGGCAACAAAGCAAGACCTTATCTTTAAAAAATTTTTTTTCATTGCATGTAAAAAATATCTTAAAGTCTAAAGGGGAAAATTACATTACCACCAATTATCAAATTTTTACTAAACAGAACACACGTCTCAGTCTGAAATCTCCATACGTCGGTTCATTCCTGCACTTCAGGATTTTCACCAGAGTTAAGAATATCTTCTAAAACAAAGGGAGGTGCTATCCTAAAAAGCAGAAACTACTTACCCACCCCTAAAACTGCAGCTTTCCAACTTCTAAACTTTTAAAATCCATATTTATATCCAAATTCATATTCATTATTATGAATAATGCTGCTATAAACATTTGTATACATGCTTTCATTTCTCTTGTATAGATACCAGGAATGGAATTGCTGGGTCATGTGGTGTATATTTCTTCTTAACTGAGCTTTAGTAGTTATTTAGCTATTTCATTTAAGTTGTCAAACTTAGCAGCCTATAGCTAGCTTTTAAATATCTGTAGTAATGCTCCTCTGTCATTCCTGAAGTTGGCAATTTTTGTCTTCTGTTTCTTGATCAGTGTGTTTGAATGTGAATTGTATTGTTTTCAAGTAACCAGCTTTTAATTTCATCAATTTTCTTTATTTTCTTGTGCGTCTTTTATTTATCTTCTGCTACTATCTTTATCATTTACCCTCATACTGCTTACTCTGTTTAATTCACTCCTTTTTCAAGTTTCTTAAATGACACTCAGGTCAAAATATTTTTTAATTTTTCCTGTGATTTCTTCTTTAATTCTTTATGTTACTAAAGAGTGTGTTGTCATTTTCCAAGTATTTGGAGATTTTCCAGATACCTTTCTGTTAATTCCCATTTAAATCCCAGAGAACATGATCTCAAACCTTTTAAGTTTATTAAGGCTTTTTATAGTCCATAATATAGTTCATCTTGTTGAATGTTCCATGCATATGTGAAAAGAATGAATATTCTACTGTTATTGGACAGAGTGTCCTATAAATATTGACTAGGTCAATTATTCTGGGAGGGAGTCTTGCAATCTAAAACTATAATTGTTAGTCAATTTCTTCTTTTAGTTTCTTCTGCTTCATATATTGAAGCTCTGTTATTATGTATATATTTAGTACTGTTGTGTCATCTCAACAAACTGACTGCTTTATTACTATGTATTTTTAAATACCAGCTAGTATTTGTGGGCTGATATCTATTTGTCTGATACTTAAAGATTTCTTATATATTTTTTTAATTTTCTTTGAGACAGAGTCTCACTCTATTGCCAGGCTGGAGTGCTATGGCATGATCTCAGCTCACTGCAACCACCAACTCCCTGGTTCAAGCAATTCTCCTCCCTCAGCCTCCCGAGTAGCTGGGATTACAGGCACCTGCCACCACACCCAGCTAATTTTTGTATTTTTAGTAGAGACAGGGTTTCACCATGTTGGCCAGGATGGTCTCGATCTCATGACCTCATGATCTGCCCACCTTGGCCTCCCAAAGTGCTGGGATTACAGGCATGAGCCACCACACCCAGCTATCTGATACTAATATTAATGATATTAATCATTTGCTTAATGATTGCATGGTATATTTTTCCATTCTTTTTCATTTAAACGATTTGGATTTTTACATTGATATTTAGAGTTTTTGGAGATGGTTTACCATTGGGTCCAATTAACTGGGCAAAGACAGAAGGCTGGGGAGGAGTTGCTCTCAGAGGAGACTGAGAAACAACTACCAATTAGACTGCAGGAGAATAGAATCAGGGTATTACCAAAGTCAAGTGAGTAATTCTAGAAGAGAACATTCAGCAGGGACAAATGATACAGGAACATCAAGTAAGATAAAGACTGGAACTAGTCCATAGTCCATGTGAAGGTCGTGATGACTTTCATCAGACCAGTTTCAGGGCAAGGGTGAGGGTGGAAGTCAAACCATGGAGAGAAGAGCAATTGGGAGAAGGGAAGGCAGGAATAATGACAATTTTTAAATTATGGGGGTATAGGTGGCAAGAAAGCAACACACAGAAGGAATGAGGGCCAAGGAAAGGGGTCAAAATTCCTGCTTTGTTTATTTCAAGATGGGAGATAATCTCTAAAGTTTATAGGCTGAGGGGAAAATATTAGAAAAAGAGTATTGCTATCCCCTAGGGCAGGAGAGTAGGAGATGGATGTGGCATCCTGTGGTGTTTGAGAAGGGGACAGGATGGGGATCTTGGGGTGGGAGTATTGGAGGTGTGTGTATGCACACACGTGCATGTTGGGGAAAGGGAACAGGATCCCAGGAGGGAGGGGACTAGGTTGGGTCATAGGTTGGGGGCACCTCGATGAGCAGAATTTGCATTGGACAAAAAGGACAGCTCTTCCTCAGTACAACTCCCACAGTGATGGATGAGAAAAGATGAGGAAAGTTGACAAAAGTGAGCAGAGAACACAGCTCTTAATAGCTGTTTCATAGGGAAAAATTAATTCTAAGAGAAAAGAGAGATTGGGAGGGGATTTAAAGAGAGTGGTGAAAGTTTGAAAGGAGAACTGATCATACAGTCCTTCCAAAAGACCATTCCTCACAGCCCTATTTGATTCAGATGCCCTGTTTAAGGTTCCAGGGGCCCTTTGAGCATACAACTGCCCAAACACTTATGTTGACTTTTGTTTTTTTCTTTCCAACTTTTATTTTAGGTTCAGGGGTCCATGAGCTGGTTTGTTACACAGATAAATTACATGTCACTGGGATTTGGTGTACAGATTGTTTCGCCACCCAGGTAATAAGCATGAGAACCAATAGGTAGATTTTTCAATCCTCACTCTCCCCCAACCCTCCACCCTCAAGTAGGCCCAAGTGTCTGTTGTTCCCTTCTTTGTGTCCATATGTACTCAATGTTTAGCTCCCACTTATAAGTGAGAACATGCAGTGTTTGGTTTTCTGTTCCTTCGTTAATTCTAATTTCTAATCCTGCTTAGGATTATGGCCTCCAGCTCCCTCTATGCTGCTGCAAAGGACATGACCTCATTCTTTTTTATGACTGCATAATATTCCATGGTGCGTATATACCACATTTTCTTTATCCAGTCCATCATTGATGAGCACTTACATTGATTCCCTGGTCTTTGCTATTGTGAATAGGCTTCATGTTGACGTCTAATCATCAATTTACTTGTCTGTCCCCCACATGATTACAAGCTTCTTTGGTTAGGGACTGTTTTGTAGGTGCACATCATAATGCCTAGAACTTAATATACTAGTACCAATAAAAATGTTTGCCTAATAAACAATAGAAAAATACTGTCAAGTAGTAGAGGCTCTATACCACTTGCTTGGTGGTTAATTCAGAATTTGAGGCTCTAACTTGGATTCTATAATCTTTTTTTTTTTTGAGACAGAGTCTCGCTCTGTCGCCCAGGCTAGAGTGCAGTGGCGCAATCTCGGCTCACTGCAAGCTCCGCCTCCCGGGTTCACGCCATTCTCCTGCCTCAGCCTCTCCGAGTAGCTGGGACTACAGGCGCCCGCCACCACGCCCGGCTAATTTTTTGTATTTTTAGTAGAGACGGGGTTTCACCGTGGTCTCGATCTCCCGACCTCGTGATCCGCCCGCCTCGGCCTCCCAAAGTGCTGGGATTACAAGCGTGAGCCACCGCACCCGGCCGGATTCTATAATCTAACAAACTTCCAAACTCCAGTATTTTATAATTCAGTGAATGAGGGATAAAAGGTCCTCAAATTTTAATTCACCACTGACTGCTCATGACTTTACAATAACAAATATCTACTTGCAGAGAGAACTACCAGCAGGAGCCTTAAAGACACCTGTAAAGTATAAACAAAGTAAATAAAGGCAAGAAAGGGAAATATAAATTCAGCAACATTTTGAGTTATAAATACTGGTGGTTTTTTTTTTTTTAGAGAATGGGGCTTAAAATGAGAGTGTAGATTAAAGTTGGCATTTTAAATCCAATGTCCCTAAATTAAATTACTAGTATGTCAATTGTATGTCAAAGAACAGGACTGTTAAATAATGCACATTTCAATTCAAAGGCTTGCATCCAGATAAATTGGGCCATGAACTTACTATTAATGCCTCACTCATCTGTATTTCAACAGCAATGCCCTAGAGTATACAAATACATTTCTTTTTTTTTTTCTTTCTTTCTTTTTTGAGACAGAGTCTCGCTCTGTCACCCAGGCTGGAGTGCAGTGGCACAATCTTGGCTCACTGCAACCTCTGCCTCTGGGTCCAAGTGATTCTCCTGCCTCAGCTTCCCCAGTACCTGGGATTACAGGCGCTTGCCAACACACCTGGCTAATTTTTTGTATTTATAGTAGAGACAGGGTGTCACCATGTTGCTCAGGCTGGTTTCGAACTCCCGAGCTCAGGCAATCGGCCCGCCTTGGCCTCCCAAAGTGCTGAGATTACAGGCATGAGCCACCACACCCAGCCTACAGATATGTTTCTAAATCACCTCGACTAAATACTGGAAACCCATACAGTATATACGGTACCTCTAACTAAGAAAAATAACTATACATTTTACTTTTGATAATATCACTCTCACTGCTCTCACTCTAAAATCCAATACATATTTTAACAACAATCTATAAATCTGCCCCAAGATGATCAGTTCTTAGAAACACACATGACTAATGGCAGGACACATCGCATGTAGGAACACTTTCGCCAGGGAAGAAATGAATCCTCCACTTTCGGAAATGTTCAGTGGTAGAAAGCACACTGGAATTATAATACAAAGGATTTTGCTCTAACTCTAACACCTGGTCATTGTGACGGTCATAGAGCTTCAGTTTCCTCACCTTTAAAATGATGGGGTTGAACTAGAACAGCGTTCCTCAAGGAACGATCATTGAAAAAGTAGATCTAAAAATCAGTCCTAAAAAGGAAAAATAAAAAGGCTCCATGGTGAAATAAGATGAAGAAATGCTCTCACTATAGCAATGCACGGCAGGATCCAGGTGCTCCTCTATTCACAATGGTGCTACGTCCCAATAAACCCATCATAAGTTGAACAGATCATAAGCCAAAAACGCATTTAATACACCTACCTTTTTTTTTAGATGGAGTCTCACTCCGTCACCCAGGCTGGCATGCAGTGAGTGACACAGTCATGGCTCACTGTAGCCTCAAATTCCCAGTCTCAGCAATTCTTCTGCCTCCCCTTATCAAGTAGCTGGGACTGCAGGCGTGTGCCACCACACCCAGCAAATTTTTTTTTTTAATTTTTAGTAAAGACAAGGTCTCATTGTATTAACCAGGCTGGTCTTGAACTCCTGGCCTCAAGCAATCCTCCCACCTCAGCCTCCTACAGTGCTAGGATTACAAGTGTGAGCCACCATGCCCAGCACACCAAACGTAGCCAACATCATAGCTTAACCCTCGCCTACCTTAATCATGCTCAGAACACTTACATTAGCCTACAGTTGGGCAAAATCATTTAACACAAAGCCGATTTGACAATAAAGTATTGGCTATCTCACGTAATGTATTGAATAAACTATTTTATATTGCCATATGTGTATCACTTCAGCATCTTCACAAAGTTGGAACATTATAGGCCAAACCCTCGTAAGTCAGAGACCATTTGTACCTGAGAATCTGACAGGTCCTTCAATGAAGAAAATTTTCTGGCTATGACCTGGGATTTCCCATAGTTATTTGACTACATAATCTTTGTCTCCCCTTACCTTTATTAAAATCTTAAAGTACTAGCAACATGTGAGATACCTTTCAAGAAACCATGACCTAAATAAGCACTAGTATTTTAAGCTGTTTGTAATCTTTGATAAGTGAGTCAATAGGAAGCTAAAATATCCAAGTAAATGAAAGAGACATTAATGGTAGAAAATTAATCATGAGACAATATGGTGAACTAGAAAGTGAATGGTCCTTCCATTAGAACATAGCTAGATTCTGGATATATTGCAACAGTATTTTTAATACTCTGTTGAACACAAGAGAGAGTAGAGGGCTCTCCAGACAGGGTGAGGCAAAACTGAAACCAAACAGAGAGCAGTAATGTAGAGTTGCCCCTCTCACCACGGAATTGGAAGACGGAGCTTGAAGGTGTCTGACATGTTGAATCTGCAACACCCTTTTTTATTATACTTTAAGTTCTAGGGTACATGTGCACAACATGCAGGTTCGTTACATATGTGTACATGTGCCATGTTGGTGTGCTGCACCCATTAACTCATCATTTACATTGGATATATCTCCTAATGCTATCTCTCCCCACTTCCCCCACCCCACAACAAGCCCCGGTGTGTGATGTTCCCCATCCTGTGTCCAAGTGTTCTCATTGTTCAGTTCCCACCTATGAGTGAGAATACACGGTGTTTGGTTTTTTTGTCCTTGCAATAGTTTGCTGAGAATGATGGTTTCCAGCTTCATCCATATCCCTACAAAGGACATGAACTCATCATTTGTTATGGCTGAATAGTATTCCATGGTGTATATGTGCCACATTTTCTTAATCCAGTCTATCACTGATGAACATTTAGGTTGGTTCCAAGTCTTTGCTATTGTGAATAGTGCCACAATAAACATACGTGTGCATGTGTTTATAGCAGCATGATTTATAATCCTTTGGGTACATACCCAGTAATGGGATGGCTGAGTCAAATGATATTTCTAGTTCTAGATCCTTGAAGAAATGCCACACTGTCTTCCACAATGGTTGAACTAGTTTACAGTCCCACCAACAGTGTAAAAGTGTTTCTATTTCTCCACACCCTCTCCAGCACCTGTTGTTTCCTGACTTTTTAATGATTGCCATTCTAACTGGTGTGAGATGGTATCTCATTGTGGTTTTGATTTGCATTTCTCTGATGACCAGTGATGATGAGCATTTTTTCATGTGTCTGTTGGCTGCATAAATGTCTTCTTTTGAGAAGTGTCTGTTCCTATCCTTTGCCCACTTTGTGATGGGGTTTTTTTTCTTGTAAATTTGTTTGAGTTCTTTGTAGATTCTGGATATTAGCCCTTTGTCAGGTGGGTAGATTGCAAAAATTTTCTCCCATTCTGTAGGTTGCCTCTTCATTCTGATGGTAGTTTCTTTTGCTGTGCAGAAACTCTTTAGTTTAATTAGATCCCATTTGTCAATTTTGGCTTTTGTTGTCGTTGCTTTTGGTGTTTTAGTCATGAAGGCCTGCCTTACAAGAGCTCCTGAAGGAAGCACTAAACATGGAAAGGAATAATCGGTACCAGCCACTGCAAAAACATGCCAAATTGTAAAGACCATCAATGCTAAGAAGAAACTTCATCAACTGGCGGGCAAAATAACCAGCTAACATCATAATGACAGAATCAAAATTCACACATAACAATATTAACCTTAAATGTTAATATTGGGCTAAATGCCCCAATTAAAAGACACAGACTGGCAAATTGGATAAAGAGTCAAGATTATCAGTGTGCTGTATTCAGAAGTCCCATCTCACATGCAGACACACACATAGGCTCAAAATAAAGGGATGGAGGAAGATCTATCAAGCAAATGGAAAGCAAAAAAAGCAGGGGTTGTAATCCTAGTCTCGGATAAAACAGACTTTAAACCAACAAATATCAAAAGAGACAAATAAGGCCATTACATAATGGTAAAGTGATCAATTCAACAAGAAGAGCTAACTATCCTGAATATATATGCACCCAATACAGGAGCACCCAGATTCATAAAGCAAGTCCTTAGAGACCTACAAAGAAACTTAGACTCCCACACAAGAATAATGGGAGACTTTAACACCCAATGTCAGTGTTAGACAGATCAACGAGACAGAAGGTTAACAAGGATATACAAGACTTGAACTCAGCTCTGGCACAAGAGGACCTAATACACATCTAGAGAACTCTCCACCCCAAATCAACAGAATATACATTCTTCTCAGCACATCGCACTTATTCCAAAATTGACCACACAGTTGGAAGTAAAGCACTCCTCAGCAAATGTAAAAGAACAGAAATCACAACAAACTGTCTCTCAGACCACAGTGAAATCAAATTAGAACTCAGAATTAAGAAACTCACTCAAAACCACACAACTACATGGAAACTGAACAACCTGCTCCAGAATAACTACTGGGTAAATAAAGAAATGAAGGCAGAAATAAAGATGTTCTTTGAAACCAATGAGAACAAACACACAATGTACCCGAATCTCTGGGACACATTTAAAGCAGCGCGTAGAGGGAAATTTATAGCACTAAATGCCCACAAGAGAAAGCAGGAAAGATCTGAAATCAACACCCTAACATCACAACTAAAAGAACTAGAGAAGCAAGAGCAAACACATTCAAAAGCTAGCAGAAGGCAAGAAATAACTAAGATCAGAGCAGAATTGAAGGAGATAGAGACACAAAAAACCCTTCAAAAAAAAGTCAATGAATCCAGGAGCTGGTTTTTTGAAAAGATCAACAGAATTGATAGACTGCTAGCAAGACTAATAAAGAAGAAAAAAGAGAAGAATCGCGGGGCGTGGTGGCTCACGCCTATAATCCCAGCACTTTGGGAGGCCGAGGTGGGCGGATCACGAGGTCAGGAGATCGAGACCACGGTGAAATCCCGTCTCTACTAAAAATACAAAAAAATTAGCCAGGCATGGTGGCAGGCGCCTGTAGTCCCAGCTACTCGGGAGGCTGAGGCAGGAGAATGGCGTGAACCCGGGGGGCGGAGCTTGCAGTGAGCCGAGATCATGCCACTGTACTCCAGCCTGGGCGACAGAGCGAGACTCCCTCTCAAAAAAAGAAAAAAGAGAAGAATCAAAGAGATGCAACAAAAAAATGATAAAGGGAATATCACCACCGATCCCACAAAAAAACAAACTACCATGAGAGAATACTATAAACCCCTCTATGCAAATAAACTAGAAAATCTAGAAGAAATGGATAAATTCCTGGACACATACACCTCCCAAGACTAAACCAGGAAGAAGTTGAATTAGGGAATAGACCAATAACAGGCTCTGAAATTGAGGCAATAATTAATAGCCTACCATCCAAAAAAAGTCCAGGACCAGATGGATTCACAGCCAAATTCTACCAGACGCACAAAGAGGAGCTGGTACCATTCCTTCTGAAACTATTACAATCAATTGAAAAAGAGGGAATCCTCCCTAACTCATTTTATGACGCCAGCATCATCCTGATACCAAAGCCTGGCAGAGACACAACAAAAAAGAATTTTAGACCAATATCCCTGATGAACATCAATGCAAAAATCCTCAGTAAAATACTGGCAAACCGAATCCAGCAGCACATCAAAAAGCGTATCCACCACGATCAAGTCAGCTTCATCTCTGGGATGCAAAGCTGGTTCAACATACGCAAATTAATAAACGTAATCCATCACATGAATAGAACCAACGACAAAAACCACATGATTATCTCAATAGATGCAGAAAAGGCCTTCGATAAAATTCAACAGCCCTTCATGCTAAAAACTCTCAAACTAGGTATTGATGGAACGTATCTCAAAATAATAAGAGCTATTTAAGACAGACCCACAGCCAATATCATACTGAATGGGCAAAAACTGGAAGCATTCCCTTTGAAAACTGGCACAAGACAGGAATGCCATCTTTTCACGCACATCCGTGTGAAGAGACCACCAAACAGGCTTTGTGTGAGCAATAAAGCTTTTTAATCACCTGGGTGCAGGTGGGCTGAGTCCGAAAAGAGAGTTAGGGAAGGGAGACAGGGGTGGGGCTGTTTTATAGGATGTGGGTAGGGAGTGGAAAATTACAGTCAAAGGGGGTTGTTCTCTGGCTGGCAGGGGTGGGGGTCACAAGGTGTTCAGTGGGGGAGCTTTTGAGCCAGGATGAGCCAGGAGAAGGAATTTCACAAGGTAATGTCATCAGTTAAGGCAGGAACAGGCCATTCTCACTTCTTTTGTGATTCTTCAGTTGCTTCAGGCCATCTGGATGTATACATGCAGGTCACAGGGGATATGATGGCTTAGCTTGCGCTCAGAGGCCTGACACCTCTCTCACCACTCCTATTCAACATAGTGTTGGAAGTTCTGGACAGGACAATCAGGCAGGAGAAAGAAAGAAAGGGTATTCAATTAGGAAACGAGGAAGTCAAACTGTCCCTGTTTGCAGATGACATGATTGTGTATTTAGAAAACCCCACTGTCTCAGCCCAAAATCTCCTTAAGCTGATAAGCAACTTCAGCAAAGTCTCAGGATACAAAATAAATGTGCAAAAATCATAAGCATTCCTATACACCAATAATAGACAAACAGAGAGCCAAATCATGAGTGAACTCACATTCACAATTGGACAGAGAATAAAATACCTAGGAATCCAACTTACAAGGGATTTGAAAGACCTCTTCAAGGAGAACTACAAACCACTGCTCAGCGAAATAAAAGAGGACACAAACAAATGGAAGAACATTCCATGCTCATGGATAGGAAGAATCAATATCGGGAAAATGGCTATACTGCCCAAGGTAATTTATAGATTCAATGCCATCCCCATCAAGCTACCAATGACTTTCTTCACAGAATTGGAAAAAACTACTTTAAAGTTCATATGGAACCAAAAAAGAGCCCACATAGCCAAGACAATCCTAAGCAAAAAGAACAAAGCTGGAGGCATCATACTACCTGATTTCAAACTATACTACAAGGCTACAGTAACAAAAATAGCATGGTACCGGAACCAAAACAGAGAGATAGACCAATGGAACAGAACAGAGGCCTCAGAAATAACCACACATCTACAACCATCTGATCTTCGACAAATCTGACAAAAACAAGAAATGGGGAAAGGATTCCCTCTTTAATAAATGGTGCTGGGAAAACTGGCTAGCCATATGTAGAAAACTGAAACTGGATCCCTTCCTTACACCTTATACAAAAATTAATTCAAGATGGATTAAAGACTTAAATGTTAGACCTAAAACCATAAAAACCCTAGAAGAAAACTGAGGCAATACCATTGAGGACATAGGCATGGGCAAGGACTTTATGACTAAAACACCAAAAGCAATGGCAACAAAAGCCAAAATTGACAAATGGGATCTAATTAAACTAAAGAGCTTCTGCACAGCAAAAGAAACTACCATCAGAGTGAACAGGCAACCCACAGAATGGGAGAAAATTTTTGCAATCTACCCACCTGACAAAGGGCTAATATCCAGAATCTACAAAAAACTTAAATTTACAAGAAAAAATCAAACAACTCCATCACAAAGTGGGCAAAGGATAGGAACAGACACTTCTCAAAAGAAGACATTTATGCAGCCAACAGACACATGAAAAAATGCTCATCATCACTGGTCATCAGAGAAATGCAAATCAAAACCACAATGAGATACCATCTCACACCAGTTAGAATGGCAATCATTAAAAAGTCAGGAAACAACAGATGCTGGAGAGGATGTGGAGAAATAGGAACTCTTTTACACTGTTGGTGGGAGTGTAAATTAGTTCAACCACTGTGGAAGACAGTGTGGCAATTCCTTGAGGATTTAGAACTAGAAATACCATTTGACCCAGTGATCCCATTACTGGGTATATACCCAAAGGATTATAAATTATGCTACTATATAAAGATACATGCACGTGTATGTTTATTGTGGCACTATTCACAATAGCAAAAACTTGGAACCAACCCAAATGTCCATCAATGATAGACTGGATTAAGAAAATGTGGCACATATATACCATGGAATACTATTCGGCCATAAAAAATGATGAGTTCATGTCCTTTGTAGCGACGTGGATGAAGCTTGAAACCATCATTCTGAGCAAACTATCACAAGGACAGAAAACCAAACACTGCATGTTCTCACTCATAGGTGGGAACTGAACAATGAGAACACTTGGACACAGGGCGGGGAACATCACACATCAGGGCCTGTTGTGGGATGGGGGGCAGGGGGAGGGATAGCATTAGGGGATATACATAATGTAAATGACGAGTTAATGGGTGCAGCAAACCAACATGGCACATGTATACCTATGTAACAAACCTGCATGTTGTGCACATGTACCCTAGAACTTAAAGTATAATTAAAAAAAAAATTTAAAGAGCTGATGTCATAACAGTATATTATCTGAAAACAATGGAACTTATTAATAAATCAAAAACAAATGTAAATGAAAAAATCCTCTTACAGGTGGAAATAAGCCTTGAGTCAAAATACAATTAAAATGTTAAGATATTCAGAACTAAATAAAGTTTTACATACCAAAAATTTGGAGATGCGGCTTACAGCACTATATATTCATATTAGGAAAAAAGAAAAGACTTAAGTTTCCTGAGGTAAACATTCACCTCAAGAAATTTAGATCAGAATAATAAAGTCAAAGAAAGTAGAAAAGATAAAAATAAGAGTAAAAAGTAATAAAATAGAAAGCAAAGACAAAATTAAAAAGCCAAATATGGTTCTTAGAATGTGTGTGTGTATACATATATATATATATACACATACATATATACATATATACATAAACATATACACACAATGTACAAATGTATCTATACGATATATATATAAAATTGATAAGCCTATATACTATTGCTCAAAGAAGAAAAAAGATTAAAAAGCACAAATAAAATTGGGAAAGAAAAAAGGGGCATAGCCATAGATTCATATGAGAGTAAAAGACCATATCAATGATACCCATAAATTTGAAAATATAAAACTGACCAGTTTCCAGAAAAGTGTAATTTTTTGGGTATATAGAACATTACTATGGTTCCGAAAGGCAGAGCTCCACAAAAAGTTACTCAAAAAAGTATTGCTCCCCGTTCATTCCTATGACCATATCCCCACTCCTCCATTCTTTCTACCTCATTCCCTTCTACTCCCTGTAGCTAATCAATCTCATTGTTTTTTTCCTTCCTGTGTTTTCTTATAGCCCTTTCTTAGATGAATCAACAAATCAGAGATCAGCAAATGAAAGCCTGAGGGCTGTATCTAACCTGCTGCCTATATTGTAAACCACGTTTGATTGGAACCCAGCCTCAGTACCCTTCCCTGTAGTATGGGCTGTGATGACTTTCACACTACGACTGCAGTTGGGTAGTTTCCACCAAGAACATGTGATCTACAAAATCTAAAATATTTGCCGCCTGGCCCTTTCCAGAAAAAAGTTAGCTAACCACTGTTCTAGATGCTCTTTTATCCTTTGCTTTTTAAATTTCATATATCCTGGAAATTATTCCATACCAGTTCACAGAGACATTCTTTATTCTTTTCTTCAGCTGCATAGCACAGCCATCTATGTGGATGCATCATGGCTTACTCGACTGCTCTCCTATACATGTGCATTCAGGTTATTGCCGATAGTTTGCACGTACAGCCAACACTGTGATGATAATGTGGTATTACAGATCTTTTCTAAACTTCCCCCATACAATTTCTCATAAATATCCAGAAAGAAAACTAGTTTTCATTTGCTACACAAAAGCTGATTCGAAGCAGATTTTGAATAATTTTTTCTTTGTTGTTTCTTTAAGCTTTTATTTTGCCTCCTGGTTAAAACCTCAAAAATGAGGGCAGGATCCGGAAGATAAATGTAACGCGGGCCCTGCATAGGCTCCCCGGTATGTTGTAGCCTTGTGAGGCCTCTGGGGGAATGGCCATGCACAGATGACAGGCGAGGTGTCATTTATATCCAATTCCAGTAGTCAAGAGAGTCCAGTGACACATCACTATTTTGAATGTTTCCCCATGTTTATGTTTGGATTGAGAAGGGAGTTCTCAGTGCATTGTTTGTGCTTCTGTTTTGATTACAAATGATGGATGGAAACTAACTGTGATAGAATACAATAAAGCAAAAAAGAGGTAAATGCCTTGAGGTTAGGGACTATCTTTTCTGTTTTTTTCCTCCAATCTCTTGTATCACCTGATTCTACCCACAGTTGTGCTGTGCTCCTCAGAACTTAGTTATCACTTGTCTACATAAGTAGAAACTTCTCCTTTCTGGTTAGTTTGACATGTGAGTAACTTAGTGCCAAAAGAAAATCCTCACGTTGCTTGAATCTGTCTATATAGTATAGTCCTGATAACATTTTTAGAAACACTGATGTGGAAATAGAGACAAAGTGATACCCTTTATTTTTTGCATATATAAAACTTCTGGCTGGGCACCATGGCTCATGCCTGTAATCTCAGAACTTTGGGGGCCAAGGTGAGAGGACTGCTTGAGTCCAGAAATTCAAGAGCAGCCTGGGCAGCATGACAAAACTCTGTCTCTTCAAAAAATATGAAAATTAGCCAGATGTAGTGGCACACGCCTGTAGTCCCAGCTACTCGGGACGCTGAAGTGGGAGGATGGGTTAAGCCCAGGAGGTCAAGGCTGTGGTGAGCTGTGATTTTGTCACTGCACTCCAGCCTGGGTGACAGAGGGAGATGCTGTCTCATTTTAAAAAAAAAAAAAAAACTTAAAAAAATAAGATCATAAATGAGATTATTGCCATGAGTTAACCACAAAAAGTAAATGAAGAGAGTACATATAAATAATATCATGACAATCCAGAGGTTCCCTCCAACTAATCTCTCCTAAAAATAGCATTTCCACAGTTCTATTTTTTTAAATCACAAACCCAGCAAAGATTTTATTCTGTTAGCATAAGTGTGTGTTGGTGGGGGCTGGGGGATTCTCTGGTTTTAGTTGATCAGGCAAGCTGACAAGTATGACTGATATCATAAAGGGAAGAACACTGGGAATCTACAAATCGTGACTTTAATTAAATGAGTATTTCTAAAACTTATTGTTTGTTGAAAAAAAGATTTTGCCTCAATTATAAGACTTCACATGAAAATAGTCAAGATATGTTTGAAATTCATTTGTCTTTTGTGAAATCATGAGATCAAATCCATCAAACATTTTAATATCATATTTTTAATCAGAGGGAGAACAACTCAATGTAAACAAGGACTTCAAAAACATGTACTTAAATAAGAGTTAGCAGATGTTCTATTTGTCCTTTTCTATGTCCAGCACTAGTGACTGCTTATTCATGAACTGTAATATGCCTAACATATGTCAGCTATATTATCAGTTCCATTCCATACTGTTAGCTAAATTTCTCATTCAGATCAAAATTTTCCCGAAAACATTTCAGATAATATTTTACCTGACATTGTTTAAAGGTGTTTGAGAACATCTTTTGCAGAATTCTCATGAGCTCAGGTTAATGGGCAGTACACTAACTCAAATCCCAGGAACCGTGGAGTTTAAACGTGCAGAGCTATCCACAGAGCAGGGCCCAGGTCCAGTGTCTGGACGTGGCTCCAGGAGCTCCCCATGGGGGCAACTTATTGGGCTCCCTTGCATGCTACAGGCACATGCAATCCAATAAGAGCCTTCTGGGGAGGCTGTCTTCCTGACAGTGTTCAAAAAATGACATGTATCACATGCTGTGTTAGTTCATTTTGCATTGCTATAAAGGAATACCTGAGGCTGGGTAATTTATGAAGAGGTTTATTTGACTCACAGTTCTGCTGGCCACATAAGCATGGCACCAGCATCCATCAGCTCAGCTTCTGGTGAGGCCTCAGGAAGCTTTCACTCATGGCAGAAGGTGAAGGGAAGTCAGGCATGTCACATGGCAAGAGAGGGGACAAGAGAAAGTGGGGGAAGTCCCAGAGCTCCCAGAGTCTTTTAAACAACTAGCATTCACATGAACTAATAGAGTGAGCACTCATTCATTACCACAAGGAGGGTACCAAGCCATTCATGAGGGATCTGCCCACATGACCCAAACACCTCCCACCAGGCCTTACTTCCAACATTGGGATCACATTTCAACATTCGATTTGGAGGAGACAAAACATCTAAACCATAGCACACAGTAAATGAGACCCTAGTACTTCACTCCTCCAAAAGCATTGCAGTGCCTACCATATGTCAGCCACTAGCTGAACTTTAGGAGAACATTTAAAAGACAATTTTTGCCTTTTATTAGTAAAGAAAAGAAAGGCTTTCAGACAATTTCATCACGGAATATACTATGTGAAGTAATGAAATTATGTGCATGTCCTAGAAGCAATCCAGAACAAGGTAGTAGTTGACTGCATCTGTGGCTGGTAGTGACAGAGTTGAATCAGTGGAGGAGTTACAAAATAAATCATACTAAAGTAAGCTTTAAAGAGAAAAATAGATCTAAGGCAACTAATTTTTCCTATTAGACTTTATAATCAAAGGACATTTGGTATCTCTAGGTTTTTGCCCTAAGGAGTAAGGCTGCTGCACTTATTAAAAGGGAAACAAACTTACTCATCACCTAAAGTTTTTTTTTGCTTCAGAGATGCTGGGAAAAGTTGTATCTAGATCTGACTCCTGGAATTATGTAATCTGAAAAAACTTGGACATTTTTCCCCAAGATTGTTTAATGCAAGCCTTAACTTCTTGTTAATCTGCAATACAGGAATATTTCTTTTTCTTTTTTTTTTTTTTTTTTTTTTT